>NC_085138.1:72435471-72771173 GCF_035046485.1 Aedes albopictus | reverse complement strand
TGAAGAATTATCTGGAAGAATCACCGAAGGGATCTCCGGAAATATACTAGGAAGATTGCCTTGAAGGATCCCATCAGGAATGCTACAAGAAAACTCCAGAACAATCCCTAATAGAATTCCTGAAGGTACCGTAAACCGGGGTCAAATTGATCTTCGGGTTGAAATTGATCAGACGTTTTTTCGTTAGACAAAGTATATCTATATATATAAAAATGAGTTTGAAGTTCCTTTGAGGCAACAAAGGTGCTATTTTGAGCTCAACAGTTGTCAAACCACCACAAGACGGCAAGACAAAGTTTGCCGGGCCAGCTAGTTTTAAATAGTTTCCTTACATGTACCGTTTAGTATAGGATTCCTACATCGCGATACTTGGAAGGAAACTATGTAAAGTATGCTTGATCTAACTGAAAAACGTCTGATCAATTTCGACCCGGAGATCAATTTGACCCTGGTTTACGGTACCAAAGTTAAAATTTCTAATTATTTCTGAAATTGCTGAGAAAAAAAAAACGAATAAATGGTTGCTCAAATTCCCAAAAAAAGACCATTAGGCACCTTGGAGGAATTTCTCGAGGAATCCTCTGAAAGAATTCCTGGAAAAATCCCAGGAAGATTGTCCTGAAGGAATCCCAGTAGCAGTTTCTAGAGAAAATCTAGGAAGGATTGCTGGAGGAATCTCTGCAATGCAATTACAAGTAAAACTCCTTCAGAACTTCCTGGAGGAATCTTAAGAGAAGTTCAATGAATAAATAAATCGATGATGTGATGAGATGTGATTGATAGCCACCACCAGTGCAGGTCTTGTCATGTCATACGGTTCCTCTTAATACACAAGAGAACGTCCATAAATTACGTCACGCAAAAATTGACCATTTTCAACCCCCCCTCCCCCCCTATGTCACACTTTTTGTATGGGACCTCTAAAATTTTTGTATGAGTCGTCACACTTTGCTAAACCCCCCCTCCCCCCTCAAAGCGTGACGTAATTTATGGACGTTCTCCAACAACTTAAGATTTCCGTTTGATGGTTTGTTTCTCAAAGGTGCGTCAAACATATTGCAGACTGCTGGAGCTGATCGAACCACAACCATCGCATTTAACCCTTCCGTTACCAACCCCCCCTAACGAGAGTGCGAAAAAATACTCTTTTCGTTATAACTTTTTTGTTTTTCAATATTTTTCGACCAAATTTTGACACAATAAGCGGATATCCTTCTATTTCAAGGATTTGCTAGGGATTGTTGGAATGGCCACCGGGTTCCGGAGTTATTCCGGAACCAAAATGGGTCATTCGATTTGGCCATTTTGGAAAAAGTAAATTTTCGATATGAGAGCCGTTCAGTTTTCAGACCTAAGTGCACTAGAATGATAAAAAAAAATGTCTAGAAGTCCATCCCGGTCACTACGTGCCTTGGAACCCGTTTTACGGATGTTCCGGGGAGCCGGTTCCGGGGTCAATTTTTGAATATGATTCAATCCCACCATGCGACACCTCAAACTTCATGATTTTTTAAGATGCATCATTCTGTGCTGTTTCGGCGTTGTCTGAAATACTGTTGGCCATTTTGGAACCGGTATTCGGATTTCCCGGGAATCGGTTCCGGTGGTTCCGGGGTCCAATTTTCGAAAATAAACAAACACCATCATGCGACATATCAAACTTCATGATTTTGAAAATTATAGCACTTTATCATAATGGTTGGCCACTTAGGATACATTTGGCCATTATGGAATCGGTATACGGATTTTCCGGAATCCAGTTCCGGGGCCAAGTTTTGAAAATGGTTCAATACCGTCATGCGGCATCTCAAACATCGTGATTTTCAAAATACATCATTCTGGGCTAATATTGCGTTATCTGAAATACTGTTGGCCATTGTAGAACCGATATTCAGATTTCCCGGGAATCGGTTCCGGGGTCAATTTTTCGAAGATAAACACCAGGAATTCCTACGGAAGTTCCTACAGGAATTCCTCTGAAAATTCTTCTAGGAATTCCTCCGAAAATCCTTCCAGGAATTCCACCAGGAATTCTTACGGAATTTCTTCCAGCAATTCCTACGGAAGTTCTTCCAGGAATTCCTACGGAAGTTCTTCCAGGAATTCCTCCGGAAATTCCTCCAGGAATTCCTCCGGAAATTCCTCCAGGAATTCCTCCGGAAATTCCTCCAGGATTTCCTCCAGGATTTCCTCCGGAAATTCCTCCAGGATTTCCTCCGGAAATTCCTCCAGGATTTCCTCCGGAAATTCCTCCAGGAATTCCTCCGGAAATTCCTCCAGGATTTCCTCCGGAAATTCCTCCAGGATTTCCTCCGGAAATTCCTCCAGGATTTCCTCCGGAAATTCATCCAGGATTTCCTCCGGAAATTCCTCCAGGATTTCCTCCGGAAATTCCTCCAGGATTTCCTCCGGAAATTCCTCCAGGATTTCCTCCGGAAATTCCTCCAGGATTTCCTCCGGAAATTCCTCCAGGATTTCCTCCGGAAATTCCTCCAGGATTTCCTCCGGAAATTCCTCCAGGATTTCCTCCGGAAATTCCTCCAGGATTTCCTCCGGAAATTCCTCCAGGATTTCCTCCGGAAATTCCTCCAGGATTTCCTCCGGAAATTCCTCCAGGATTTCCTCCGGAAATTCCTCCAGGATTTCCTCCGGAAATTCCTCCAGGATTTCCTCCGGAAATTCCTCCAGGATTTCCACCGGAAATTCCTCCAGGATTTCCTCCGGAAATTCCTCCAGGATTTCCTCCGGAAATTCCTCCCGGATTTCCTCCGGAAATTCCTCCAGGATTTCCTCCGAAATTCTTCCAGGATTTCCTCCGGAAATTCCTCCAGGATTTCCTCCGGAAATTCCTCCAGGAATTCCTCCGGAAATTCCTCCAGGAATTCCTCCGGAAATTCCTCCAGGAAATTGTTCTAGGAATTCCTCCGGAAATTCCTCCAGGAATTCCTCCGGAAATTCCTCCAGGAATTCCTCCGGAAATTCCTTCAAAAGATATTCTGGGAATTCCTCCAACAATTCCTCCAGGAGTTCCTTCGAAAATTCCTCCGAGAATTCCTCCAGGAATTCTCCCTGTAAATTCTTGCGGGAGTTTCTCCTGGAATTGCCTCAAGAGCTCCTCCAGAAGTTCTTCAAGGAATACTTGTAGGAGTCCCTCCGGGTGTTCCCCCTAAAATTATTCCAGGGAGTTCCACCAATATTTTCCGGGAGGAACGCCTGGAGGAACTTTCAGAGGAATTCCTGGAGGAATTTCCGGAGGAAATCCTGGAGGAATTTCCGGAGGAAATCCTGGAGGAATTTCCGGAGGAAATCCTGGAGGAATTTCCGGAGGAAATCCTGGAGGAATTTCCGGAGGAAATCCTGGAGGAATTTCCGGAGGAAATCCTGGAGGAATTTCCGGTGGAAATCCTGGAGGAGTTTCCGGTGGAAATCCTGGAGGAGTTTCCGGTGGAAATCCTGGAGGAATTTCCGGAGGAAATCCTGGAGGAATTTCCGGAGGAAATCCTGGAGGAATTTCCGGAGGAAATCCTGGAGGAATTTCCGGAGGAAATCCTGGAGGAATTTCCGGAGGAAATCCTGGAGGAATTTCCGGAGGAAATCCTGGAGGAATTTCCGGAGGAAACCTGGAGGAATTTCCGGAGGAAATCCTGGAGGAGTTTCCGGAGGGAATCCTGGAGGAATTTCCGGAGGGAATCCTGGAGGAATTTCCGGAGGAATTCCTGGAGGAATTTCCGGAGGAATTCCTGGAGGAATTTCCGGAGGAATTTCCGGAGGAATTCCTGGAGGAATTTCCGGAGGAATTCCTGGAGGAATTTCCGGAGGAATTCCTGGAGGAATTTCCGGAGGAATTCCTGGAAGAACATCCGTAGGAATTCCTGGAAGAACTTCCGTAGGAATTGCTGGAAGAAATTCCGTAGGAATTCCTGGTGGAATTCCTGGAGGAATTTTCGGAGGAATTCCTAGAAGAATTTTCAGAGGAATTCCTGTAGGAACTTCCGTAGGAATTCCTGGTGTTTATCTTCGAAAAATTGACCCCGGAACCACCGGAACCGATTCCCGGGAAATCTGAATATCGGTTCTACAATGGCCAACAGTATTTCAGATAACGCAATATTATCCCAGAATGATGTATTTTGAAAATCACGATGTTTGAGATGCCGCATGACGGAATTGAACCATTTTCAAAACTTGGAACTGGATTCCGGAAAATCCGTATACCGATTCCATAATGGCCAAATGTATCCTAAGTGGCCAACCATTATGATAAAGTGCTATAATTTTCAAAATCATGAAGTTTGATATGTCGCATGATGGTGTTTGTTTATTTTCGAAAATTGGACCCCGGAACCACCGGAACCGATTCCCGGGAAATCCGAATACCGGTTCCAAAATGGCCAACAGTATTTCAGACAACGCCGAAACAGCACAGAATGATGCATCTTAAAAAATCATGAAGTTTGAGGTGTCGCATGATGGGATTGAATCATATTCAAAAATTGACCCCGGAACCGGTTCCCCGGAACATTCGTAAAACGGGTTCCAAGGCACGTAGTGACCGGGATGGACTTCTAGACAATTTTTTTATCATTCTAGTGCACTTAGGTCTGAAAACTGAACGGCTATTTACTTTTTCCAAAATGGCAGAATCGAATGACCCATTTTGGTTCCGGAATAACTCCGGAACCAGGTAGCCATTCCAACAATCCCTAGCAAATCCTTAAAATAGAAGTATATCCGCTTATTGTGTCAAAATTTGGTCGAAAAATATTGAAAAACAAAAAAGTTATAACGAAAAGAGTATTTTTTCGCACTCTCGTTAGGGGGGGTTGGTAACGGAAGGGTTAAATAATTGGGATGCTTGTGAAAGACGTCTCCGTGATTTGGGCCTGGTGACCACGACCCCCGCCTCCAGTCAACAATATGTTAATACCCTCCCAATTACCTTCCTCGGGCCGCCAGGAAGAAGTGTTTGCTCCAATATTGATCAGCGTAACGATTTGCCATCAGACGTTCGCCCCGCTCTAGACCATCTCCATCACGTTCATCTTGAGCTTTTTTGCAATTTTTCCACCTAGAGTGGCATCGTCTTTAGGACGTTACTTCCGACGAACTCGGCACACGGATCTTCTGTTTCTTTCTGCTTCTACTTATCCCCGTTTTTTCCTTGCACACGATGTCTCACGATACTAAGCGAACGCGATTTGAACAATTGATGCCACCGACTCCAGTTAGCCTAGTGGTTAAGGCTATGGATCGCTAATCCGGAGACAGTGGGTTCGATTCCCGTTCCGGTCGGGAAAATTTTCTCGACTCCCTGGGCATAGTGTATCATTGTGCTAGTCTCTCACAATGTACCAATTCATGCAGTAGCAGGCAAAGATAGCTCTTCAATTAATAACTGTGGAAGTGCTCAAAGAACACTTAAGTTGAAGCGAGGCAGGCCAAGTCCCAGTGGGGATATAGAGCCATAAAGAAGAAGAAGATGACCCCGACTGGCATCGTATACTCCTGGCATCGTATACTCCTGGTGAACGAACGACAAAAACGAAACTCTACGCCCACTGTTCACTGCTCGATCTACAGCCTAATTATCTCCGGCCAGTTTGATAGCGAAAAAAAACGTAACCAATAAATATCTCGATGTATCCATAAAGGGATTTCTTGAGAAATTCGTTCAAGAATCGATGGAGGTATTCTTGGAATTCTTGGAGGAGTCCCAGAATGAATCGCAGAAGCAACTATTTCGGATAACTCAAACACGACTCAGAATGATGTATCTTGAAAAATCACGAAATTTGAGGTATCGCTTTCGACGATATTTGTTTACTTTCGAACTTTCTCGGATTCCTAGAAGATCCGTTTATCGGGTCTCAAATGGCCAGAAATATTTCAGACAACATAAAACTAGCTCAGAATGGTGGGTTTCGAAAACCGCAATGTTTGAAATGCCGTATGACAATATTGAATTGTTTTCAAAACTTGGCTCCGGAACTGGATTTCGGGAAATCGGTTAACTAATTCCAATATGTCCAAATGCATTCTAAATGACCAATCATCGTGATAATATGCTATAACTTTTAAAATCATGAAGTTTGGTATGTCGCATGATGGTGTTTGTTCATCTTCGTAAAATGGACACCGGAACCACCGGAACCGATTGCCGTGAAATCCGCATATCGGTTCCAAAATGGCCAAAAGTACTTCAGATAACACAAAAACAGCTCAGAATAATGTATATTGAAAAAATCACAAAGTTCCTGGATTGGACCATACACTAGGCGCCCCTCCACCTTTTGCCGAAGTTGAGAGAAACCCCTCCCTTGGCGCCACTTCAGTGCACGGGCCTGGGTCTTGTTGATATTGATGGTGAGACCTGCAACCGAAGAGCGATCGGCAAGATCATCGAGCTTACTCTGCATAACAAAGCGACGTTAAGAATAGAGAGCAACGTGCGAAGTCATTTAGGTGCTCCATGTCACAGCAACCTACGATTTGGTTCACGATCAATCTCGTCTATTACGATGAGGGTCAGTAGCGGTGCTAGTATACATCCTTACCTCACTCAAGTAACGACCCGGATGGAGTCGGACAAGAGACACCGTTGTGCAGTACTCTGTACCAAAATGCCTTGCTTCAATGAGGCCAATAATTTTTATCACCCTTGCGCCTGAGGACTTCGGTGGAGGAACATTTCATACTCAGCCGCTGGATGCCAAAACAGCCGCGCCTCCTTGGTGAACATACGCTCGGGACGTGCCTCCTCAATCTAGCAGAAGTCAGAAGGACAACAGTGTCCAGGCTGCACTACCAGCTAAGCATACAAATTTTAGCTGATGGTCTATGTCATCGCTTGACCCATAGAAGCATGAGGTAGTAACTTGTGAGGACCAGAGCTACGTTTTACTTATCGACTCATCGTTGTGCAGCCCAAATTTGAGCAATCCTACGTTCTTTTCATTATACGTAATTGGATGGTTTCAAAAACCCCAGACACGAACTAAACTCTAAACAACTACTGTGACAACATTTCACTTAAAAAAAAATTAAAAAAAAACATAATTTCCTCAGTGAACCTTCAGAAGCCGCTGATTTGCTCATTGCCTGGTCCAAATTAGTGAAACTAGACAGCCTCAATGGTAGAAACTTATTTGTGCTTCCCTCTCGAACGAAACAACCACTCTCACCCCCTATATTCGCTCGGAAGTACAGGCGGGGGAGCCTCGTGTTGCCTAGCACAATGACCCATGTTAATGAATTTTCCGAGTCGAATTCCAGAACTTGCATCGCAACGTGATTGTTTCTGGCTCCAGAGGAGTCCCAAGAGAGACAGCGACAGACAGCGAACTGAATTTATAATTATGAATTATTCGTGCGTCCAGCAGCAGCAGCATCATCTTCCCCGGGGGATGCGTTCGGTGGCTGGCTGGGGCTATGGATTTCTTGCGAAACTACGTTTCGGCTGATGAAGAAGAAGGATTGCACAAGTTTCGTACTAAGAATACACCTCTCCACCCGCAGAGAACAACTTTTGAGCGCTCAATTTTCCAGCGAAACCCAGGGAACTTGTTCCTTTCAAGTTTCACCCACTCGGAGTCCGTTGGAGCAACGTGGGACCAGTGCAGTGGTGAGAAGAGGCACAGCGGCAAGCGGTGATGATGATGATGCTGATGGACAAGAATTAAATTTTCTATTGAATAGAATGTGGGGTCCTTTCCGGGGGTTGGTGGCGGCGCTGCCATCGGGGAGCCAGAGGCGAAGATCTTGGTTTTACTTTTTCGCTTTTCTGGTCATTTCATCGCGTGGATGATAGCACCCGAGCTTTTTGTAAGCTACTCGGTGAAATTTCCCAGCGAATGAATTTTTAATTTGACCATCATTCAAATGCAAATCACATTACCGCTCAGTCATCCGATGGCTGAAGCCCGCCACGCTGCTGGCTGCTGGTTTGTTTCGTTTGCAATAGATGGAAGGCGCCGCCTTTCAGGAGTAGTTACGAATAACTGGGTAGCGCGCAGCAGTCTTGGTGAATGGTGGTGAGCGATGGTCTGCGATAGAATGAACAAGACAATTAGTACGGTTCGGAGCCGTAACGGATGCTAACAACGTTGAGGATAATTTGTTTGACTACATCTGACTGAGATGAACCCTTATTCCAAAGATAATTGGAATAGTCAAATGGAAAATTTGGAGTCTGAAGCTAGAAGCTGGATCTAAAAGGAATTTGGTAAAACTCTAAGTCCACATGTGAGAAACGCAGAACATTAATTTCAAAGTTTGACTTCTGCAAAATAAGGAATTCATGCGATGTATTGTGGATAAGTTAGCCAGAAATAGTTCCTTGCGACTTAACTTACCCCTTCCTCTCACAACAATAGATTAAGAAACTGCCATCGTTTCCCCTAGAAATTGATGTCGAGCCAGTATTGGCGGCAGCATCAGATCTGTTGATTCGGTGGTTCGAGCTCGTATGAAGTTGATCATCAACATTATAAGAATAACACTATGAACCGCCTGTTTCGGTGATGGTGATAATCCACTTACCAGGTGACCCCTAAATCAAGGTGTGATGCGGCAATATGCGTGCCTAGGAATAAATGGCGAAGAGAGGGGGGTCTTATAAAAACCAAACCGCTAACGGAGCCTGTGGAGTACCAGAGCGCTCTTCATTCGCCCTTCTTTAGTTTCAAACTTGAGGCTAAATAAGGGCGGGATTATGAAGATGTTATTAATTAGATTAAGTTGTCACTTATATGGTTCTGCATTATGCGACTTACACAGTGTATTCTGTGCATCCTCGCCTTTGGTGTTTTCCAATTGATATCGATCTGGCTTTATTGCCCAAGCAACACGACTTGTTTCTAAGCCAGTAACAGCAACCTTAGTGCAATTTATTCACTGTCCGTATCACGGACATAATAACACAATTGCTTCTTAACTGGAACCCAAAAAGCGCAGATTCTGAATTCTTATGCAACATAAACGAGGGGGAATGATAAAAAAAAATGAAAAAAAAATCGTCCAGACTCGAACCATGGACACCAGAATTATTATCTACTCACCTTGCATACTACACCAAGAGCTCTGTGAGAGAATCGCTGCTCAACGCATCATAAAAGCTACTGAAGTTGCTTGTTACTTTATTGCACCTTCTTTGTCACAAGTTAGAGAACTGTCAAAATGAAAAGGCGCTCAAGTTTTCTGCAACGCTCTTGGAACCTAATCTGAACAAACAAACCAGAGTTAGATGTTTCATGCATATTACATAGCACTTTTAATGTGAGCTAACTGTATTATCACTTGCGAGGAACATGTAAGCTCCGCCTCCACGAATCGATGTCAACCACGTGGTAATTTGTGATTTCTATGAAACAAAGCCGCAACTTTACGAATTTCGAAGTTTAAATGCAACTCAATTGACAAGATGGAAGTTTCATGTGCTTCTAGTGCAACTCATTTAGACTAAAGCATAGAAAGACACATTATAGATTATGTTGCAGGTGCTGCTTGGGTGTTGCTGTTTTTTTGTTGTGCTGTGACTGTTAAGAGTTTAATCTTGCCTAGTTTGGGTAGTGACTAAGGTTATGATAGCTCTGATCAATCTTCAGCATAAAAGAACAGCAACGATCAATCTTTGTAGACTTATGCCTAATGGTACAGCCCAAGTGGCGTTAGTCCAAGAACCTTGCTTTCGTAAGGGCAATTTCTATCAAGGAAGCCTTGTGAATCCGGTGTTTGCCACTTTCAGTAAAAATGAAATTGCAAACTCGCGTGTCATGCCTCGAGCATGTGTGCTTGTCTACAACGCAATCGTTGCTACACTCATCTCTGAACTAACCACTAGAGATGTATGTGCTATCACAATCGATGTATCTGTTGGAAACCTCAACAGGAAATACGTTTATTGTTCGGTTTATTTACCACATGAAGAACCATCCCCTACAAATGCTTTCAAGCAAGTCATCGCATACTGCACTTCAAAAGGCCTTCCGCTAATTGTTGGCAGTGATGCTAATGCTCACTATATCATCTGGGGCAGCTCAGACATTAAGTTGAGAGGCTTCAGTTTGATGAAGTTCTTAAGTAGTACAGATCTTGCATTACTTAACATAGGCAACCACCCAACCTTCGTGGTATCTGCTAGAGAGGAAGTGTTAAATACAGCGTTTTGCTCTAGCAGAATTAGTCACGAGCCGACCTATTGGCATGTGTCAGATGAAGAATCTTTATCTGACCATCGCTACATCTTTCTTGAACACTTGAATGTTACTTCGCAAACTTTGCGTTTCGAGAACCCCCGGTCAACCATTTGGAATCTCTTTACCGATTTAATTGCAGCCAAATTTTATTGATACGCACCATCCATTGACACTCCCAGTGATTTAGATGATGCCGTTAATATTATAACGGTTTACATCATGGAAGCTTTTGAAGAAGCTTGCCCTCTGCGGTCTGTGAAGACTACAAGAGGAATCCCTTGGTGGAACTCTGATCTGGCAAAACTCAGGAAAAATTGTAGAAAGAGTTGGAACAGACGATGTTCGGCTGGCTCGGAGGCTTTCAGGTCGCCTCGCAAGGCCTACAAGAAAGCTCTCCGGTCTGATGAACGATCTCGCTGGAAAAACCTTAGTACAAATGTTCACAGTTTGAGTGAAGTCAGTCGTTCAATCAAAATCCTTGCGAAACCTAAGGATTTCCGAGTGAGCGAACTTCGTTTGCCAAATGGTGATTTCACTTCCTCTGATGAGGGAGTTTTCATTTGTTTATTCTGTACACACCTCTCCGAATGTGTGGATATTACGTCTTCGGATGAACCTGATTTTTTTTCTAGTAGTTATGACTCTCTGGCTTCGGCTCGGAGTATCATAACTCTAGAATCGATTGAATGGGTACTGAAAGGGCTTTGCTCCTTTCAAATCTCCTGGAGCAGATGGGATTTATCCTATTTTGTTTCAGAAGGGATTTGATTATTTCAAAAATGTTTTGAAAAAACTACTTGTTTGCAGTTGTGCTACAGGGTATATTCCCAAATTTTGGCGGGATATTACTACAAAGTTTATTTCGAAAGTGGGTCGTGCGTCGTATGAAGAAGCAAAGAGTTTCAGATCTATCAGTTTGACCTCTTTTTTTCTGAAATGCTTAGAACGCATTGTGGATCTTCACATCCGTGATGTTCATCTGGCCAACGTGCCTCTTCATGTGAACCAACATGCCTACCAATCTGGTAAGTCCACTGTGACTCTTTTACACAAGGTTGTTTACGATATCGAGAAAGCATTCGCTCAAAAGCAATCTTGTTTGGGTGTTTTCTTAGATATCGAGTGTGCCTTTCGATGCCATATTGGAAGCCGCACGGAGTCATGGTATATCTCCAATGATTTCCAATTGGATTCATCAAATGCTCAAAAACCGATATCTCTTCTCGACATTGCGTCTAGCAGGGATTAGGAAATTGAGTGTTTGTGGATGCCACCAAGGGGGAGTCTTGTCACCGCTTTTGTGGAATCTCGTAGCAGATACGCTATTGAGGCGACTCAATAATAGCGGTTTCCCTACTTATGGTTCTGCCGACGACTATCTAGCATTGTAAGTTAGTTGGTATGTGCATCAGCACCCTTTTCGACCTGATGCAAAGCGCCCTTCAGGTAGTTGAGGGTGGGTATCGCCAATATGGTCTTTCGGCTAAACCGAGTAAAACATCTATTGTTCTTTTCACGGAAAGCCGAAATCGTAATAGAGCTCGACTTTTGTGTTTCTTTGATTCTGAAATCAATGTGACTGAACAGGTTAAGAACGTTGGAGTAAAGTACGTTCTTGGTTCCAAGCTTTCCTGGACACCTCACGTTGAGTTCAGAATCAAGAAGGCTTGCATGGCCTCTGCGTAATGCCGGCGAACCTTTGGTAAAACTTGGGGTCTAAAACCCAAGTATATCAAATGGATTTATACAACTGTTGTTCTACCAATTTTGGCCTATGTCTTGTGTGATGGCAAAAGAATGAAGTGAGAACGATCCAACCAAAATAAGGCCATCTTTAAAGGATGTGCTTAATGGCGATGTCTGGAGCGTTCTCTTCAACTTCTAAGGCAGCGCTCGAAGTTCTTTTTGACGTTGCCCACTACACATTCATCTTAAACAAGAGGCACTTTCGGTTTACTAGAGGAAACTCCTGTGAACCGCATATCAACACACACCTCGTTGTTTCCCCTTTTGGTGATTCTGGACAAAGTTGCCCTTACTCCAAGTGTTCTTACTATTCTCTTTCTGGAAAGAGTGAACATATTGTTATCTTGAGAGAAGTATTCCAGACGGCATCGTATGTTACACTGATGGCTCCCTTCTTGAAAGTCGAACAGGTGCTGGTTCTTAGTTTCGTGAGCTTAGGCTGCATCAGCCTTACTTACTTGGTAGACACTGCACCGTTTCAGGCCGAAATCTTTGCTCTTAGGCGTGGAGTGAAATAAGCACTTCAGCAACACATAATGAGCAAAGTCATATACTTCTGTTCAGATAGCCAAATCGAGGAGCTGAATAAGGTACACCGGGGCAAGTTGAAACGGGTGGGGCAAGATAAAACACGAAGTTTTGAAACAGATTTCAATACATTTTGGTATTTTATCCTTCGTAAAAAGATTGTTTGAATCAAAAACTATGCGTTATGGCGATCAAACTGTTTATCATCATTAAAAAACATCATGTTAACCCGCTGTTTCATCTTGCCCCACCCGTTTCAACTTTCCCCGGTGTACCTTATAACAAATGCTGTTCACCTTGTATGGGTATCTTTCCATTCTTCCATCTCTGGAAATGAAATCTAGATTGAGTTTAAATAAGGGCGAAAGTAACATGAGAGAGTTCTCTTCATCGACTCTCTCTTCTTCAAATTAAAGTGACAAGATGCAAGTATTGTTGAACTTTTTGGTCATAAATCGCTAGGTTGCGATGCAATCTAGCGTCTAAGTGTAAAAAAGTTCGATTGAATTTGCATCTTGTCACTTTAATTTGCAGAAGAGAGAGTCGATGAAGAGAACTCTCTCATGTTACCTTCGCCCTTATTTAAACTCAATCTAGAAATGGCTGATGAGTTAGCTCGCACTGGAGCATCACATGACTTCATTGGCCCTGAGCCAGCTATTCCGGTATCCAAGTGTTGGGTAAAGCTTCAGATTGATACTTGGGCTGCCACTCAGCACAAACAATACTGGAATAGTTTGGAGTCATGTCGTCAAACCAAATTGTATTGTACTGAGCCTTCTCCAGAGGTGGCGAAGTATCTCTCAATTATGTCTAAGCAGAATAGCAGCATGCTGGTCAAAGCATTGACTGGCCACATGGCGAATATTCAGCAAGCTGATTCATTTGTATGTGATGGCAGTGAATCCGATTATAGAATTTCGTATCATTTGATGTAACTGTTCAGATTTTGTGCAACTGCATTTCCGAGTACTCGGTAAACACTTTTTAAGTGAAACTGACTTCAGAAACCTGAATCTTAAGGATGTTCTGTTGTTCTTGAGCCGTTGTGACAAATAGCTATAGTCTCTCCTTTACGCTTTTTGCTTTATTACAGTGCCCTTTTCAGGGCGCTGATTCAACCCATTGTGGTACGCTAACGCATCTTGGACGTGTATATGATGATTTTATTCCCTTATCTGTCCTATTCCCTGGCCAATACTTTTTTCTCTTCTCCCTTAGGTAAATGAAAAATAGGCTCGTGTTCATGGCGATGGCTTAAGTTTTCCAAATGGAGGTGAACGTGCCTCAGGAGCCGATCTACTAATGTCTGATACCTGACACCCCTTAATGATAGTTGGTTAAGAAGCCATCATTTCCCCTAGAAATTGATGTCGAGCGCCATTACTGGCTACATCAGATCAGCGCTATCAGCAAGGACAACATCAAATAAAATTCCATTATAACATTCACTTATTTTCACCCCTTTCCCGTAACCCCACCTAACACCCCAATAATGGCACCATGTTTGCTAAACATTTTTACACCTGTGAAAACGAACGCTTCTAACATCTAATCTAAACTGTATCTGACTCCATTCGCTGGAAAGATAACACTACAGTACTCTAAAAACAAAGGACCGCCAAAGACTTCATTCCGTGCTAAATTTTTCCGAACCCCATTGTTATCGCCGTACTGACGCTTCTCGCTACAAACAATAGCAACCTACCACAGACAGAAGCGACGACACAACGCTCTCACGCCTTCCATCCGGTGCGTGTTTGGAGGGTATGGGTGTGACGGCGAAATTTTCGCTAAATCGACGAACAACGCCGCCGACAAAACAAGCACATCAAACCTGGGGCCCAAAAGTGCTTCATTAAACGGAGGGAAAATCGGTAAAAATGTGTCCCCTTTCCTCCAGTCAGTCCCTGCGCTGTTCACTTCCCCACCCTCAGCAGAACACAAAATGTTTTAGGAAGAAAAATTGAAAGAAAATGGTTTTCCTTTCATCGAGACAACGAAAGAACGAGATAACCGCGCCTACATTGGGGGTTATCTCGCTTCCTTGTCGCTCCGCTTTGCGCTCTAGTGATGGCGCGACTTTTGGCCCAGTTTAGAAGTTGAACTTTTGAATAGATCAATGTCGGTGATGACGACGGTGGTGGTGGTGGTGCCCCTGGATTGGCTAGGGCAACGTTGGAATGCTGTAGGGGAGAGGGGTGCCAGAAAGGAGAGTGTTTGATTGAAATTTTCCTATTGCATGGAAAACCGTGCTATTTGGAAGCACTAACTTTCCATTACTGCCGCCGTCGTTGGATGGCTGTTCCTTGGAACACGAGGGAGGGTGAGCTTTCGTTCAATATCTATGCGATGAGATCTGAGAAGCTAGCGAGGTTATGTAAGGTGAGCAGCTGTGGCGAAATGGTTGATCATAAGGCTTTATCGGAATTGTAGCTAAATTTGGCCCCAATTTGAACGGTGATGTCGAACTTTGATGGCTCTTGATTAGAAGCTAACAAAAAAGTAATGATTATGTTGACGTGGTGCAAAACATTTCAATGTCATTTTTGTAAATGTCTTTGAAGAAACACGTTCTGTTTAGGTATTACCTAGAGCTGTGCGTCACCACACCAACGAGGTTTCTAACCCGCGGCTAGTTCAACTCGGCACTCTCGCTTTACTTCCCTTCCGAAGAAAGAATAAAAATGAATAACTTGAAAGGATGATCAAATTCCTTTTAATTCCATTATTGTGCTTATCTTCCGACAGATAGGCCTATTTTGTCTGTGACTAACATACTTCTTCAGTGTCGAGCGATCTATTGCACACGACTTCATAGCGTTGCCGCAAAAATTCTTCAAGATGCTTCACCGGGAGATCTTTCAGAATGTTTGGTGATGATTATCCCAGTAACTCTAGTAATTTTCAGAGCGTTGTTCAGGATATTCTTACAGGAATTGATCTAGAATCTCTTTCAGAAGTTGCTCTGAGAAACGTCCCCATGTATTCTTACGAAAATACTTCCAAAAATTTCTCTGGAAATTCTCCCCAATTATTTTTAGAGTTGTTTTAGAAATTCTTCAAGGCGAGATTTTTCTGAGTTCTCTAAGCACCTTGAAATCTTCCTAGAAACCCTTTAGGGATTCATCCATGCAATCATTTAGAAATTCTTCTAAGGACTTTTCAAGGATATTTTCAAAACATTTCCTCCGGGACTTTTTTCCAGAAATTCTTCAAATCGAATCGATTTGATCAGTTTTTTTTTCTAAATTTCAGCAAGGCTAAAACTCAAAAACCTCAGAATTTCTTTCTTAAGGAGTTCTTTCAATGTCTTATTCAAGCCCTCATTTATGCAATTCTTCAGGGTTTTCTCCAGGATTTTTCTAAAATCTGATGTTTTTGTAAGAATTTCTTCGCAGGTTCTTCCAGGAATTTCTCCAAATATTTTTTTTAAGATTCCTTCATTACGAGAATTTTTCCAACGATTTATCTTAGCATTTCTTCAATAACTCATTACCCAAGGACTGCACCAGGACTTCAGGAGTTCTCCCAAGGATTTTTTTCCGAGATTTCTTCAATAATCTTCATGGTTTTTCATGATTGCTCCCAAGTAATCCTTTTGAATTGCTTCTAAAGCCTTCTCCAGGATATTTTCGAATGATTTCCAGGAAACTTTCGAAAAATTTTGTCAGGATTCTTCAAGAAAATTTTCAACACTTCTTCAGAAATTCTTCAAGGAAACCTTCAAACATTTCTTCACGAATTATTCCAATGATTTCTCCGGGACTTCTTTAAATTGTGTATTAGGGTATTTTCAACGATTTTCTAATGAATCCACCAGAAATACTTAAGAAAATTCTTCTAAGAATTCCTCCTAGTATTCATCCGAGATTCATCCAGAAGTTCAGTACCACCTTCTCCAGAAATTCAAATTCTTTCAAGATGAAAGAGAAACTTATTCAGGAACTTTTCCAAAAATTACTCAGAAATGTACTCCGAGATATCTTCATCTGAGAATTCAAGCAGTATTTCTCATGAAAGTTTTCCAAGAATTCTTTCATGAATTTCTCCAAGATCGGTAATAAAGTTTACTCCAGTAATATCTCCAAGGATTTCTCCACTGCCGTGTGCAGCATAGTTTTTCCATGTTAATAGGGATTCCCATTGAATATGGGACAACTGTGCTGCACACTGCAGTCCAGGATGTGCTCCAATTTCTACTTTTTATACTTTCTTCTAATGTTTGTTCAAGAGTTCTCTTATGGATTGCTTCCAGAATATCTCCGGGGCATCATGCAGATTTTTTTCTAGGATTCCAGAAATATTTAAATCAATACGTCCACGGGTATATCTCGGAAACACTCCACTATTTCTTGCAAAGGATACCTTCAAGGATTTATGTAGAGATTATGAATATTTCCAAAGATTTCTCCATAATTTTACCCAAGAACACTTCTAGGAATTCTTACAAAGAATTTCTCTAGTAACTCCTGCAGAAAACTTTAGAACAAATTCAGGAGAAATACTTTAGTTAATTTCAAACAAAAATAATTAAAAGAAATTCCAGAGATGTTTTTCGAAGAATTGTATGGAGGAATCTTCGTAAAAATGACTGAAAAAAATCATTGAAAGAACTCCTGAGGAAATCCTTGGAAGAATTTCCAGAGTAAATATTTCAAGAATTCCTGAACAAATCTTCAAAAAGTTGCCTAGAAGAATCTGCGAAAGATATTCTGAGAAAATCCTAGAACTAAATTCTAAAGAAATCTTTGGGAAAATAGCTGTTGAGATGAGAAATGCTTCCAGTTCCCCTTAAGACCTTTCGTTTGAATTTCCTCAGCCATCCAACCATCAGCTTCCAGCTTCGCCTTGAAGAAATCCTGGAGAAGACGTTGGAAGGATTCTTGAAGAAATTCTTAAAAGAGTTTACAGAGTAATCCTTGAATGAATTTCTAAACAAATCCTCGATAGAATTACCGACATATGATCCACAAAATTTCTTGAGAAAACCCAAGAAGAATGTCTGTAGAAATTCTAAAATGAACTCTTGGAAAAATTCCAAGACACTCATTTAAATTTTTGTATTGATTCCCAAAAGTCTTAAACGACCGGCGCCGTTATTGACTAATAAAGTTTGGGATTCTCGAACTGTGCACATTGAGAGGGGTAGTTACTCCCAAGCTCCGTTTGTTGGTTCCTTGTGCAATTTGGACTATTCTGGTCAATCACGGAGTAGCAACTACGAATTGTATGGTCATCTATGCTCATGCTCATGCTCATGCTCATGATTCCTAAAAGTCTTAAAAGAACTATCGAACAACAAATTGAAAAAAAATGCTGGAAAAACATTACAATAATAACTGCAGATTTTTTGCAGAAAAGCTCTTTAAGGAATATTTACGAGAGTTACTAGACAAATCCTTGGAAGCATTCCTAGAGCAATCCTTGGAGGAGAAAGAAACGTGTCGAGGAAGAATTTTAAGCTTAGACTTAATAAATTTATTTCTATGTTGATAAGTTGGTTTAAATAAAGCTAATGTTTGAGTGTTTTAGTGAACAAAACAGTGTTTTAGTGAATAAAACAGTGTAGTTGTGCTAAACTAAACCGACTCCAGGTGGCAGTGAACTGATCCTAACCGAATCCCAATACCCAGGGCATAGGAATCGGCACCACAGGATCGACCAATTAGGACAAATTCCCGTTTACCTTCCCAAGCTATCGATCAGTTGGTTCTTCGAACCGGATTCATTGGTCGAAGGCACCAAAAAGAAGGAACCCAATTCGCCATTCCAATTCCCAGATTGATTCACTTCCCAACCACTGAAGAGCGCCATTTGGATATTGGCATTGGAGTACGTCGCGTCGTCACCATTATTCATCCGATCACCGAAATCAACGTAGAACACTTTTTTTTTCTATCTTTATTAACGAGATTTTTAGCCCTAGGCTAGTTCACCTCGGGACCCACGCTTTACTTTTCTTCCGAAGGGAGAACCCTCATTTTTTTGTGAGTGTATCGGGAGTGGGATTCGATCCCAGGCCCTCGGCGAACGTAGAACACTTACCCAAGGCATGTTTTTGATGGAAATTCATCAAGTTAAATTCCATGGTTTTTTGTCCAAAAATCCATTACTACTTGTGGTTATAGGTTTTTGTGTGAAACATGTTATCTTCGATGTCGTTATGGTCCTTCGTCTTTCTATTCGCATCATCATACCGAGACACATCACTATACCTAGCAAATCAAAATCGTTACTGAAGATACTGCAGTCGTGGTTACGAAGTCCACAAACGGTACGACAACATGAGCAAATTTATGGTGGACTGCACCGAAGATGCGAAGCTAATCGAGGTCAAAGTGTGACTGCAGAAACTGGTCATACTCTTGGACAGAAACAACCAGTGCATCAAAGAGGTAGAGGCTCTCGAAGATTTGACAGCAACCTGATCTTTCAGAGATCGAACATTTTCATTATCTCTGTAATCAGCTAAAAGGTGAAGCGTTTGCTGTTACCGATTCGCTTCCATTCACCAGGGCGAACTATAATGTGGCTAAGGATCTGATCTGCACGCACATTCGTTACTCACGTTATTCCAATTCTAAAATCCTTCGTAAACGTCAGGCTCAAGCGGTGTTGGCCAGGTCTCCGTTAAGGAGAAGCGAGGAGGCAGAAGCGGGAAGCTGCGCACGCAGCTCCAACGTGGGAGCTCCGATCCATACCCTGGATAGCATGCCGGTGGAGATATTGGACGGAGCGTGGCTGAAGAGGGCCATACCAAAAGCAAGAAGGGCTGTCCGCGATCGAGATAATCGACTTTGCGTCCTCGAAGTCCAACATAAGTAAGGACCTGAAAACGGTCCTGCTGCGACTTTGTAAGTCGATGAACGATGCCAAGAAGAATCACGTGATATTCGTAAAGACTGCAGCAGCGACGGAACCGGCGAAAGTAAATGTTACGAAGTCTACCCAGATGGTGCCCTTAGCTTTTGCCGGTAGTCGGATGCGACTACTTGTGATGAGCACTCGCATAAGCGGGTGAGGCAGCCGTGAGGTGAGGAACTGTCTGGCGGTACCCGCACGGCTGAAAGTATACTAACCCCGAAGGTTGGCAGTAATGCTGACAAGTCGGACCCCAGCCATGCGTCCCAGAGAGCTTGGAAGGGTGGGCCTGAGAAGACTGAACCGTCGCGGATGAAAGGGAACAGGAGTTTACTACCGTGTTAAGCCCTCAGAAACCACAGAGTAAGGTGAACCAAGGGGAGGACCCCCCTTGGAAGAAAGTCGAGCAGATAAGGAAGAAGAAAAAACCGCAAGTCGAGGAGATCAGGGACGGCAAACCAAGAAGGCGAAAAAGAGCAGGTGCCAAGCGCGAGAAAGACGACGCGCTCGTCGTCAAGACCGAACTGTCGAAGTACTCGGACGTCTTGAAGACGATACGAAGCGACGCCAAGCGAGCCGACTTGCGCAGTAACAGACGAACCCGTACGGGCGAAATAATGCTAAAGCTGAAGCGCGAGAAGGAACGCAAGGGCGCTACTTACAAAAGTTGGGCGGAAGAAGTCCTTGGCGAAGGGGTAGAGGTGAGGGCTCTTACAGCAGAGGCGACTCTGAAGGTGAAAAATCTAAACGAGGCCACCGAAGCGGAAGAGCTCGTCACGGCAGCGACCCTTGGTTCAGCTACTTGTGTAGGGACACTCAAGGTAGGCTGGTGCGTATGTCATCTGATGTACCACCCTACCACGAAGAACCGGAGGTTTGTATCAGGTGTCTGGAACCAGAACACATGTCATGGGATGGCAAAGGCCCTGACGAGAGCAAACTGTGTAGGAAATGCGGTGCCTAAGGCCATAAGGCACAAGGTTGCACGAGTCCACCCATTTGTCTGATTTGTACCTGGAAATCCGTGGACAACAGGCACTTAAAGGGTGGACCAAGGTGCCCGGCCTTCAAGAAAGCCGCAGTGAACAAATCACAGTGCAGGTAATGCAGCTGAACCAAAACCACTGTGACACCGCTCCGTAACTGCTTTGTCAGGCCGTTTCTGAGTGTGGGACGTACATATATCGCCATCATAGCGTACCCATACCGAGTAACCGCCGGCAATGGCAATTGGGTCGCGGATGGGTCCAGAAAAATGGTGGCGATATGGACGACGGGTAAATACCCCGTCCAAGAGTTGGTGTTCACTACCTATGAGGGCTTAGTGGTCGCCAACGTAAACGGGGTCTTCTTTTGTCGCTGTTATGCTGTGAGAGGCACTGGCCATACTTGAAGTCAACCTGGTACCTGTCGGTACCAAGAGTACATTTAGTCGGAACGGTGCGTCGATTGTTGACGTTACATTTTGTAGTCCTGACGAAACAAGTAGCTCGAACTGGAGGGTGACGATGCCTACACCCACAGGGATAACCTGACCATTCACTACAGTGTCGACTACCACTGCAGGTAGAGTAAGAAGCGACTGCCTAGGCTAAACCCCCGTAGGTGTAAGACAACATACTTCATCGATGAGGTATTTAGGGAGGCGCTCCGCCGTGAGCGGAACTTAATCGTGCTAAGCGGGGACGAGTAGCAGTGCTCTCGTGTGCATGGGATGGGACCAAGTCTAGGCAAGTCCACCGTAGGAGTAGGAAATCACCGTTGTTCTGGTGAACCTGTGCCGTGCTTGATTCCGAGGTAGGAGTCGCATGCAGCGAGTACGTACTAAGGAGGAGCGAAATGAGCGACGTGCAGTGTTCGTCGTTTCCAAAGTCGCGCTGAAGATCGAGATAAGGGCAATCGAAAAGGCCTGCTTTGAGGGTCTCTGTCAGTGTGAAAATGCGAATCCATGGGGTGATGCCAACAGGATTGTGATGCCCAATACCAGAGGTGAATGGCTCCAGCAGTGCAGTTTCCAGAGATGTTGGAGGGGATCATCGAGGTGCTTTTTCCTCGTCATTAACCTAGTCCTTGGTCTCCTTTTGTAGAACAGCTCCAGACTGGGGCTGGCGATTAGGAATGGGTTCCGAAAGTGGTCTTAAAAGTAGCTATTACAAAGACTTCCGGGATGTTCAGGTCAGCTAGGCAGAAATGCCTGGACGAGGGAGTTTTCCCCAGAGGTATTGCCAAAGCTACCAAAGCTACGGAGGAAATAACGCGTAGATTCGGGGAATGGCTGGTTCAGACACTATATAAGAGGTGGTTCGGAGTCGGCCACGTAGGTCATACCGGTGTCCTGTGGTCAAACTTGGCCCTCACTGCGCAAAGGTGGACGTGAGGACTGAGCAGAACATCCTGGTAGCGTTGCTGTAATGGCATCGGTCTGCTGGGTTGGATCTGAGCTGCGGTTGGAAAGGAAAACCCGGCATGGCCAGGGCAGGTGGAGGCTCCATATCGGCACGTCCTTCTGTGTGTTGGCTGATAGGGCCTATGGGATGATCAAATCGTGGTGCTCGCAATATCAGTTTCTGAACAGTTGGTCGCAGGCGTAAGGTCAAACCTGCCCGTCTTCTGAAGACAAAGTTCCCCTAGTAGAAACAATCAGCTTATGCTATCCTGTTCCTCAATTAGCTCTACAAAACACGAGAAAAACTGTACAGTACTGTATTGCCAGATAGTACCAAATTAAATTGCGCAATCGGTAAAATATTTTCTTTCGAACATTTAAACCAACCGTAATAAATTATGTTCCTTTCGAAGTTGAAAATTTCTTTGTCAATCCAACGAATGAATCAAGATGTCAAGTCATCCAAGCTGAAGAGGCCATAATGCTTGTTCTTTATGGCTCATCCTTCAGCAATAATGGACTCAAAGCGCATACATAACCTCATGGCCTTAGAATACGAACGAGTCCTTTGCCGCCTTTTCCTAGGAAAAAAAAATAATAAAAGAAAAAGGACTGGCAGCCATTTTTATGGGTAATCATTCGGTTTTAAATCTTCTTTTGTGCCAACAACAGCAACAGTTTCTCGAATCGTGGTCGTAAAAGTTGCCAAACCTCGAGGAGAATCATTGCTGATTTTTTTTTGCTCGGTCGAACCGGAAAGAACGACCATACCAAACCAAAAAAAAAAACTGTTTCACTTACCACCACACCGACCGCATTGTGTCACTAAGGGGGGTAAGGCTCCACCTACCGACTGAACAAAAATTAATCCGCTTATTTTCCGGAGAATCATCACCAGATATTTGGAAGGGTGGAGGGGGGGGGGTCTAGGTGGCTGTTGTAACTTCTGAGAGCGATTTTCAATCCTAGGAAAAATTGAGTACCGTAAACTGGGAGTAATCTTGGTTTGTCCATTCTTTCATTTCCAAAATAAAGTATAGTGACAAATCAATAATTCGGAAAACGTCGATGAAACAAAATTCATTTGAAATCATTTCAACACAGCTGAAGAAGCCAATTCCTCTATGAATATGGATATAGGAAAGATACGTAAAATGTGCAGACCTTGAGTATAGCGTTAGCGTAAAATGCCAAAAGACCGATTTGTCACACTCAATTCATCCTTCGACTTTCTGGCATACGATGTTTTCAACTAAAATAAAACTGGAGAATTTCATAGGAGAATCACACATGGTGCTTCAAAGAACCTCTTCAACGCTCGAAGAAAATTCATCAGCTAGCCAACGCTACCCCATTTCTCGGTTACCCAGGAACTATATTGGTCCGCTAGAAAACCACCTTACTCCGCGCGCTTAGTAGGGACAAAACCCCGTTTCCACCCGAGCAGATTGCCACAAAATATTGTTGCCTGATGTTGGTCTTCGCTTGCCCGCGCCCGCCACCGCGCCATCTCACTGATGCCGGTGATGGCGGTAAAAATTTCAATCAATTAAAAAACTATCGTCTAACAGTTTGATTGGAAAAGTTTTACGCCATCGATTGTCGAGTAGTTTTTCAATTAAATTTAATTTTGCTTCGTCCGCAGAGCCAGTCTCTCTCGGTACGGTTTCGTCCCACAGCATCGAATCGTCGGAGAAACACCAATCAGTAGATCATTATTTGCTCGAAAGCATTCAGCTAGTCATTAACGGAAGTAGGGATTCCTGTTGGTGGACGGTTTCTATCGGAATGTTTACTTTTCGCCCTTCTCGATGGGAAATCGGAGCCAATGAAATGTGGAGAAAATTCCATCTGAACGAGAACAAGTAATTTGAACGGTGGAAAAAAAAATAGAAATCGGTAAGTCACTCTGGTGATTGAATATTTCAGAAATTCATTAAAGGTTGTTTCATTTTGACCGTCGGAGAAACGGATCAATAAAGTGGAATTAAATGTGTCAATAATTTCTTTTAGCATATAATTGTTATTTCCGTTGTACTTGTTTCGTGAGCTTTTTAAAGAATCTCCATGAGTTTCGTGAAGATTCCCTCTGGAATCTTGTGGAGATTACACCTGGAATCTCATGGAGATTTACCCTAGAATCTTGTGAAGATTCTCTCTGGAATCTCGTGGAGATACTCTCCAGAATCTCGTGGATATTCTCTCTGGAATCTCGTAGAGATTCTCTCTGGAATCTCGTGGAGATTCTCTCTGGAATCTCGTGGATATTCTCTCTGGAATCTCGTAGAGATTCTCTCTGGAATCTCGTGGAGATTCTCTCTGGAATAATCTCGAGAAGATTCTCTCTGGAATCTCGTGGAGATTCTCTCTGGAATCTCGTGGAGATTCTCTCTGGAATCTCGTGGAGATTCTCTCTGGAATCTCGTGGAGATTCTCTCTGGAATCTCGTGGAGATTCTCTCTGGAATCTCGTGGAGATTCTGTCTGCAATCTCGTGGAGATTGTCTCTGGAATCTCGTGGAGAGAGAATCTCGTGGAGATTCTCTCTGGAATCTCGTGGAGATTCTCTCTGGAATCTCGTGGAGCTGGAATCTCGTGGAGATTCTCTCTGGAATCTCGTGGAGATTCTCTCTGGAATCTCGTGGAGATTCTCTATGGAATCTCGTGGAGATTCTCTATGGAATCTCGTGGAGATTCTCTATGGAATCTCGTGGAGATTCTCTCTGGAATCTCGTGAAGATTCTCTCTGGAATCTCGTGGAGATTCTCTCCGGAATCTCGTGGAGATTCTCTCTGGAATCTCGTGGAGATTCTCTCTGGAATCTCGTGGAGATTCTATCTGGAATCTCGTGGAGATTCTCTCTGGAATCTCGTGGAGATTCTTTCTGGAATCTCGTGTAGATTCTCTCTGGAATCTCGTGGAGATTCTCTTTGGAATCTCGTGGAGATTCTCTCTGGAATCTCGTGGCGATTCTCTCCGAAATCTCGAGGAGATTCTCTCTGAAATCTCGTGGAGATTCTCTCTGGAATCTCGTGGAGATTCTCTCTGGAATCTCGTGGAGATTCTCTCTGGAATCTCGTGGAGATTCTCTCTGGAATCTCGTGGAGATTCTCTCTGGAATCTCGTGGAGATTCTCTCTGGAATCTCGTGGAGATTCTCTCTGGAATCTCGTGGAGATTCTCTCTGGAATCTCGTGGAGATTCTCTCTGGAATCTCGTGGAGATTCTCTCTGGAATCTCGTGGAGATTCTCTCTGGAATCTCGTGAAGATTTTCTCTGGAATCTAGTTAGGATTCTCTCTGGAATATCGTGGAGATTCTCTCTGGAATCTCGTGGATATTCTCTCTGGAATCACGTGAAGATTCTCTCTGGAATCTCGTGGAGATCCTCTCTGGAATCTCGTGGAGATCCTCTCTGGAATGTCGTGGAGATTCTCTCTGGAATCTCGTGGAGATTCTCTCTGGAATCTCGTGGAGATACTCTCTGGAATCTCGTGGAGATTCTCTCTGGAATCTTGTGAAGATTCCTTCTGGAATCTCGTGGAGATTCTCTCTGGAATCTCGTGGAGATTCTCTCTGGAATGTCGTGAAGATTCTCTCCGGAATCTCGTGGAGATTCTCTCCGGAATCTCGTGGAGATTCTCTCCGGAATCTCGTGGAGATTCTCTCTGGAATCTCGTGGAGATTCTCTCTGGCATCTTGTGGAGATTCTCTCTGGAATCTCGTGGAGATTCTCTCTGGAATGTCGTGGAGATTCTCTCCGGAATCTCGTGGAGATTCTCTCCGGAATCTCGTGGAGATTCTCTCCGGAATCTCGTGGAGATTCTCTCCGGAATCTCGTGGAGATTCTCTCCGGAATCTCGTGGAGATTATCTCCGGAATCTCGTGGAGATTCTCTCCGGAATCTCGTGGAGATTCTCTCCGGAATCTCGTGGAGATTCTCTCCGGAATCTCGTGGAGATTCTCTCCGGAATCTCGTGGAGATTCTCTCTGGAATCTCGTGGAGATTCTCTCTGGAATCTCGTGGAGATTCTCTCTGGAATCTCGTGGAGATTCTCTCTGGAATCTCGTGGAGATTCTCTCTGGATTCTCGTGGAGATTCTCTCTGGAATCTCGTGGAGATTCTCTCTGGAATGTTGTGGAGATTCTCTCTGGAATGTTGTGGAGATTCTCTCTGGAATGTCGTGGAGATTCTCTCTGGAATCTCGTGGAGATTCTCTATGGAATCTCGTGGAGATTCTCTCTGGAATCTCGTGAAGATTCTCTCTGGAATCTCGTGGAGATTCTCTCTGGAATCTCGTGGAGATTCTATCTGGAATCTCGTGGAGATTCTCTCTGGAATCTCGTGGAGATTCTTTCTGGAATCTCGTGTAGATTCTCTCTGGAATCTCGTGGAGATTCTCTTTGGAATCTCGTGGAGATTCTCTCTGGAATCTCGTGGCGATTCTCTCCGAAATCTCGAGGAGATTCTCTCTGAAATCTCGTGGAGATTCTCTCTGGAATCTCGTGGAGATTCTCTCTGGAATCTCGTGGAGATTCTCTCTGGAATCTCGTGGAGATTCTCTCTGGAATCTCGTGGAGATTCTCTCTGGAATCTCGTGGAGATTCTCTCTGGAATCTCGTGGAGATTCTCTCTGGAATCTCGTGGAGATTCTCTCTGGAATCTCGTGGAGATTCTCTCTGGAATCTCGTGGAGATTCTCTCTGGAATCTCGTGGAGATTCTCTCTGGAATCTCGTGGAGATTCTCTCTGGAATCTCGTGAAGATTTTCTCTGGAATCTAGTTAGGATTCTCTCTGGAATATCGTGGAGATTCTCTCTGGAATCTCGTGGATATTCTCTCTGGAATCACGTGAAGATTCTCTCTGGAATCTCGTGGAGATCCTCTCTGGAATCTCGTGGAGATCCTCTCTGGAATGTCGTGGAGATTCTCTCTGGAATCTCGTGGAGATTCTCTCTGGAATCTCGTGGAGATACTCTCTGGAATCTCGTGGAGATTCTCTCTGGAATCTTGTGAAGATTCCTTCTGGAATCTCGTGGAGATTCTCTCTGGAATCTCGTGGAGATTCTCTCTGGAATGTCGTGAAGATTCTCTCCGGAATCTCGTGGAGATTCTCTCCGGAATCTCGTGGAGATTCTCTCCGGAATCTCGTGGAGATTCTCTCTGGAATCTCGTGGAGATTCTCTCTGGCATCTTGTGGAGATTCTCTCTGGAATCTCGTGGAGATTCTCTCTGGAATGTCGTGGAGATTCTCTCCGGAATCTCGTGGAGATTCTCTCCGGAATCTCGTGGAGATTCTCTCCGGAATCTCGTGGAGATTCTCTCCGGAATCTCGTGGAGATTCTCTCAGGAATCTCGTGGAGATTATCTCCGGAATCTCGTGGAGATTCTCTCCGGAATCTCGTGGAGATTCTCTCCGGAATCTCGTGGAGATTCTCTCCGGAATCTCGTGGAGATTCTCTCCGGAATCTCGTGGAGATTCTCTCTGGAATCTCGTGGAGATTCTCTCTGGAATCTCGTGGAGATTCTCTCTGGAATCTCGTGGAGATTCTCTCTGGAATCTCGTGGAGATTCTCTCTGGATTCTCGTGGAGATTCTCTCTGGAATCTCGTGGAGATTCTCTCTGGAATGTTGTGGAGATTCTCTCTGGAATGTTGTGGAGATTCTCTCTGGAATGTCGTGGAGATTCTCTCTGGAATCTCGTGGAGATTCTCTCTGGAACCTCGTGGAGATTCTCTCAGGAATCTCGTGGAGATTCTCTCTGGTATTTGGATAAATGGTGATTCGTTGGATAATTGTTCGACTCATGATAAAAAAAAACAACTTTTTGTAGTTGGCTACTTAAATAACTATTATTTCACTTCATTCACTTATAAACCTATTAAAATCAAATACCTTCCATCGCTTAAGAAAAGCAAACTAAAATCTCGTCTTTTTTATCGATTGCATCTCCAACGATTTCCGATTGCCACCGGGCCGGGGGCATGTGCGCAAAGTTCGAGGGCGTAGCATGACCGACATTAAATAAAAATGGCTGCAATAAAATTTTACACCGTTGTGACTGTGTCGCTGTTTTCTCCCTTACTGTCTCCACAGAAGCAGACCGAATCAACGGCAATGTGCAAACAATTGTGCAAATTGTCGAACGAACAGTCGACCGGCACACCCCGAGGAGGATCTGAAGTCTGGACCTACTAGTGTACCCCACATTTAGTCGTGGTCTGCGTGACAATCCAACCAAGGAACGATTTGCTGCTGTGGGTGTTGGCAATTTCTTTAGCAGCAGAAATGGTGGAAGAAGGGACAGAGAGAAAAGAAAATCTCGCCGAGGACAATTTCAGTTAACAAGGAAACGGAAATGGCATTGATGGCCTCCGTGTAACGGAAGTGGACCGGCTGGAAGGGAGGGAACAGGAAAATAGTGACATTTCGATAGCATTTTAATGCCTGCAAGTTTTACTGCTTATTGAATGGCCAGACGGAGGAGCAAAAGACCTTGACTGGGGTGAATGGACCGATGTTCAGTTGTAATTATTCAGCTGAAATATTGTTAAATAAAATTGTGAAGGCCTCGAATTAGTACCATTAACCTCTTCCGAGACATAAAATGTTGATTTAATGTTTCCCTAATTGTGTAATTATCAAAGAGCTTTGAAATATTCGAATATTTTGTCTTGGCAAATGAATGAATGGCACACTCACTGCGGCAGTTGACATCCGTGTGAGAGCATATTCCCATTTTTTATCCCCCCTTTTAACGAAAATCATAGTGGTTTTTCTTACTTCGGAACAACAAGTAAGAATAAGTGAGGAAATTGATTATGGTTTTATCCTTTAGCATGGCATGGCTATGATGAACTTAGACGGGTTATCTGGCTGTATGCCATTCAACCGAATGCCGTTTGATCGAACAATGATCAAACGAATTTAGAGGCGAGAACAAACTCCGGGTATGAATCTGTAAATTAAGCAGACGAACTTCCAGCCGAGATTCAAAAAGTATCTGTGAGTGGGACATCTTCCTGAGATGCCACAGAAATTCCTCAAAAGAAAAGGAATATTCAAGGGATACCTCCGAACCGAACATTTCACAGGATTATTTTTTTCAGAAGATCACCCAGAGATTTCTTTAAAAGCTGTACGAGTTAATTCTTCCAACATTTCTCTCGGGGTTCTCCGATAATCTTTTGAAAATTCCTAAAAACCAAAATTCCTAAAATTTCTACAAAGATGTCCAGAGAGTACTCAGACATTCTTCAAGAGATTTTTTCAGAAATTTCTTCCAGGGATTTCTTGCTAAATTCCGCTTGCAATTATTTTTCTAAACCTCCTATGGATTTAATTGGAAATTGCTCCAGAGATTTCTTTAAATATTTCATCAGGAATTTAACCAAGATTTTTTTAGAAAATCTTCCTGAACCGCTGCTTAGGAAGCCTTTAGACATCTAGAGATTCTGCCAGATATTTCGCCAAGGACTCTTCTATTGGAAACCTATCTATGAACTTCCTTCCAACGATTCCGTCAGAAAATCAGAATTCTTTCAGATATTTTTTCGATTTTTCCTTCATAAATTATCCAGATATTCCTATAATTTACACAAAACGTTGAATGAAGCTCGCTTATGGTACACAACATCTGCGTGGTGCTGGCGGTTGTGACTGACTGTCGGAAGTTTAGAAAAATCCTTTATTCAGTAGGAAAAGTCTCACAAGTTTCCTTATAAATTCTTCCAGGAATTATTTCGGAAATTCCCCGAAAGATTGCTTTGGGAATTCCTCTAGGGACTCCTCCAGAAATTTATCAAAAACAAATTGGAGAAAACTTTCTTAGAATTCCTGCTGAAAGTGCTTCTACCCTACATGTAACTCTCTACCTACTGATCAGTAGGTTATTTCAGTTCAATACAGTCCACCAAACCGTGCACATCGATATCTTTATCACTATCAACAAATCCGAATACCCTCAGTACGGTGTGTCACGTTTCCTAGTTCGTCACGTCTCGTTTCGGTGGTAAATCACTCATTTCGAAGGTCACAGTTCCGTCGCGAGCGCCCACAAGTCCGGGAACCAGTTCCGCTACGTTATAAAACCTTTCAGTTTCTTCAGACATTTTTTCTTGGATTCCTAAAGTAATGCCTCAAGAAATTCCAAAAGACATTCCTTTAAGATGTTTCCTAAGAAATTTTAGGAAGTATTCTTTTGGAAATCCTTTCATGGGTTCTCCAGAAATTCAATCAGGGCTTCCTTCAGAAAAGCTTCGTTGGATTCTTACAGAGAATCTTGGAAATATCTGCAGGAATTCCTTTGAAAATACTTCTTCGAGTTTTATTTCAGGAATTCCTGCGACGATTTCTGAAAACAATCTTCCTTCCTGGGTTTCCCTCAGAATGTCGCACTCGTATTCCTTTACGAACCCATCCAATGTTTGCTTCAGGATTTTCCCAGGGATTCCATAGACAATTCCCCAGGAAATGTCTACAGGGTTTCCTCCAGAAATTCTGGTATGACTTCCAGGAGAAGTTTTTCAGGGATTCAAATAGACAATTTTACAGGTTTTTCTTCGGATATTTTTTTATTTAGTTTCTCAGAAATTCCAGCAGGATTTCCTTCAAAGATACCTTAAGGAGTTTCTCCTTGGAATCTTTCGATAATTCATTCAATAAACATTCTAAACATATTTCCACTGACAAACAGATGTAACTTTTACAGGAAATTCATTGAAACTCAGCAATTATGGATTGCGATGTGACGTTTGTCTAACACGCACACTATTACACAAATTGCCTGTAATTTTCGTTTGCATCATTCAACAACTTGTGCACTTGCACGGGCACCAGCGCCTCTGGTGAAAGGATCGTGGAAATCAAACGAAATTTAAATTCATACCTAAATGCATATGTCAAGCCCTTGTATAGAATGTTACGTCTGTTTGCCTGTCATATTTCACCGGGGTTTTTACTTGAATTCATTTATAAATTCTTTATAAGAATCTAAGAATCCCTGAAGGAATGACTTCAGAAAACCGTCTTGAAATAACATAAATAAATTTCTGCATGAATTCTTCCAAAAGTGGTCCAAGGATATTCTTTTCCAGGTGTTTTCTATTGAGTTTCTTTAGGTATGTCTTCAAGTTCCACTTGAACTCCTTCAATTTCATGGATTATCTCAAGAATACCTCCTGAAATTTCACAAAATTCATTCAGGAATCTCTTCATAAGAAATTCTTTAAGAGATTCCTTCGGATATTGTTTGGCGAAATCTTCCAAACATTGTTCTTAGGGTACAATACTGATGTCATTCTCATAAACACGTTCAATTATTGGGACGCTGAAATTTGGAAACATTGGATAATCAGCTCTGATTTCATCAGCTGATTTGGCTGTTTCGTGCAAAACTTGATGGATTAAATTCCAGTGTACGGGTTGCGGATTGAATTTCGTCATCGCTCGTAACCTTAGATGGACTGAATCAGGGTGCAAAGGAGCGGAATCATTTTTACGCGGTTGCATGTGCACCTGCACCTGGGCTTCGCAGACGATACCGACATAATCGGGATCGACCGTCGGGATGTGGAAGAGGCTTAAATATCTGTTAAGAGAGAGACACATTAACACCACAAAGACCAAGTAGCGAAAGGATTGCTAGTGGTCAACGTCGGTCCGGCTGTGGCAGTGGTGACGAAGTGGTGTTCGGTGGTGAAAAGCTTGATGCTGTGAACGAATTTGTTTACCTTGGTACTGAAGTGACGTGCGATAATAATATTAGCCGTGAGGTGAGATAACGGATGGGCTGCGAATTCGATCTGCGAGATAACATGAAGTTCCGTAGGCTACAAACGATGACTAAACTTACGTTGTACAAGACTCTGATTCTTCCGGACAAAAAACGTGGACGTTAAAAGAAGTTAATCGGAGAGCCTTTGGAAGCTTCGAACATAAAGCGCTGCGAACAAAACTCAACGGTAAACTGCAGTACGATACCTGGCGTCGCCGCATTAACAAAGAATTATACAAAGTATGTATACAGTCCCGATTCGTTCGTTGGCGGCTCATTAGATGGGCTGTCTCGATGGTTGGATGTTCGCTGATTGGGGCAAAACCCAACTAAAAAGCACTGTCAATGTCAAAATCGATGTCAAATCGAGTTTGACGTATGACCGTCGTCGCATCGCAGCTTCTGTATACAAACCGTTTGCGCAAGTATGTGAGTGTTTCGTGACGTATTTCTCGTCACTTGCGTGTGTCTAGAGCATTTTGATCAGTTGTCAGTTGCCCCAACAAACGAATCCTCACTGTATAGAGAGATGGATCAAGCAAATAAAACATGGTAGATGTAACTCACAGACGATTTTGTACACATCTTTCAGTGCCACCACATGCTCACCCGAACAGCCGAACAACACCGAATAGGTTGGTTTTAGAAGCTACGGCACGAACGCTCGACACGCACACAGAAGCAGCACTCGCATGGACGGACACCACACCAATAACGTTCTCATCCTACGATGCTTCACGATAAGCTGATCGAAAAGCATCGAAAGCGATGAAAAGACACACTCAGCGAAGTAAACTACCGAAATTCATCAAAATACCTTATGAAATTTAGCCATAACTGTAAAGTATGGATGTCATAAGAATACCTTATGAAAATTGAACATGCTTATTACGACCTAATTACATAAGATAAACTTATGAAAAGAGCAGGGAAAAGAGCAGAAAAATCACAAAATGATGCAGACTGGAATCGATCCATGAACGTCGAGATCGCTGAGTTCGTGCCCAGCCCACGCGGTTATCGACGCTTGAGAATATCGTGTTGCTAAATGTGTATAAAAGCCAAACTGTGAGTCGATTCTGCGTCATAGACCGACCTTATAAAAATCGTTCTAGCCGTTATGAATTGTTTAAAGGCCATTTCATAAATTAAACCTTATGATAATCTTAGGTTTATTTGTCTGTGTGCAGGCTTGGCTGGAACGCAACAGCTCAACGGCGAAAAGGAGCAGCCAACAATGCTGATCAGCGTCGAGTCTGTTCGTGTGCTATTCGTTCGGGAGGTTGGTTTGCTAAAGCGACCCAAGCAAAGAAAAGTTCAGATAAAAGGGTACTTGATAAGCTAAGCAGCTTGTTCGAGGTTGCTCATTAGCCTTCTAAGCAGCTTCATTTTTAGATAATTTTGGAACTTGAAAGTTCACATAAGAAAGCTGGATAGCCTTCTAACTAAGCAGCTCCTAACAGAACTTTGACAAAATTCATACAGAAACAAAAATGTGTTTTTCAGAATCACAGCCCTGTTTTTTTTGGTGGGGAAGTCTGAAAAATTGCCTCTGAAATTAATTTTCATACATGTCGCTGCTATGTAGATTTGAACAGGTTCCTCCTGCGTGATGGCCTGCCGACTTACCGCTGCGCTGCTGAAGACACTTGGCAAAGTCAAGCTAACATCACTACTGTACAAATGTGCAAAACTAGCTGAAGACAGAAAATCGATTCAAGTCAGACATCACCTGCTGTTCACTCAATCGCAATTGTAGTACTGTGGTTGAGCGTAGGATTCTCACGCAGCGACTATCGGTTCGAATCCGATGGGCGACATTTTTTTTGCTTAAGCCTAGTATATTCATTGATTTGATAAATTCATATTTGTCTTTAATTCGTGTATCTGTTCTGTAATTCGTGTATTGTTTTCTGTAAAAGAAATAAATTTAATCTTCATTGAAACACAATGCTACTGAACTGAACTTGAAAGTTCCGACAAAGTTCCGAGTAGCACCTTAAGCAGCTTCAAAGTTCCGCGATGTTCAGATAAAGTTCCGAATGGAACTTTTTGACTGCTTAAGAGGCTAACAATGAGCCTTCCGGAGCTTGTGACCGAAGTTCCAGCAAGGCTCACCGTTAGCCTCTTAAGCAGCCAGAAAGTTCCATATGTAACTTTATCTGAACTTCGCGGAACTTGAAAGTGCATTTTGTCAAGGAATGCGGAACTTATGGTTACTTGAGGAGGTAGGGTGAAAACGTATTCGTTGTCGAAAGCGAATCGCATCATTTTGCGAATGTTTTCACCAAATAGCAAGCTTGCCCGAGCAGGAATGAATAACTGCCCCATAACTAGAGCATACCACAGTCAGGTATCATACCAAGATTAGGTATTGGTCGGTTATCCAGGTATTGAAAATAACTTATTTTGGTATTTTGAAGGTATTGATGCAATACCTCAAAGAGTTATTGGTTTGGTGTTGAGGACTGCTTGAGGTATTATTCAATTATGGAAAAATCGCTATTTGTATGGAAAAAATCGCTGATTATTATTTAGGTATTGCCGCGTTCATTCACGCGTTATGCACAGAATACACACCAGTTATTATTTAAGGTATTTTACCCCTTATGCAGGGCTATTTAATACCTCATTCAGGTTGTAGGTATTCGGTTTTCCATACCTGAGTTAGTTTTTGTTCAGCTATTTTATCCTACTCGGGTGGTGGCGAATGCTTCGTTCCGCTTAGACTCACCGCTACGAGTTGTAGCCCATCAAGTTTCAAGCAAGCTTTCAACAGAACAATCGGTTTACTTAATAATTTGGTTCACATGTTTGTGTTGCCTACATTGTGATTGAAAACAACGTTTTCATTTGACAGTACTGTGTAGCCGAGTATACAACCCTTTTAATTAACAATTTACACTATATATTGATTTTGCTACCAGCATCTCTCCTTCTTCTGACAGGCTTTCGAGTTCAATTCACTACTCTTTGCAGCCCTGTCCAAACGTTGTCGTATAAACGAACGAAGGCACTGATTCCCAACGGGACGGGGTCAAATGTCAAATCCATGCAGCCATCCCGCAGCACCGCACCGTTACAGCAATGCAATGCAACGACGACACAACGACAGACAATAAAATCCGTCCGCGACAGCGAAACCATCTTCGACCTACATGAAAACTCTCATATAAGCGCCATGTCCGGAGGGTTTCTCAGACAAGGCGCGTTGAGGAGTATACCTACTGTGTGTGCCATTTGACAGAGCAAGAGGGGTCGAAATAGCATTTTCTCTGGGTCGGTGGGGTCACGAGAATGACCGCTCGGGGCTCGTTTTCCAAAGGAGGACAGAAACGATTCTACGTTTACAACAATAACACGACCGACGATACAGAGCGAGCGGAGGGTTCCGCTCGTGAAGCATCAAGTCAAGCGATATGCTGCCACTGACACCAATAACTGCAACGCTGTTGTCACTCTATACATCCGGTGCCCATTATTATTGCTGGCCCGGAGGCCGATACAGACTATGGCTGTGCTGTGTAGCTTTCACTGTGTGTTTGGATGCTTTTCCAAAGATGTCCAATCACGACGGAGAGGTATAAAATTCCATTTTCCCCATCAGACACGACGACGGCATCGGTGTTTTGTTACATAGATTCATGTTCCATTTTTGGACCAGAGTAGAACATTGCACCGCACAACCAGACTGGAAGGCCGGATGATGTTTTGGAGAGGTCTTCCTTAAAGCCCGGGGTGCTTTGAAAACACATGCTTCCTGGGTTCGAATTTCCCTCTGAAAGTAACTTCTTAAAGTCAAACCTCGGCCAAACAAATCATAGACATTTTATATGGACGAAATTCTACGACAGGGAAGCAGTATTGATGGTTTCCATTTTTTCTGGGTAAAAATTTACTTCGTCATATGCGCTAAATGACAGAATATGTGTCAAATCAGACAGATATTCCAACTTCCCTTTGCCTATGCCTGTTGATTATATATAAGCAGCCTCTTTTCAGCACTGGAAATCGAATAATTATACTGAATTTTACTTTTCAATGTCTCTCCTTTTACGAGTGGACAATTTTCCGTATTTCCGTGTACGACGAAGGCAACCGCACCAAAGCATCAACTAACTAAGTTGATCTTAATCACCGTTTTATTTTCTCTTTCCTGTGAGCTGTGAATATTGCGTAACTTACCGGAACAATCCGTTCCCAGCCATCTTAGCAAACTACAGTAGAATCACTTCAAATGATACGGGATCTCGCGATGCAGGCGACTTGCTCCGCCAAAGCTCCACTCCTCAATGAGGTAGCATCACCTCGTCCTGATGCTTGCTGTCATCGATGCTTGCTAGGGGAAGGACACCAAAGGGAAATGTCACTAATTTCAGTTAACACCCTACATTTCTAAAATTCACATGTTTAACCAACCATGAAATTCGCACTCCACAAAAGGTCTGTGGAATCTTCAAAGTTGGATTTCACTGCTGAAAAATGCAGCAGAAGCTGTTCAAATAATCAAATCAATTCGCCTAGGGAGAAAGCAAGCTAATGTGTGCGTGGATTTGACGGCGTTTTATGATCTGGTGGGCAAAACTATTAATTGAAATTTTTTGGTCGTTATTCTTAAGCTATATCCATCTAAATCTAAAATTTTATGCCGAATCGTTCTTTGAATAGGTATATGATTCGATTTGGATTTAGACCTATGCGCCGACTATATTTTGCTCGGCGGCGGCGTGAGGGCCATTTTTATCTGGCGGCGGTGGCGTGAATCGGCGTGACCAAAATTTGACTAGATTGTTGCATTTTCAAAGCGAAGAAGTTGTCATTACACTCTAGAATTTGTAGTCTGAGCTTTTTCATGGTCATTGATGACATAAACTATTACGTTTGAATGAATACCTTTTTTATTTCTGTTCGGATCCGTTTCTTAGAGCATTCAGAAGCTATTAAATCTGATAATAAGATCGAAGAAACCCATGATTGAAATTTTGGATTGGAATTTCAGAAGGCAATCCAGGAAGACTCCCCAAATGAATTCAACCAAAAATCCTAAGAGATTTACTGCAGCAATCCCCGAAGGAATCCCAGCGGTACTTTGTAAATAAATTCGAGAAGGAATTTCTAGGAGGATTCAACAAAATATATCCAGAAGAAATCTCCAAATAATTTCTGTCACCTTTCAACAAGGTCACATTTATGTAAATAACATTTTTGTACATATTTTCTCCCATTTTTAGTTTTTTATTGTTCTTATTAAAAGTAAATTTTATTATATGGTGCTTTGCTTCAAATTTTGAAAACAATAAACCAAATTAATCGAACTATCAGAATTGAATAAAACTCAAAACGTTAAACAAAAATAAATGCATCGAAATTTGTTCTGCTTGGACATCCCCATTATTTCCTTAACTCCCACCCTTTGATCACCACCTTGTCACCACCAGTTACCGACTGGTTGTCATAACCGGTGACATTTCGCCATGCCCTTTGTGATAGTGGCAAGAGCTCGATGTATATGAGAGCTTGGACGAGGAGATAAAACTGCTTGTCACCGTGGGAGCAGTCTCTAATAGGTGAACGAATTTGACACCGAAAAGTAGTGTTCCGCGTATTCACTCGTTTTTTCTGTTCTCATTAAAACAGTGTACGAAGTCTCCATCTTTACCCGGTCGTGGATAGTGCGCCACGTGTTCCAACCAGGCCCGGAATCCGAGTGATTTTGACGGAAGAATAAGCCCCGGTGTGCCAATCTGGGCGTCGTTTCGGCCCGGCAGGAAGAAAAGTGATTTCGACAAAAGCAGAAGCCCCGGTGTACCAATTTGGGCGTCGTTTTGGCCCGGTAGGAAGGTGTGTTCGGCGACTTACAAGTTGAGGCCGGTTCCCGCGGCCGCTTTGGATATAGCTGCGGCACAGTCGGCGTGTATGGCCGCCATGTCACCCCGTCTGAAAGAAGGCAGATCCTGGCGCTTAACCTAGGCGCGTCTTAAAAACCAGCGAGTAAAAGCCCTGATCGTCTGGTAATGAAAACCCAATTTTCCTATTTTTCCTACCAAACAAAATTTCTTTGTAAAATCATCATGCACGAAAATTAAATAATGAACATGTAAATTAAGAAAACTACAATATTTTTGAATATTTACTCTAGCAAAGCCTTGATACTCCTATATCTTTAATTTGTGGCATTAATCTACCTTGGACAAGATTTTATTGGGAAGTCGTTCCACTCACCCTGATTCCCTCTCGGAGCCATTGTTACGACCCTGAGGCCACAAAAGGGTGGCCCCACAAAAGTAATATCTAACATTTCCAGCAGGAATCCTCCAAAGATTTCCAGTGTGAGTTTCCAAGGGAATTTGAAAAAGAATCGATAAAGGATTTCTAGAAGGATTCAACGAAAAATACCTAAGAGTATTTTCTTGAGTAAATCCAAGAGAAATCTCTGAGAGAATTCAAGGAGGAATTGCTGGAAAAATCCCACGAGGAATCCCAGAAGGAAGTCTAGGAGGATTTTTCGAAGAAATTACAGGACGTCTTCTTTCAGAAATGTCATTTGGAACTACCGGAGGAATCCCTGAAAGAATTTCATGAGGAACTCCTTCGGAGGAAACTTAGGAGGAATTATCGGAGGAATTTTAGAAGGAATCCCCGAAGGCATTCAGGAGGAAACCCCGCAGGGATTTCAACAGGAAATAATGCACAAAGAAATCCCAGCAGGACTCTCCAAAAGAATTCCAGTGGGAATTTCCAATTCGAATGGGAATTCGAGAAAGAGAAAAAAATAAGAATTCCAAGAGGAATCCCCAAACAAATTCCAGAAGAAATTCCCCAAGGAATTCCAGTGGGAAACACCGAAGGTATTCTAGGTGGAATCCCCGGAGGCATTCCATGAGGGATTCCCTGAAGAATTCCAGGAAGAGTATCCGATAAAATACGAAGAGGAATCACAACAGGAATTCCAAGAGGAAACTCCGAAGAAAACCTAAGATGAATCTTCGAAGTAATTGCAGGAGCGGCTCCCGTAGAAATTTCAGGAGGAATCCCCGACGGAATATCAAGCGGCTGTGTGAAGAATTAGCATTAAGTTAAAATTCACAAATATGTACAAAGAAACTTTAAAAAAATATCAGGCGGAATCACCGAAAAAATTTCAAGAGGAATCCTTGAAGAAAGTTCGGCTGGATTGCCCGAAGGTACTCCAGGAGGAGTCTCCAAAAGAATTCCAGGAGAAATCCCAAAAAAAAAACTCTAGGAGGAATCCCCGAAGGAATTCCAAAAGAAATCCCCGAAAGAATTCAAGGAAGAATCCCTGAAGAATTTTAAGGAGGAATCTCAGAAGGAACTCTAAGAGGAATCTTCAAATTAGTCCCAGGTGGAATCCCCGAATAAATCCCAGGAGGAATCCTCGAATGAATTCCAGTTGGTTTTTTTTAAATACTTGCAGGAATTCCACGAGGAACTCCCGAAGGAATTCCGGTAGGAATCTCCAAAGGAATTCCAGGTTGAATCCTCGAAGGTTTTTCAGCGAAATTTCTCGACGGGGAAAATTTTTGAAATCTTCCGGGATGGGGAAAATTTTATAGGACGTATCCCCTAAAAAATTCCTGGAGGAAATCTAGAAGACAATCCTGGAGGAATTCTTGAAAATATGCCTGATTATATTCCTACCCAAGCAACACACATGTTATATATTAGTTACGACAGCGCAAGTTTTGGTTGTATAGAAGTTTATTTGACGTTATTTCAACACAATGTTAGAATTACGTAAAATTTACTTCTATACAACCAAAACTTGCGCTGTCGCAACTAATATATAACATGTGTGTTGCTTGGGTAAGGAAATTATTAACAGAACTCTTACAAGATTCCCTGAAGGAACTCTTGTAGGAGTTACTGAATGAGCTTCTAGAGAAATCTATGATTTAACTCCTGGAGGCATCCATGGCCCTCCTGCAAAAATCTCAATCTCAATCTACAATCTGGAAGAACCCCAGGAACGATCCATGGAAGAATTCCTGGAGGAATCCCTAAAGATACCTGAAGTAATCTTATTTAGAAGTAACGCTTATATAGAAATCTCTGAACAAGCTTCTGGGGGAATCACTGAATCCCTCCCTGAGAATCCCTGTATCCTCGGATCCCCATATTAGATTCTCTGAAGTAACTCCTGGAGAGATTTCTGAAGAAACTTGTGTAGAAATTCCTGAAGAAATTCAGGACGAATCTCTGAAGAAACATCTGCAATAATCCCTGAAACTCCAGGAGAAATCTCTGATGGGACTCCTGGACTAATTTCTGTAAGTACTCTTGTAGGAATTTCTAAAGGAACTTCAGAATGAATCCCTACAGAAACTCCTAGACTAATTTCTAAAGACCTCCCGCAGGAATTTTTGGAGAAACTTCTTACGGAATTCTTGATGGATATCCAGGAGGTATTTACGAATCCTCCTGAAAAAATCTCTGAAGGGACTTCTGGAAGGATACTTGAGCGAACTTCTGTTGAAATAGCTGAGAAAACTACCGAAGGAATTCCTAATAAACACCTGGAGACATCCCTTCTGGAGCTATTAGGGATATCTCTGAACGAATTCTTGAAGAGATTACCGCAGGAACTGCTGAAGCAATCATTGGAAGAACTCCTGAAAGAATCTTTGAAAAATTTTCATGAGGTATCCTGAAAAGAATCCAGGATGGATTCGTGAATAAATTCCAGGAGGGATGCTAGAAGGAATTTCTGTAGGAACCCTTGATGAAACTCCCGGAGTGATCCCTGAAGGATCTCCTTGAGCAATCTCTACAGAATGTCATGAGAAATCCCTTCTTGGAATTCTAGAGGAATTTCTGAAGGATCTCCTGGAGGAATCTCTGAGGAAACTCCTGGACTAGTTTCTAAAGAAACTTCTGTGGGAAATCCTGAACCTGAAGGAACTCTCAGACTAATCTCTGCAGGACCTCCCATGGGAATCCCTGAAGGATCTTCCGGATGATTTTCTGATGTATCTCTAAGTGACCTTCCCTGAATTCACTTGAAAGAATTTCTGAAGGAACTCCTGGTGGTTTCCCTGATCGTACTCCTGTAATTCATTCATATCTCTCCAAAAGTTTCTTCAGCGATTCCTCCAGAAAATATATCAGGGATGCCTCCAGGAATTACAGATGGAAAATCGATGAAGAGAAACTATTGTGCACTGATTACCGGCGGAAAAATGAAAACAGGCGGCGTGACAAGCAGCGGTGCATGGCGCGCCGCCGATACCTCGGTCGGCGTCGGCGTGGGACAACAAGTGTCGGCGACGGCGGCGTGGCGCAGCGGCACACAGGTCTAATATGGATTGCGAGGAATTTTACTGACTTTTCAGGTAAACGCCTACGGTAAAATTATAATTGATCACCATCCTATGTACCATAGTGTCACGTAGAAGCTTTACCGGGAATTGACTTCAGGTTGTGCCCAAAATAGACGTGGACTAGACGGAAACAGAACTCGATGGACAATTATTCAATCTTATCATTTGAAGTAAATTTTTAGATATTTTAAAATATGTTTACATGATTAGGAAGCTAATTTATAAAATAGTAGTTGTTAACAAATTGAACATATGGCGCTAGGCGAGGTGCAAGAATAAATTTGATCATTATTGGTGGCTGCTTAGATAGATGGTAATTAGATAAAACCCCTATCAGGCGTACTTTCTGCAAGAATAAATCAAAAAGAAACTTCAATTAGAGCCTAATACCTTTCTTTTGAATAGGTTAAAAATGATTCTGATTAAAACTGGCATAGTGCTCCTGGCCCAAAAAAAGAACAACAGCACAAAACAGAAACGTCCCCCCATTTTATCGACCATGCGATGCACTCCCAGTCGAATCCTCGCCACCCGCACCTTCGCATCCCCACCCACAGAGCGTTGCTGATAAGTGAGCTCCAGCAATGATGATTACAAAAACAATAAAGTAATAAAAGAAAATTAAATTCTAGAGCAGGAAATGTGTTCATTCGATGCGCTACTGACTGAGTCGCGCCGGTCGCTGCCGCCGGTTTTTCGGAGGAAAACTCCCTTTGGTGACACTTTTTGCCGCCACCGCGCCACCATCACGTCGTCGTTTGTTGTCTTTCTAAAGCGACAAACGAGCTTCTGCTGGTGCTTTCGGCGCTTTGCTTGCGCGCTCGCTGCCTGCCTATATAGGGTATGTTATTGCTGTCGCTGATGGTGATGATCATGATGGGGCGGCGGCAGTGTTGTACCTCTAAAACAGCAACCATCCAGGATCCATGGATGGGGAAAGATGCTGCGGAAGGCTGGCTGTTGCCTCGCTTTTATGACTCTCCTGACGATGTGTCCTCCCACGATATGCGCCTCGCGGGGGCCAGTTGCGAGAGATAAATGGTGGAAAAATTGCGTTTTTTTGGAGTTGTTAAACGAGCTCTGTTTTAGGTCGCCCCGTCGCGTCGCGACGTCTGCCTCTGCAATGTGTCTTTGGAGCATTTTGACAATTTGCAGTTTGAGATTACCCAACCTGCCAGTCAGAGCGTCTACCACCTACTCAACGACGGTGATGATGGTGGGTGGAAAGCTGGGCAAGAAACTGTTTGTCTTTTAAATACAATTTGTCTTCCTTTAGTTGATTTGAGTTTCGGCCTCTTCATGTAAAATGTTAAGTCAGTGCGACATTTAACAAATAAAAATGCAACGGAAAGTCAGGCCGACATCGTGATTCATCGCAAAAGTTATTGCAAAGATTCTATGATTAAATCATTTGAACAATATAATACCATAGAGCTGCGCTAGCACACGCGAATCAATGCACCTGAGGATACTTTGTGGAGACAAAGTCCGTTTTTCAAAAAATAAAAATAAGATCAAACGATATCAACTCCAAAAAGTCAGTTGCAATTTACATCGATCGTTGTATGTATGTAAGCCGTTTTGTGAAATATGAGTCATTAAACTGAAATGTGACATCAGTACATACTTCGAGGCCAGCAACCTTCTTCTTCTTCTTTATGGCTCTACGTCCCCACTGGGACTTGGCCTGCCTCACTTCAACTTAGTGTTCTTTTGAGCACTTCCACAGTTATTAATTGAAGGGCTTCCTTTGCATGCCATTGCATGAATTTGTATATTGTGAGGCAAGGACAATGACACACTATGCCCAGGGAGTCGAGAAAATTTTCACGACTGGAACGGGAATCGAACGCGCCGTCTTCGGATTGGCGATCCATAGCCTTAACCACTAGGCTAACTGGAGACCCCCAGCAACCTACAGTCCTCGAAACCGTTAACAAACCGTTACAGAAACCGAAAATGAAAGATTACGAACTGACTCAACGGCAACGACTTTTAGCGCGAAACAACGAACAAGAATGGGATCTTGGACTGTATTAACCCTAGCCCAGCAGGGTAAACTGGCACAACTAGCCAACGAGGCATGCCGTATGCAGCTTGAAATCCTAGGACTGTGCGAAGTCCGTTGGCCAAACTTTGGAAACTGATTTTGTTTACGAAAATATTTGTGCGCTCGAAATTGTGAGTCGGTGCCAAAGTCGGCCATTGTGGCAGCCATTTTGGGATTCTAACAAGTCAACCAGTTGCCTAAGCAAACCGTTTAACCCATTTGGTTTAGTGACCAGTTTGGCCTAACGACCCGACCCATCCGGCCTAATGGCATATTCGGCCTAACGATCATTTCGGCCTAACGACTCTTTCGGCCTAACGACCCTTTCGGCCTAACGACCCTTTCGGCCTAACGGCATTCGGCCTAACGACATTCGGCCTAACGGCTTTCGGCCTAACGGGGTAGAATCGAGAAAGTTTCTTTTAATAACTTTCGCAAGAGCCGGAGTAAGGTTTTCAACGTGATGGAGTGATCGATACGGCTTTGCTTCTGGATTAGTCTTGCCACCAGGAACCGTGCACAAATTACATTACGCTTTTAGGGGGGAGGGGCAGTTTTGCAGCGTGACGACCCATACAGATAATTTCAAGGTCCCATACAAAAAGTATGACATAGGAGGAATGGGGGGGGGGGTCTGCATGTCGACAGCCGAAACACTCTCCCAATGAAACCGGTGACCGTGTTAAATTTTTGTGTGAATGGGTGAATCCAAAAATAACACAGAATGCGTCCTGACGCTACAGGCTTCTTGTACCTACCAGTCCGTGGTGATCGTTTGTTGTTCTGTGCGCATAAGCAATATGTCAAGGTACGCAAGCTCATAATTGTCTTACATTTCACACGTGAGTTGAATACAGTGGATTAAACTTTTTCAGAAACGGGATAGGTATATCGATCGCACCAAGCACGTGATCGAGTAGCGTTTCCATCACCATATCTGCAAGTGCAGGAGACAATGGGTTACCGTGTATGCTTTCTAATGATAGAAACTACCGTGGTGCACGAAATAGATAGAGGAGAGAATATAATAATATAATCAAAGAATATTTACACATTCTTTATGGTGGTGTTTTTCTCAATCAGACTTAAATTGTTTCGTACCGCTTCAACGGCGATATCTCGCGGAATATATGTAAACAAACTTACTACGTCAAACGGTACCAATTCCCGGAGGCAAAATGACGTTGTTTATAAATGTGCAAAATTTGTAGGAATTTTGCACATTGCATTTTTTTTGGTCTATCGACTGACGTAGAATATCTGCGAGATATTTTCGGAGATCATACGTTGGGCAATTTATACACGATATTACGACTCTCAGCGGACTGTCCAGCTTGTGTATTTTTACTTTTGATTGCTCTGACATTCATGTACACAACAGAAACACGTGTTTGATGAACAAATTGGGATTTGAATTATGTATGTAAAGAAATCTAGTGCTCCGGTGGAAATCGAACCCACGACCACCACCGGAGCACGAGGATTTCTTTTCAAAATTCAAATCTCAATTTGTTCATCAAACACGTGTTTCTGTTGTGTGCATGAATGTCAGAGCAATCAAACGTTGTAATTGGTTCCAGGTCATTTGACCCAATGCCGTTTGACCGAACGGCAAAAATAAGTCATGAACTCAAGTAATAAGGCCACTGTTCTCCACATCAGTATAATTCGAAAGAACAGCCTATGTTTTGAAGATGGATAAATCTCTGATAAAATAATGGCAGTTTCAGCGCCAACAAATCTCTGAATGGTATAATTATAAAGAACAGCCTATGAATAGAAAACGGAAATATTTCTGATGATTGCCAATGTGATGGCATGTCAAAAGCCATGTCTAAAATCTATTGTTTTTAATACGGCCAAACGACATTCGGCCAAACGGCATTGTCGTCAAATGGCCGCACATCGGCCTGGTTATCATAGGCAAAAATCTAGAAATTGACATCTATTTATTGTTTTTAAAATCAGCGATTTTAGCTTTAGCAGATAATATCAGCACATGAAAGTAAAAATAAAATCGCGTTCAGTACTGTTCCTTTGAATTCCACTAAGAATTTGCATCCTTTGACAGATACGTATTTTGACCTCAACTGTAAGGTCGTCTTCAGTGTCTTGTACTTGACTCGACTGACACTGAAGACAACCTTACAGTTGAGGTCGAAATACGTATCTGTCAGAGGATGCAAATTATTAGTGGAATTCAAAGGAACAGTACTTAACGCGATTTTATTTTTACTTACAGATATTCTCCCAACAAGCCTAGGTTAATAATCATCATCAGCACATGGTTTTCCGGCAAAACTGATTAGGCTGAGACGGGCAACGTTGGATAGATCAAAATCAAATGTATGAATCACAGACGAAGTTCTTACCTCGTTTCTGGCCTTGTATTCAAGAAGGGCTCCTTCAAATTTACTGTACAACATTGCACTAGAAAGAGCCATTAGATGCAGATTAGAAGGACCTTGTGTGCAGATGATTTACGGTTTGCGCAACCAGTTCAAGTTTCGCAACTAGCATACGCCAATCGAAATTTCTTCTGTATACGGCACGAATTCTTCGGTAACACTCTACAGGCACGATGTGTGACTGGTAAAGAAGGTAGACTGAAAATGTTTGAGTTTTTGAGTGAAAAGTGCTGCGGTGACAAACAAGAAAATGAAGTGTGACGCATTCAGACGCCTGAAGCACAAGTTGCACCAGGTAAACAAATAAGCGAATATTGTGAAACAAACTAAACATGGCAGACTTTAGTAGGCTGGGTACATAGGTGCTAACGTGTGTTGACGTGGTTGGGGCGAAGTTTTCCAAAATTGGACAAAATTCAACTTTTTTTCATTATCAACTTGCCCAAAATAAAAAAAATGTATGCGTCGATTTTTTACGAATTCCAATAATTTCGAGAGGCTTCGCCCCTCAACTTGATACCTACATCACAAGTTGGAACCCGAAACTGATGAAAATGGAGCTCTATTATACGCTCGGTGCTGTAGTAAAGCTATTGAGATTATTGATAAATCAAATAAATTTCCACGTTCGTTGAAAGTTGAGTCTGCTGCATCTGTTTGCATCGTTGATAAATGGTTGGTTCCACATTCTGCCGGGTTACATTCTACAGCATTAATACTACAATTGACGCTGCTGTGGTTTTAACTTTTGGAGAGGGCCCTAGTGAGCACCTAGGGCTTCAAGATTGAATTGCTGCCTGATATAAATAAGAGAATACGGAACCAGCTCCTGGCAGAATCCATTTGGTTTACCATGCAATACGGAAGGTAGTGATGTACTCTAGAAATCTCGTAATTACATTTGAAAAATATTGTGTTCTTTGACTATTTTCTTCACCGAACGTGCATCAAAACATAATGGTGGGGGTAAAATGACATGCCGGTAAATAGTTTCTGTTTTTTATTATGTGCACGGAGAAGCGAAACTACCCAAAAGTGAGTTCTTTCCACCCTACTTTGGGGTTCTGAGTTTCTAAGTGTTGGGTTGACGTACAATGGTATGTTAGACATATACATAAAAGCCTGAAATTCATAGGCGCAAATGTGTTGAAAATGGAAAAAATGAAGTGGAAAATTGCAAAAAAAATCCACCAGAACAACGTTGATTGTTTTTTTTTTCGCAATTTTCCATCTCAATTTATCCTTTATCTCAACACATTTGTGTCTAAGAACTTTAGGCTTTTACGTATTTTTCTCGAAAAGTACAGTTCAAAATCTTTCAAATAAAAAAAATGAAATTTAAATTCTACCAACTGGTTCAAAAGCCGGATGGTCATGGGTTCGATCTCAGCCCCGGCACTTCGTCAGTTGCTCTTCTCCCGAGAGCGGCTGGCACTTGACCCTCTTCTGAGCTCTCATAGCTCAAACGGACCCGGATAATTGGATATCGGCGAACGGCAACCCATAATGGACGACCTCCAATCGACTGGAAAAGGAACAACATCCACACATCATTTCATCATCGTGCTCATCATTCTACCAAGGACAGGGTAGAAAAGTGAAAGCAGCACAAAGCAGACCAGTTTGATATAGTAGAATAAGAATATATGTATTATTTTTCTAAATTACTGTGCGCTTGAATAACTTTCTTCTAACATTTTTATTGCTTCAATATAAAGTCAATATAAGAGCTTGGAGATAAATTTGGCATTGGCATCATTACCTCATTTCCTTCTATAAAGAAAAAATCAGAATGATCTCACCCAATGTATATCAAAGTATATCAAACAATCTCAAAAGTTCACTGTAAGTTGATGAACTAGTTGTGAATAAATTGTTCAAATTTGGAGAAGATCGGAATATTCTACAAGGAATTATAAAGATTCTAGAAAAAGGGAATAATTAATCGATAGTCAAGTTATATCTCCGGATTCAATGAACCGATTGCTATTTAAAACAATCCATCATTCAATACAAGGCTGAAATCAAATTATTGTGAATGTCGTGCCAGCTCCAAGAGAAAAAAAATCACTGTGTTTCCAGCTTAATGCAACCGCCAATTCAAATCATCACCACGTCCAGCACCATATTTTTGGCTTTAACTCAGTTGTATGGATCCCAGCCGTTTCAGGGTATGGGTACCATCCTATCCTAGTTTGAGTTTTGCTCTCATGTAGTTCCTCTCAACAGTAAAGATCAATTTGATTACGGCTCTGAATTCTACATACTGCTGCATAAAAGGCCAGAAAGCGGTGTGGTGGACCCGTAAGTGTACAACTTATTTGAAGCAAACTTTCCTAAAAAAAACGTTTACTTTCATTCACTTTTTATTCGTTCGTTTCTTGTAATTATTTTTTTCGTCTTTTTTAACATTATTTGTGGCTCTATTGTCTACTAAGGCACTATGTGACCAACGGCAATTAACAGCCACACTTATTCTATGAACTCTGTTCATTTGTAGAACGATGCACACTATGCTGTTTAATTTAATATCATCGTTTTCGACAATTCAATCGTACAGACTGCACTAAGTCTAGTATATCTTAAAATTAGTTGTGGACTTGTTAAAATCGAATACAATGGAGACGTCGCTATAATGTCTAATACACGAGTCCGACGATTTATTGAAATCGTAGTTGATCCTGCGGTACGGAACTGCTAGTAGGTTGGAATGCCGGAAGCGTCGAGGAACATTGAAAGGTATACGGACGAGAAGTTCTGGGTAGTCTATGATTCCCTTTATGATGTCGAAGATGAACAAACTTTGATGATTTACGCGTCTGGTGGAGAGAGGTGTTTCAAATTGCTTTATGGGCATTTCAAGCAGTTTCAGAAGGGCTCCAAGACGTTCCAGACTGATTACACTCACGTAAGTTCTTAAAACGAAACTGGATGCATTTCCTCATTTTTTGGTTTTTCCATACACCAGATACGATCAAGGTATCTTCTGATTTTTTTCCTAGTGAAAAATGTTATTTTTTAACCATTTTTTCCAAATTTTGATAAAACAATTTTATGCTACGGATACGGCTAAGCAGGAAATCAAACGATACTGTTTGATTTTACCTAACGTTTCAACCACTTTTTTTGGTCTTCTTCAGACAAAACCCACCACTTTCAATTTCACAGTTCCAAAAAGGTAAATTAAATAGTGCCTAAAACAAGTGGACGAATTAGTGACGAGAAATTAAAAATAAACTACTAGAATCACTAATTCACTACCTTGATGAACAAAACGTCGAAACGTTGGGTAAAATCAAATAGTATCGTTTGATTTCTTCGAGACATCTTACCCGTTTTCGTAGCATAACTATTCCATTCAGTCCAACCCTCCCAATCCATTCACGATAAAAAAAAATGGTTTCTGTAAAAACTTAACACATTTTCCACCAGAAAAAAAAAATCATAATGAAAAATCAAAAACGAAAAAGTGAGGAAATGTATCCAGTTTCGCCTTAACGTTGGTTGGCACCCAGTCACCTGAATTATGTAGGGTATGTGAGCCATCAGTAATATCACGCTCCCATATCTATCCTATTCGAAAACAAGCGATTACGGCACCGATTGATTCCGTTCTTTTTGTTTTTATGCGTGCTCACTTCAATAAAAACAATACAAAAACATGAAACAAAACAAACAACGCTTCAATCCTTTGTTTTTCGTAAAATGAGCATGGAAGCCTCATACTCAATAAGGGAACAAATACCCTAATTACTTCATAGCTACACGTTATCCATCTGCAAGAAGACCTGCAGCACTTGAAATCAAAATTTCACTCAGATGCATAAATCCAACAACTTTCTATGGCCACATCCTGCACCGGAAAGATGCTCGTAAATGCTATGTAAATTTTTCATTTCCGAGCTTCGGCTCCACGCTTCGGCTCCGTAGCAGTTGAAGCTGCAGCTTTGGCCCAGCCCAGGCCCAATGATGCATGATGGTGCCAACAACAGCTCTTTCGTTGTGCTCTCTGTTGGGGTCATTCGCGCGCCGAAGGGGTCGATCGGTTTCGGCTGTTTTTTTTTTTTGAGAGGATCTGACGGCGGTACAGTCATACTCTGCTGGTGGTTGGCTGAAACCCGGAGTATCGGGACATACATTATTCAAGCGGTTCCGTAGCCTATAAAGGCAACCATAAAATGTGAAATGGTCGTAAAAACTGGTGTAATAATAAATGCATAAATTTGCACATGTATATGGCTGAAACAGCGTGTAGGCAGCCGACACAGTTTGACAAAAAGGTCTAAACCAAGTGAAGTGATACAAGATATGTATGTATTCCTCTGGCTAATTTGTGATGTTCCACTTGAACTTTTTCCACTCCAGCTTGCCGATGCCTGAATTGTGAAAGTTTACAATTTAATATCTGTGGAAAGTTTTCCATGTGGGTGGAAATCGTGCTTCTCGTGCATCAGCCTAAGTACCGACCCAAGTGTTCCACTTATCGGAACGAGTAAGCGAGGTGGAGCACCATCGCACGGCTTCAAAATTCTTGTCAGAGAGCGGAAATAAAACAGAGGAAAAGCCACTTAGTATATGGACCGTTATGGCGTTCGCCCCGGCCGGTCGAATCGTTCTCGGAAGGGGTCCAACGGATTTTTTCCTCTTTACCCAGTTTGCCACATCGCATTGGGCAACCCGGGTTTGCGCGACGGTCCGAGCTCCATTTTTCATTTTATGCGAACATATGCGGCTCCCGTTTATACGATTTTTATTGCCCGCTCAGCACGCATTCCAGCTCGTTTCTATTTCCTGAATGGCTTTTCCGGCTGTCGCTAACTGTGTGTGTTTGAGTGGTGTTGGATTGTGTCGATTCGGTCGTGATATTGATTTGGTATGTAATTTTATTGATTGCCTCTGCAGTTTTGTCGTTCTCGGCGGATGGTTACTTCCTTCGATGGAAGTGGAACGGGATTGAGCCACGATTGAAAGAACTTCCGTATTGCGGAAACGTGAGTACTTCACACATGCTAACAAAATTTGAGATAAACGGCTGTATGCGGTAATGGTAAATCGTGTTCGTTTTCGTTGCCGTGAATCGCAAGTCAGTCTCATTTGGGAAGGAGCCCTATAGCAGAAGTGCTGGGGGTTTGATACTTGATCGATGTTGTCACTGAATTTCATATAGCAGTCTCAAACACAACTGTTTTTGAGGGCAAGGATGGGAACACTCACTTGCGAAGAGTTACACTCACTTGCTATTTTCTCAGCTCAGAAGCGTGCTATCAAGAAACGATGTATGAACGACTATTGCCTTTTGGTTTTGTCTAAAAGTTTGCCAAACAAAGTATGGGTCGCACACGCATATCGAAGGCGTGAACGAGCTGCAAAGGCAACTCTCCACGAGGTGAATGTAAATTACACTCACCTCGTGGAGAGTCGCTTTCGCTGCTCTGTCACGACTTAGGTATGGGTTTGCGACCCGTACCCTGTTCCACAAACTTTTAGACAAAACCACAAGCTACAAGTCGTCCATACATCGTTTCTTGATAGCACACTTCTGAGCTGAGAAAACAGCAAGTGAGTGTAACTCTTCGCAAGTGAGTGTTCCCATCCCTGTTTGAGGGTACGCTTTAGTTGTAATTATTTCATTTTATAGCATACAATTGTAAAGCCTCACTCATTTATACTTACAAAATTTCAGTAACCTTTTACCAAACAAAATTCGCGACTATATTTTTTACAAATTTAGGGTTATATACAACTGGTAACAGAATTTGCATTTGCAAATAAGTATCATGCTTGTCCACTTCCAGTGGGACACCTGGAACCGGCTCCGGAACACAAACCGTTGTTTCAAATATGGACAGAACCTAATTTCATGCTAACCGATCATTAGGTTATCGAAAATTCCGCGATTCGATGTGTTTGAATTTCACAAATAATTCGATGTGTCGCATGCATGGGTTTGCTGCGTTTTCATATCTGTCATATTTTTTTGAAGTCGCCCCCAATTGATCATTAGGTTATCGAAAATTCCGCGATTCGATGTGTTTGAATTTCACAAATAATTCGATGTGTCGCATGCATGGGTTTGCTGCGTTTTCATATCTGACCCCTTTCTGGGGTACCGGTCCGAAACACCTTAATGGCCATAACTCCGGAACGGCTTGATCGATCTGAACTATTTTCAATAAGAAAAAAACCCAAATTAATCCACCTAGTGGTGATAGTGCCTTTCTCGTCGAATATGTTCGCACAATCTTTCCGTCGACGTAAGTCAAAGCGTTCCTGAATCCGGATATTTTTGAAGTAAAGAAAGCATTTTATCAAAGCCATCTTTGAATGACTTAAAACTTATTGATGGCACATAGTCCGACGTTATGTTCAACGTATGACCAGGGCTGAATAATATCAGACTTCTCAGTTGACTGCTTGAACACCTGGAACTGGAGGCTGATCAATATCAAGACGATACTAACAAGCTAAGATATAACTTTTTACACAATCACATATCAATTTGCGGTCTTCGACCAAGTTTTTTCTGCACATTTGTGGCGGTACCACGAATAGTTGAATTATAAGATGAACTAATAAATGAAGTTGTACAAAATATGATATAGTCCATTGAATTACCCCCTGTAAATATTCCAATCAAATTGAGTGAAATCGAATAAGAGTTCATGTGTTCATTTGCTCCACTCCGCATACCAAAAACAGAATGAGTGCCCTGTGTAATTCTGGCGCCGAGCGTAAAGCGACAGCCAAATCTAAAATCGAGTCTGTGCTTCGGGCATCGACCGGGGTTCAAGTATCGTTGACCCCTCAATTCTTTTATTGATGTTCGGGAGGGATACGAGTTGATTGATCGGGTCTTCAGAGGGAAATGGAATGCTTTCTCCGGACGGGTAGAGAAAGTGGTGTGTGTGAAGGCGATTGTTGACCTTCGCGAAATTCCACTTCGTGGATTTCGCGTAATTTCCGGCGACGAAGATTTTCATATCTCGCGCCTATTCTGAGGATCCTAGAACTTGACTCGTCCACTTCGTTCTGGACTGCGGAAGAGGCGAGATCGATCCCAGTAAAGTTCCGCGCCGTGGTGTGATAGTTCAGGTGAACTTAAGAAACGTGAAAGGTCTTTGAAGTTTTACTAATTTAGATTATCTCCCAATTCCCTCGTATAGCTAGTTAGGCAAAGTCAAGTGCCGTATTAGTGCGTTGTGCGAAAAGGCGAGTGTTGAACCCTGAATGCGACAGGTAACTAAGGTGCTTCCATATATGTGCAAATAGTGCAAATAAGTCACGTGTCGTGCAACGACATTCTTTTGAACAGGTTCGTGGCAAGTTGCGAGACCCGTCACACCACACCGCGACCGTTTTCGACCCCGCTTTCCAGTTTCGGAGTTTTGCCCGGCGATACACGTGGGCCGGAGAGGGCAGCGTCCGTCAAGACCGCGCCCTTGGCAGGGCGGCAACAACGTAGTCCGGTTTCATATCGGCAACCATACCGTGAAAGAGTGAAGGAGTGAAGTTTTCGACAGAAAAAGTTTTTGGAGTGAGCACCGACCGGTTTCGAACCGGAGTCCCCCGCGTGAGGAGCACGCTCGCTACCTCGACGCCACCGCTGGTGACGACCAGTGGATCGACGGCTGTATCCCGTCGGACGACCACGAACCACGTGTGAGGCGCCGTTGAGCACGGCCACTGCATGATCCCGTAGCAGAAGGAGCAGGAGTCACCACGTGACCCGCCGCAGTAGCAACAAGCGACCGCCGATGCCTCCACACAAGTAATATCAAACCGTGAGTACTCTGATCATTTTTTCCCATGCGCATGGTGAATTTCGCCCCTAGTCTGGTTAAACCGCTAGCGTGGCCCCACCGATCTTTTTTCCCGCGCCCTACCGTTCGCCCGCTTATGCGACGTAGTCGGCTGCCATAAAATTGCACGTTTTTGCTAATGAACACCGAACGTCGCACCGCACATAGATGAATTGATCGCAAGAAGAGAAAGGAAGAGAGAATAGAAGCTAGAGGGAATGAGAGTTTAGCTAGGCCTAGTGTGTAAGCTTGTATCGATAAAGCAGAAGTGAATTGAGGTACAAATATTAGATCGAAATGAATTTGGGATAGATGTGGAATTGGTATTTTCGATGCGTAAGAATAAATGAGTAGTTTGAGCATAAGTGTCGTTGAGTCGTTATTTTTAATGGGAGAGATCTAGAGAGGTGAATGTAGAAGGGATTTCACGTTTCCGGTCGTTTTTTAGTTTTTTGGTCATTTTCTGGGGAGGTTGGCCCTGAATCCAACCAAGTGGCATTTCTCTAATCGAACGAAGATTCGTTCGAGGTGTTTGAGTCTTGTTTTCCCGTGATGATAACCGTCGCGAGCCTTACTTTGTCGCCGGCGGATATCAATTTCACGTTCACCAATTTTTTTATTTGCACGACTTCGGTCGTGAGGCATTTCGTTTCCCTGATCAGCCAGCTCGTTTCCCGCCCATTCATTTGTTAAAAACTTGAACCCTACCCTGAAGGGTCTCAATAAGGTCGGGCAACCATCAATCTCGGTAAGTGGTCTCCCTCGGGAGTGGCGCTTAAGCCATTTTTACTTGTCACCGGGAAACTCGCAAGGCTGTCGGGTTACACATTCTAGGCCACGGGTTCCCAACCGGTGGTCCGTGGCCCCCTGGGGGGCCGTGAAGCCAGTCCAAGGGGGCCGCGATGTTACCAAAAAATTGTAAAATTCTAATTCTATTTTGTGCAAATTTTCAAATTTTTTATTTTGTATAACGCCACCCCCAAAAGCCACAATTTTAGGAACAAATTTTCAGTATAAAACGCCTTCAGAAGAAAAAATTTTTGGCTGCGCCGCTATTTTTCAGCTATGACTCAAATTAAATGTACGTGACATCATTGTTTACGAAATGTGAGTGTCGAATAAAAAAAACGTATCATTGACCGTCGAAACCCCCTCCCACAGTAAATTTCAGGCTACGAAACTCGGTTTCATTCATTTAATTCATTTTTTTTTCTAAAAAAATCATTGGGCCGCAGAAGTTTCGACAATTCGCCACCTCAAAAAGGTTGGGAGCCCCTGTTCTAGGCTATATTTTATTGACTGTTGAAAACAAGAAAGATAGGTAGTGAGTATAGTGAGACGTCTGTTTGTATGTGAGTTTAATTTGTCAAAGTTTTGCTTTCTAACACATATTTATAGCTTGCATTGATTTTATTTACTTTCGTAGTTCCGGCGAAGCACCAAACGCTGGTTGTGCAATGGCACTGGTAGTCTATAATGTGATATGAGCCTATTTTCTAGCTAGCCGTTACTCGGGTTAATGAAAAAGCCGTTATGTGATGTGTCGCATGGTACATTTGGTTACTTTCGATGCGGTACCAGAACAGGTTCCGGAGCACTACCGGGTCTCCCAAATATAGTCGGAGACTATTTCGTTGTTAACGTTCATTACGTTACCTAAAAAAACACGATTTGGTTTATCTCATGCATGGATATAGATCACTTTAACATTTGACCACTTCCAGTGGGAAACCCACCTCCATATCTGTAGGATTTTACTCAAAAACAAATCCTACAATGTAAACAAAAACTAAATAGAGTTAGTGTATCGAATTAGAAGTTTACCCTGGTTATTTGACAGCAATCATTTCGAATTAGCATGGTTTTTAGTACCACACGCATGGGATTGGTTCAATTTCACATTTTAGCACTTTCGGTTCACATTTTACCACTTACCGATTGTCCCTGATGTGGTCTTAGTCTAGTTTCATGCAAATTGTTAATCAGTTTTCCTTAAAAGTCGCGAATTGATGTATCGCATGCATGGGTGTGGTTCATTTGTGCATTTTTCCAGTTCCGGCGAGACATTCGAAACTGGTTCCGGAACACTACCGGTAGTCTTAAATGTGGCCTCAGACTATTTTCTTGCTGACCGTTCTTCGCGTTATCGAAGAAGCCGTTATTAATTGTGCTGCGTGTATGCGTTTGGTTCCGTTCTACATTTGACCACTTCCGGCGGGGCACCTGGAACCAGTTTCGGCACACTATTGGATTTCCAAAGTGTGGTCTATGATTGTTTTTCTTGTTAACCGTTCATCAGGTTACCTAAAAAGTCATATAATGTGTTGCATTTATGGGTTGATTCTCCTTTACATTTGACCACTTCCGATGGGGCACGCGTAATCTGTTGTGGAACACTACCGGTTGTCCCAAATATGGCCGGAAACTTTTTTTTTGCCAAATCAAGATGCTTAAAAGTCCGCGATTTCATGTGTCACATGCATGGGTTTGGTTCACTTTTTTATTTGGCCATTTCCGGCGGGACACCCAGAACCGGTTCCGGATCACTAGCGCCTCAGATATGTTCTGAGAATATTTTCCTGCTTACTGTTCATCAGGATATCAAAAAAGCCACTATTTAATATGTCGCATGCATGGATTTGATTAACTTTTATACCTGGTCACCTCCGACGGGACATCTCGAACCGGTTCCGGAACACTGGTTCCGATATGGTCTAAGAATGCTTTCCTGCTCACTGTTCATCAGTTTATCGAAAAAGCCGCGGTATGATGTGTCGCATGCATGGTTTTTGTTCAATTTTATATTTCGTCACTTCCAGCGGGACACCCGGAACCGGTTCAGGAACACAACCGGTCAAAATATGGAGAATACTTTCCTGCTTACCGTTCATCAGGATACCAAAAAAGCCACTATTTGATATGTCATATGCATGGGTTTGGTTTTATACTTGGCCACTTCCAGCGGAACATCTGGAACCGGTTCCGGAATACTACCGGTTCCGATATGATCTGAGAATGTTTTCCTTCTTACTGTTCATCAGGTTATCGAAAAAGCCACGGTTTGATATGTCGCATGCATGGGTTTAGTTCACTTTTACGTTTAGCCGCTTCCGGCGGGACACCCGGAACCGGTTCCGGGACACTACCGGTTCAGATATGATCTGATATCATTTTTCTGCTTACCGTTCATCAAGTTATCGAAAATGCCGTAGTTTGATGTGTCGCATGGATGGGTTTGTAGCGTTTTCATATTTGGCCCTTTTTGGCAGTAAACATCAACCGATTTTAATGACCAACGGTTCATTCGACGCGGAATCTGATCCCATTGTTTCCTATTGAAAATGGTTTGGATCGGTCCAGCCGTTCCGAAGTTATGGCCATTTAGGTGTTCCGGGCCGGTACCCCAGGAAGAGGCCAGATATGAAAATGTTACAAACCATGCATGCGACCCATCAAACCCCGGCATTTTCGATAACCTGAGGAACGGTAAGCAGCAAAATAGTTTCAGACTATATCTGAACCGAAAATGTTCCGGAACCGGTTCCGGGTGTCCCGTCGGAAGTGGCCAAACATAAAAGTGAACTGAACTCATACATGCGAACTCATAGCTACTTTTTAGATAACCAGGTGAACGGTAAGTAGGGAAATAGTCTTAGTCATGTCCGGTTTTGTTCCGGAACCGGTTCCAGGTGCCCCGCCGGAAGTGACCAATTAAAAAGCTTTTCAAACTCATGCATAGGACACATCAAACAGCGGCTTTTTAGATAGTCAGTTGAATCGTAAGCAGGAAAATAGTGTCAGACCATATTTGAACCGGTAGTGTTCCGGGACCGGTTCCGGGTGTCCCACCGGAAGTGGCCAAATATGAAAGTGAACCAAACCCATGCATGCGACACATCAAACAGCGGCTTTTTCGATAACCTGATGAACTGTGGGCAAGAAAACATTCTCAGACTATATCTCAACCGGTAGTGTTACAGAACCGGTTCCAGATGTCCCGCTGGAAGCAGCCAAGCATAAAAGTTAACCAAACCCTCACATGCGACGCATCAAATCGCGGCTCTTTAGGCAACCTGATGAACGTTTAGCATGAAAATAGTTTCAGACCATATTTGGATCAACCGACAGTGTTCCGGAACCGGTTCCGAGTGTCCCGCCGGATGTGGTCAAATGTAGAAAATTTCGTTAAGGACTACTTTCTGGATGATTTGGAAAAAAATACCCGGATTTTTCACGTTTCTGAAATGCTCAAAGTATTAGTTGCTATAGGCACTTTCCCTTCGATTTTTTCCATTCTTGGATTTTGTTAAAAACGGTATTTGGTAAAGTTAGGCGTGTAATCGTTTTTGTTCGTTTGACGTTTACTTACTACCGCCATCAAGCCAGCAGCGGGTTGTGAAATGCAACATGATTAGCATTTGGCGATTATTTTTTCGTGACGATGAATATAACAGCTATATGATCCAAATGATTCTGTTTGTCTAAAGCAATCTCATCAAATCGCACCATTTCAGATTTCTGAGGTGTAAACATATACAGTAGGATGGGTCAACGTTATATGGGAAAATGAAAATTATCGCATCAACCCCGGACAAAGTTTTTTCAATCTTCTTTTGCGTCTACTGGGACGTTTTTTATGGTTTTATTGCTTGCATATTTTGTTAAATTTTACATGAATCTTGTAACCTATGATAATAAAATATAGCCTAAAGTGTGAAGAAAAAACTTTGACGAAGACCGTAAAGTCATCTGTGATTGTGAAATTTTTATCGTCTGATCTATCTCCACTCGTTACGTACTCTCACACTCCACCAGAAGGTAACTCTTCTAAATACGTTCGTTACCTCAAAGATATGGTATCTCGCTTCGATACTCTCACCATATGCCGTTCACACGGCAAAATTGACTGCAACGATGGGCACGTTTCTGTGGCGGGGTGTGCCAGCAAGAGTTCCGATGCAGCAACTCGCTCGAAGTAGAGAAACAGGTGGTCTGCATTTGCCTGCAATTAAATGCCCCGCCTTGCTTTTGAATCGGCATATTCATGAAATAGACTCCCTTCCTTTTTATAAATCCTATCTTATACAAAACAATCCTAACCCCCCCCCCCCGCAGACTGTCCGTGTTTGAAATTGATCCTGTCGAGATTTCCCACGCTCCCTCCCCTAGTCCAAGAAAATCCTTCCGCTGAAAGCATTCACAACGTTTACATTGCGGAAACGAAGAGCCGAAGGTATCACGGATTCATCCAGCAGCCAATTGGCGACAAATTTGGAACAACATATCGTCGCGGCAGCTTTCCTCGAGCCAACGAAGCACTCTCTACTTGTTGGTGAACAGAAAGCTTGAGCATCGTATTCTGATGTTCCGTATGAATCGAGTCGACAACGAATTCTGCCAACACTGTATCAACGTAAGAGAAACACTGGAACACAAGCTGAGTGGATGTGGACGAGTTGTCGCAGCAAGGAGACTATTTCAGCGTAAGATTTCGTTCCTATTCAACGGCTGGCGTAGGCTGACTATAGAGGAACTGCTTCGCCCGCAACTAGAAGGCGTAGCTAAATGGAAGAAAGTTCGAATTCTTAAAATGTTTTTCCGATATGTCATCTTTATTATGGAAAGTAATAATGTAATAGACTTGCTATCGTTAGATTTTGAAATTGATTGTGTATAATACATTTTAAGCTAAATACAAATAAACAAAATTTTACAAAAAAAAATGTGAAAGAAGTTATATCCTAGCTTGTAATAAACGTCTTGATATTGATCGACTTTCAGCGATAGTGAAGGTTCTCAAGCAGTTAACTGAAAATTCTGATATTTTTTAGCTCTGTCCAGTGAAGAGAATTGTCAGACAAAAGAGGCACAAAACAAGCAGCAAAGAAGGTGCGACGATTAGTCATTATCCATACTGGTGACAGATAATGACATGATCTCGAACTTTTTTGTTGCAGACAAAACGGAAACTGAATTTGTTGCGTACTTTTCAACTCGTGAATAATCAATTATTACTAACCCAAAGTCGAAACTGTTTGATGATAGAGCTTCATCAGAGTTGGAGTGTTTACCGACTCGAAGATACCGTTCGAAAATCGCAATGCAAGGCTTAAAAATCTCTAAACTCGTGGTGTACGATGTTAATCCCATTATTTTCAAGTTGGGATAAACTTATGTCGCATGGGTTGTTTTGTCGCAACAAATACAGGTTGCGACATTGTCATTATTGTTGCGCGATGGTTGAATTTTGATTCACTGGCTCTGTCTTTACGTTTAACATAACGTTGGAATATGTTCCATTAATAAGTTTTCCAATTGTATTGAAATAATTGCTTTTCTAAATAAAGCATTCTCAGGATTCAGGAACTATTCGGATTACGTCGACGGAAAGATCATGCGTCGGAATGATGGCCCATGCACAGAAACTTGCTGAACAAAGCAATAGTCGATGATTCCAAAAACAGAGACTGAATTCTTGACCGCCCGATAGGTAGGAGATTGTCCGCATCACGACGGTTTCAACGGACTCAATATATACGAATCTTCCGTATGACATTTTTGAGCTTAGCAAAGCCATCTTGACTAGGAAACCTTGACCGATTGAACCCCTGAAAAAGCCCCATACGGATCGAAACGTCGGAAAAATCATAAACTAGTGTTTTCGATTTCTTCAAAAGACTGCTAAGCAAACATTTTGAAACAAAATCATCTTAGTCGTATCCTAACCATGGAAACATGTTGAACGAGAAAGGCACTATAACCACTAGGTGGATTAATCTGGGTTTTTATTACTAGGAGTCCAAAAATCTTTTTAAGACGCTGTCTGGTATTCGAGTGTGCGCCTACCCACTAAAAACAATCTTTTAACCACCTCCACCTTAAACTCCCCTCCGGAGCCACCATGCAGTATTTCTTCGGAGGGGAGGCATTATGTACCTTGTTCACCATAACTAATTTGTTTTCCTACAATTACGAGCCCCTTGGCTCCAATGACACCGAGCTCTTCGGCTCCTGCAGTTAAAATTGGTTGGTTTCCTAGTTTAGCCGAGCTCTTTGGCTCCCTTCATGCAGAGCCCTTTGGCTGCTGGTGTTAAATTTTTAAATTTCCTAATTTAGCTCAGCCCTTTGATTCCTGTCTCTTTCCGGCGTCTATTTCTTTTCAGAATCTGGCATAGATTCTCAGGCACCCTAAACATGTGCAACAAATTTACAATTGCTGCCTAGCTGGCACTGTTGAAAGCATTTTTGACGTACAGTACAGTACACCTGCCTTTCCAGAATCCGAATTGCAATTTTGATAGACCGCATATTGGTCTATACGCACAATGTTGTATTGTGGTCCAGAACAAATGGCTATTTTTAGAGCGACATTTGGAATTCCGTCGGGTCCTGGAATTTTTTTCGGTTGGTAAGTCTTTCATTACCGCGATCAGCTCTTCGTTCGTTATACTGATTTCTTCGTCATGGACATTGTGGTCGATATGTGTGTATGTATATCTGTAAACAAAAAAGGTCATTGATTTTTAAGACACTTCCCATAGGCCGAATTTTCGATTTTTTAACATGAAGCGAACCAGAATTATATCGCATTGTTTGCTATTGAAAATGGTCCGAATCGGTCAAGCCGTTCCGGAGTTATCCCCACTATCCGGACCAGCACCGGCGGAACTGGCCTTATATAAATCAAGCCCTATTATGCGACACATCAAAGTGCGTCGATTTTTGTGACATTTAGCATAGTTGACGAATTTTGAGCGGAAATCTACACTGGAAACTAGAAATTACATGATTTTGGCCTAAAATTCAAGATGGCGGATCAAAAATCGAGATGGATTGATTTCAAAACTTTAAAACCATGCAATATGGATATATTTCGCAAGGGGAAGATATCTGGAGTTCAAAAATGGCTACCAGAACATCCAAGATGGCGGTCTAAAATCCAAGATGGTGGCTCAAAATTCAAGATAATATCTGCTAACTGGAGTTCTAGGCTTTGAAACCATGCAATATGGGTACATTTGATGTGGAGTAGATGTCTGGTGGAGTCCAAAAACGGTGACCAGAATATCCAAGATGTTGGCTCAAACTTTCAGATGACAGCTGTTCAATGGAGTTTTGGTGCAATTTTTTCGTGTTTTGGTCTGGAAATGCCTTTTGCTTGTACAGTTATACTATAGATTTTACTTATTTTTGCTTATTTTGAAAGCATCTCATCATAACTGTGCCATAACTATCAAGCGCTTCTTACCTTTTTCCCGTGGTAAAATCTACCGCCCTCAAAGAACAGATTGTAACATTCTTGCAAGGAAATTCATTTCCAGCAAGAATGAAATCGTTGCCATCCGAGCACGCCCGTCCCATGAAGCATGGTGATGGGGGACGCCGAGAGCGAGGTGGCAGCCAGGCTGGCCCGGCGCGGCCCGAGGAAAATGGCATTGCTCAAATGGCTGCAATTACACGAGATGCAAAAGTTGTTCCTGTCGACAACGAACAGTCAGTGCCATCCGTGTGGTGTGGTGTGGTGGCGGCCGGCGTGAGAAGCCGAGAGAGCATGGAAAAATATAAAATCATCGAGGAGCGAAAAAAAAAATGCTCATTGCCTGTTGGAAAATTGCATTTCCGCTTGCTCACTATCTCATCGTGCAACATGGGTTTCCGTACCGCCCGCCGCCCGCGCGCGTCGGACCCCAGTATGCTTGAAAGGCAAGTTGATACGCTGCTACGCTGCTGGTTGCCATGTCGCTCTTGTAGATGAGGCACTTTTGGAATTGCTCGTTTGCAGGCTGTTTTACTGGAGCTATTAAAAGGGGTGACTTTGATAAATATTTAGAATTTTTTATTCCAAATATCGTAACGCTATTGACTTCATGTCTGGACACAATTACATGTACTAAAGATATTTATTCACACAAAACATATCAATTTGTGTAAGCTACGTATGATGCTTTTTTAATTTGTCATACCATACAAAGAAGTAAGGGCAGTGTTACAAATTTTCATTCGAAACAATTGTATCATTAGATTTCAGACAGTTTTGAAACCCAACTTTCTTAAGGAAGTGGTAAACTTGGTGATTCAACCTTCCTTCCAACCGAAATGTTCATCAAAACTTTCAATGAAGTAACCTTCCAAGACCCATAAGAAGGATTACCACCATTCAACGGAATTTTACATGCTCAAATAGGCCCAACGAAAACTGAGGGCGTGAGTTTGCTTTCGCTGGTTAGAATTTCAGCGCGTTGGTATAGCACTATGGCGTACTGTTTTATTTCTTCAGGTAGTATAGGGTAGTGTATTACTTCCGTCAGTTTAGAGTTTGTAATCCGCACAGCACGGAAGAACGATTGTTGTTGGATCTTTGACGGACTGGTTAGCATCATGGTCAAAAACACCCCGCTGCACGGTGTGTAATGCTGACACGAACCAACCAAGAACTGCTTCTCAGTCGCTTGACTCTGGGTCTGCGAGAGCCACAAGTTTTTGGCACTAATCCTACCCGGTATCAAAGGGCCTAGTGTGGTACATAGTGCCATAGTAAATAATGATGATGATGATGATAATGATGATGGTGGAATGGTTCCAGTGGGTAGGTAGCAAGCTCATATAGTTAATTGTTGACATACTTTATAGTACCGGAGGTACTACTCCCTCTTTAACTGCTGGAGTAGTAGTGCGAAAAAACGGGAGCAGGCCCTTAGGCCGAATGCCGTTAGGCCGAAGGCCATTAGGCCGAATGCCGTTAGGCCGAAAGGGTCGTTAGGCCAAAAAGGTCGTTAGGCCGAATAGGTTGTCATTAAATGTGTCTACTGATTTTATCGTTTTGTATTGCACTAAACGAAATAAACATGAGAAAAGTCGACGTCATAGGGGAACTGTAGGGGAAATCAATTTGGGAGGCGAAGTAGAAAAGGTTTATAATACAGCATCTCGAAAAATCTTATTTTTAGTCAGAAACAAATAGTTGTGATGAACGGGCCCAACCAAAGCTATCGACTACTACTTGCAAATGAATGTAATACAAATCAAAAAGGCTATTATACCTAAACTGAAAGTATCAACATCATCGTGCTTATCATTCTACCATGAGCAGGATACAAAAAAGGAAACAGAGCAAATATATAATATAATACAGTTGGGCGCTGTACAAAGTGTAAGTTCAGCTGCCAACTGGAATTGCTTACGAAGTGCCCTAGTGAACAAAAAAGCTGTAAGCATAAGTGTTTAAGAATAAATATAGCATTTCAGCTATTAAATTTATCATCGGGGATTTGTCCTTCTTTTAAACATAGGCTGTTCTTTGTAGTTTCAATGTTCTACTCACTATGAGCATTATAGCAATTATATTTTTCATCGGAGATTTTTCCTTCTTTTGAAAATAGGCTGTTCTTTCTCGTTTAACTTTTCTACTCATTAAAAGTATTTCAGCTATAAACTTTTTCATAACAGCATTTCCTTCTTCTGTACATAGGTTTTTCTTCTAGTGTAACAGTTGTACTCGCTGTAAGCATTACAGCTTTTAAATCTTTCATCGGAGATTTTTTCTTCTTCTAAACATAGGCTGTGCTCTCTAGTTTAAACTTTCTACACACTATGAGCATAACAGCAATTAATTTTTGCATCAAAGATTTTTCCTTCTTTTGAAAATAGGCTGTTCTTTCTAGTTTAACTTTTCTACTCATTATATGTACTACAGCCATTAATTTTTGCGTAAGAGTTTTTCCTTCTTCTGTACATAGGCTTTTCTTCTAGCCTAACAGTTAAACTCACTATAAACATAACAGCTATAACATTTTTCATCGGAAATTTTTCCTTCTTTTGAAAATAGGCTGTTCTTTTTTTCATTATAAAGATTACAGCCATTAACTTTTTCATCAGAGTTCCTTCTTCTTCTGAACACAGGCTGTTTTACTCATATTCGTATTATAGCTATCAACTTTTTCATCTGAAATTTTACTTCTTCTAAACTCTTTCTAGTTTAACTGTTCTGTTTCAAGACGGTAGTCTAATGCTGCTCTTTCTAGTTTCAATGTTTTACTCATTATGAGGATCACAGCCTTGAACAGAGTTTTTCCTTCCTCTGAACATAGGGTGTTTTTTCGTAATATTACTTTTATACTCACTATAAGCATAACGGCTAACAACTTTTTCATCGAAAATTTTCCTTCTTTTAAACATAGGCTGTTTTTTCTAAGTTTTAGAGAACTCGATTCAGTTGCACTTAATCTTGTTAATCATGTTCGTACTGGAACTCTGAGTTCGTTCCCGGTGTAACTATAATTTATACTTTAAAACGCGAAAAACTATGAGTGTGTTTATTCAATTTACCATTCACCATTCAAAGCCAACCAAAATTTCACGGTCGGAAACCGTTTCCCTCAAACATTAAACAGTTTCTTACCATCCAGTTGCCTAAGTAAACCCATTTGGCCTAGTGACCAGTTCGGCCTAACGACCCTTTCGGCCTAACGACCCTTTCGGCCTAACGGCATTCGGCCTAACGACATTCGGCCTAACGGCATTCGGCCTAACGGGGTAGAACCAAAATTAAGGTGTCATGATGCATCACTAAGCTTTCAAACGAATCATTGACTTTTTGCTTTCCAATGATTGTTTGCCTCGCGTTTTTGAAGTGATAAAACACTGTCAATTCTGCAGCAATGCAGCAGAAAAAGTATCATCGCAATCACTGCAAGTGAGCATGTAGGATGATACTTTTTCATACGAAAAATGTAAAAAAATGCCGTAAAAAGCCTTAAGATATGAATCTAAATTTAATCCATAAACATAATATTTCATGAATGTTCTGTCGAAACTTAAAAATATTGTTTCATTGTTTTGTCATCTTATAATAATCAAATAGCTTTTTGCCATTCTCGTACAATAAGTGTACTGGAAAGGCTATATGTTCACTCCAAAAATGACTTTTTGATAGAAGGCCCGGAGGGTCGAGTCACATATACCAATCGACTCAGCTCGACGAATTGAGGTGATGTCTGTGTGTGTGTATGTGTGTGTACAAAAAACTCACATCACTGTTTGGCAGTAAATCTCAACCGATTTTAATGACTGACGGTTCATTCGACGCGGCATATAGTCCCATTGTTTCCTATTGAAAATGGTTCGGATCGGTCCAGCCGTTCCGGAGTTATGGCCATTTAGGTGTTCCGGATCGGTACCGCTGGGAGGGACCAGACATGAAAATGCAACAAACCCATGCATGCGACATATCAAACCACGGCATTTTCGATCATCTGATAAATGGAAAGCAGGAAAATAGTCTCAGACCATATCTGAACCGGTTGTGTTCCGGAACCGGTTCCGGATGTCCCGCCGGAAGTGGCCAAATATAAAAGAGAACCAAACCCATGCATGCGACACATCAAACCACGGAATTTTCGATAATCTGATGAACGGTAACCAGGAAAATAGTCTCAGACCATATCAGAACCGGTAGTGTTCCAGAACCGGTTCCGGATGCCTCGCCCGAAGTTGCCAAATATAAAAGAGAACTAAACCAATGCACGTGACACATCAAACAGCGGCATTTTCGGTAACCTGATGAACAGCTAGCAGGAAAATAGTATCAGATCATATCTGAACCGGTAGTGTTCCGGAACCGGTTCCGGATGTCCCACCGGAAGTGGCCAAATATAAAAGAGAACCAAACTCATGCATGCGACACATCAAACCGTGGCATTTTCGATAATCTGATGAACGGTAAGCAGGAAAATAGTCGCAGACCATATCAGAACCGGTGCCTCTAGAGCCGACCTACTGATCAGAACCGGTAGTGCTTCGTAACCGGTTCCGGATGTCCCGCCGGAAGTGGTCAAATATAAAAGAGAACCAATCCCATGCATGCGACAGCCGCATTTTTGATAACGTGATGAACGATTAGCAGGAAAACAGTATCAGATCATATATGAACTGGTAGCGTTCCGGAACCGGTTCTGGGTGTTCCGCCGGAAGTGACTACATATAAAATTGAACATAACTCATTGCGACACAACAAACAGCGGCATTTTGGATAACCTGATGAACGGTTAGCAGGAAAACACTATCAGTCCATATCTGAACCGGTAGTGTTCCGGAACCGGTTCCGGGGGTCCCAATGGGTGAATGCAAACTTTTTAAGGAGTGATGTGTACGCATATGGTCAAATCTCAACCGTTACATAGTAATTAACTTTAGATGTTTTTGACTTTGCTTGTTTCAAACTGGCTATAACTTGGAAATGGTCAAACTTATCGCAGCTTTTCAACCCTCATTCGAAAGTTTATTTAATTTTCTATCAAAAACAGATCTTTTAATCTAATGGTTTAGTTAAATATCTTAGTTTTCTACAGAATTTAGGCTCGAAAATATTGTTTTGCCTTTCTCGTGCACCGAAGTGTACTGAAAGGCTGTATGTTCACTGCCATATATGGCGTCTCTAAATTCAAGATGGCGGCAAAAACTTCAAGACGGCAGCTGTTTAATAGAGGTTTACGCTCTAAAACCATTCAATATGGGTGTATCTGATATGGGGAAGAAGTCTGGAGTCCAAAAATAGCGACCAGAATTTCCAAGCTGCTGGACATAAATCCTAAATGGCGGCTCAAAATTCAAGATTGTGGCTTTTTTTTAAGAGTTCAAGGCTCAAAAATCAAAAACCAGATATATGATATGATCTCTGATGCCATGAAATGGATTTCTGTTAAACGTATGAAAGTACGATATTCATCAACATGTCACTTGAGTTGTGTTGAAATGTGTTTTCGAAGGCACGAGAAAGGCACCATCACCGCTAGGTGGATTATTTGGGGTTTTTTTTATATTTTTGAGTAAAATAAAGTTTAAATTCAATTAGATTAAATTTTTATATCTTTAAAAACAATATCTTTTTGAATATTTCAGTTTGGATTTCAGAATTTGTTTTTTTTTTTAAATAATAATTCATTATTAGTTTTCATTATTAATATAGTTAATTTGTAGCTTTTGACGTTTTTATCTTTTTAAGTAAAATCTCATTTGAATTAGATTCGTTGAATTTGACTTTGAGTTTGAACCGTTTCCATTAGTGGAGATTATCCGTTTCATATAAGGTTTGTGTTTAAGCTAAGCTAATGACGATTCATGTTATGTATCTAATAGGGGTTTCTCGATGGCACAAAAAAGATTTACAGCCAAGTGCAAGTTGAATTTGGCGCACCTGTAAATAATTGTTTGTGCATTCAATAGACGACTGCTTCAATAGCAGGAAATTTACTTCACTAGAGAAATCGACTTGACTCCATAACTTTATAGTCGGCTGAGCAGAAGTGAGCTTCGGCAACCTTCTCCCAGTTTTTAGTTTGAGTACGCGAGGTGGAACTTGACGACCCCACTTGGACTACGGAGAAGTTCCAACCACGGATCTGCGACCGGATCAACATGTCATTTTAACTTTTTCAGCTAATTATGAATTTAAAAACAAACATAGCATAAGCAAACATATTAAAACGTTACATATAAAAAGGAAATAATCCTAAACAAGTTTTTTTTTAAACAATTAATGAATTATTGTCTATTTATTATGGGGATTTTCTGTCCGAGGCAGGTTCATCCCCATTTTCTAAACAAGTTTCTTTCAATGAGCGATAACAAAGACCCATAAAATATATTTTTTTTTATAAGTGAGACACGCCAGCTGGTAACTCAGTCAACTAATTTTTTTTGATCATATGACTTTCTTTACTGTGTTGGGGACACTGCCACTGCGATCGCTAATTTGACCTTTTGTCCATTCGACCTTTTGTCCCATTCGTCATTTTGTCCCATTCGACCTTCTGTCCTTCAACCTTCTGTCCTTCGACCTTGTGTCCTAAAGCCGCCATTTAGGGGGTACCAGGAGGTCTCGGTGACGTTTAAAAGGGGTCTCACGAGGCTCCAGAGGGTCTTGGGTGCAGATTGATACTCACCATGACATTTACCTTAAATATTTGAAAAAGAGCAGTTTTTCAGGGACTTTCTTGTTTAACTGGTTTTCCCGTACAAGTCTTGCATATAGCATATTCTCAGGTTCAGCTCCTAAAATGAGCTATAGGTTTTTGAATTCAGATATGTCGAAACGAAATTTCCAGCACTGCTCACGTGTGCATCAGGGTGTATTAGAAGTGTTACAGGGAGTGTCAGGAGGGTTCCAGTGGGTCTGAGGGTCGATTTTAGGGGGTCCGAGGGGGTCTTTGAAGCATTTAAGGAGGTCTTAGAGGCATTTCAGAGGATCCCAGGGAGTCTCATGAGCGTCTCAGGGGTTGGCAGGGGGTACCAGGTGGCACCAGGAGATTTCAGGGGCGCTTTAAAGGGCACGGTGTGCTGAAACACGATTATTATCGAACTTGCATGAACCTATAATGTTTTTTCGCCAAAAGTTAGCCTTAACCACGTAGAAAAAGATTCTGAAGGATAGAAAATCTTTCATCGGGGAAAATTGAAATAAAATTGATTTTAGTAGTTTACCATTTTGCTCATATGTTGTAGTATGCAGCACAAAAACTAATGAACATACATGCTCAACGAATCAACCTTATGATAATAAAAGCTTTGAGCTCTTATTGTAAAACAATTAAAATGACCTTCATATTAAATTGGAACACTTTTCTTGGCGTTCGTACTACGTGACCGGCCCATCATAGTTTGCCGAAATTTATAGGATTCATTACGAACACAAAAAGCAGCCAGAACCTACATAAGAGATAATGAGAATAATAATGAACCAGAAAATATGGTTAAAATCGGTGAATATCATTTGGCATTTTTCAAAGGTAGTCCATGACATTTACCTTAAATATTCCAAAAATATAGTTTTTTCCGTGACTTTCTTGCAGAACTGGTCTAGCCGCACAAGTTTTTCATTTACCATATTCTCAGGTTCAGCTTCTAAAATGAGCTGTAGGTGATTGAATTTAGATATGACGAAATATTTTTTTCAGCACTGAACAACACACATAAGTGATCTATAGAAACTCCCGTTTGACGAAAAGGTTCTATAGATTAGAACGCTGCTTAGATCTAACCCACAATTTGACCCTTACTATATAGGTCAGGCTCAATTATCCAATGTCGGATTCTGAAGCTTCCTAAACATATATCTTAAGTATATGTTATATACGAAAAGTTGTATTAAGCTTGAAAATTTTGCTGTGTACTGATCATCAATGACCAGGAGCAAAGAGGTGGGAAGACGAACATAACGAAAAGTGCAAACGATTGTGTGAACGCTAGCGGCACGCATAGAAAAAACATTCGAACATACCGGCTCAAACGTGCATACATACCAAGTCAACTATGTCTCATGATGAACACTTTGAGTGATGAAAGGAATGCATTGATTGCAGGGTTCCGCTGAACGGCAAAAAAAAAACGACATCACGGAACGGTGTCGAAACTAATCATGTGCTACTCTTACGGGCATCGATACTATCGATGATGCGGTGGAAAGAGACACCTCGTTCGCTGTTAACTACGTCTTAAGGTTATTCGTCCATGTTTACTTAAAATAGTAAGCTTGCCTGAAACCTCTTGGAATGTCCTTAAAATGTTCCCCAAGACCCCCTCTTAAATGACATGAAACGCTCAAACCCTTTGAATCGACCTAAAAAAGCTCCCGATAGTCACTGTGAATTACTGCGCAACCCTTACATACGCTGCCGCGACTGTACTGTAACCATGTGTGTTGCTTGGGTACCCTTGAAGCTTTTGAAACGCACCTGAAATGCCATGAATAATCTCTGAAACCTACATACCCATTGGAACGACCTTGTAACAATCCTGAAAATCCCTTGAAGCGCTCCATAAATGCCGTCAAAAGCCCTTGAATCCTCTTGGAACATCCTTAGCACGTTTCTGAAATTCTCCTCAGCCCCCTGAAACGCTTCAAAATACTCCTGAAACACCCTGTAACGCCTCTGAAACCCCCATAACCCCATTCAAACGTTCTTGAAACCCATTGGGTTGCCTTAGAAATGATTCTGAAACCTCCCTGGAAACTTTTTGAAGCCCTTCAAAGGATCCTGAGACACCTCCCCTGAATTGCACTTAAAGCTTCTTAAAACGCCCCTGGAACCCCCGCAATACTTTTGAAACGCACCCAAAATCCCCGTAATCCTATTGAAAAGCCAACGAAATCTGTCGGCTCTTAAAAAGCCCCTGAAGCCCCTTGGAACTCCCTTTTTTTAGCAATCTGGGAACCCCCTTACACAAATTCCTCATTTTTATGCCCTTCGTAACTTATGCACCATTTCAATGCAAAAGCACCGAAGGTGGCGTGGTAACAAATCTAGGAGTACGTGCGCAGGACGAGAGACTTCCGGCCCCTAATCTCCAAGAAATTGAGGAGGAGGTTGGCAGGTTAAACAACAACAAAGCCGCTGGAGCAGATGAACTATTAAGTGAGTTTCTAAAATAGGGTGGAGAAACACTGGTAAGAGCACTACACTGGGTCATTACCAAGAATTGAGAGAAGGAATTATTACCGGAAGAATGGTTGGCAGAAATCGTGTGTCCCGTATGTCGCTGTCTATCGCCAATTATAAGAGAGTTCATGGGGTAATAACAGGCTGGATTCATGGGTAACCGCGCTACAACGGACCAGATGTTCGGCATCCACCAGGTGTTGCAGAAATGCCGCGAATACAGCGTACCCACACATCACTTGTTCATCGATTTTAAATCGGCGTATGATACAATCGATCGATACGATTGATCAAGGCGACGAAGGTCGAGTGATGTGCGTAATTTAAGTATCAGGGACGCTCTCGAGTCCCTTCGAATCTTGCAGAGAGTTACGGAAAGTTGATGGTCTTTCGTGCTTGCTCATCAACATTACTCTCTAGAGGGTGTAATAAGGAGAGCGGGGATAAACACGAGTGGAACAATTTTCACGAGGTTTATTCAGCTGCTTGTTTTCGCTTTTACATTTCCTCCTACTCGGGTAGAAATACCTTTACTTGACGTGGTAACTGAAATGAGCGAAAAAAAAATCCATTAGCGATGTGGGTTTCTGCACTCATGCCTGAAGAGGAAGTCCGCCACTTGAGAGTGCCAAGCCTGCAGCCTGCAGGAGGCAGCCAGCGTCCGAGTAGGAAGGTAGGTCTGTGGTTGGCTGTGGTTTACTACTGCCTCTCCGTGCTGTTGTACCGGTTAGGATAGTCGGCACGACGATGCCGACGACGCTGAGGTACAAAGATTAATTGTTATTAGTGCAGAAATGTTTTTCGATCATTACCGAGCGGAAATTATGCGGATGGTTGAATCTTGCTGCTTGCGCCACTACTGAGCTCCGTGGCACTACTCGATGGAAGTGGTTGCTTTGAAGTATAATGCAGGATGTGAGGATGTGGGCTTTCCCATTACTTGAGTTGGATGGGTAAAAGTTCTAGTGGAAGTGTTCTTGAAAATGTTGAATGATATTTGCATTGTTGCCGTGCAAGAGGTTGTTCACAGTTCAATGAAAGTAGGAAATCGTTTGAACATGCAGGCGCTGTTGAACAACACTTGATATAAATATTAAGAAGATTTCAAGGAAAGTATAAGAAATCAATGTAAATTGTAATAAAGATCACCTCGCAGTTATTTCTTTGAGATACTGAACGCTGCGTATTCCAAATTCAATTTTCCCATAAAAATGCCATAACAAATCAATTGATCAATTTTTATACGACCAAGACAACCGCTAGCAATGATGTTTTAAAATTTTTAATCGAGCCATCAAAGCGACATCAGTCGAGCATACTGTCGTCTAGATGTTGATGACTCTAGCAAAGCTATTCCTCCAAGCAAGTGGCATTGAGGGGAGTTCAAGCCACAAAAGGTACACCCCGGCATGTAGTCGTAAACCACCGTATATTGTGTCACACCGAAGAGACTGACGTTGCTTTTATGTTCCAAATATTGCTCCGATTTTGTAGCGAATTGCCCCCACCCCCTCCCTCGCCACCATCATTGATTGAGTGTGTTTCAATTAGATTCCTTGGTTTACGACCCGTAATGTGCATGTGGCACTAGAGCAAGTAATTTTAATCAAAACTTGCTCTTCTACTATCTAATCAGTGCGGCCAAATCTATTCCGGTCGTGTACGGTTAGGGGGAGAAAGTATTGGAGCGGCGGCGAACGTGTGCTCCAGTCATGTTCGATGGCATATGCAAGACGAATTCGTTATTAGCCGACGTATTCCTTGCTGCAGGAACGTTGGAATCCTTACCGGCGATGTGACGATGGAGCTCAAGTTTGATGTCTGGAACGGAATTCGCACTGGGTTACACACTCGCACACACACATACACCCGGTCCAAGCTCTTTGATAGCTGGTTCTGTTCGATTACGTGACTTGCATGCCGAGAAAGTTGTGATGAATCGTTTTTGGCCTAGAGTCTCATTTGTGAGGGTGGTAGAGTCCCTGCTGGGGGAGCATTCAATGTAAATAGAAACGTGAGTTTTCTTGGTATGGATAGGGAACTGTTCATTTACCAGTTGGATTAGGAAGAAAGCAGGCGAATGGTTTAAATTTAATCAATGCCTAAGCGATAGACGTCATTTGAATGACCCTTATGTTGATGCCGAACTTTCCATGTGTATAGCAATCAAAAAGAAAATCGATCATATACCTATTGGATACTGTTTATAGACACTTCAATCTGATTTTTGTTCTCTTGTACATGATTGATGTGGACTCGAGGAATCAACATATTTTATTGGATGAACCTCCGATCATCAAGCTTGTAATCCAGTGACATACCTAGTGGCAATCCTCTCGGGTCTGTTCCGCTTCTTTATTATCGACAAATTTGACATAAAAGACTTCAGCAAGTTAAAAAAAATTCATTCAAAATCTTCTCAATACTGCTCAGGAGCTCTTCAATGAACAGTGTTCATATACCACGTAGACCAAAATTAGGATAAATTAAAAAAATTTAGTGATTTCAGGACTTCTGGAGAAATTTCTTGATTATTTCCTGGAGGAATTCCTGTGGAAATTGTAGAAGGAATTCCTATAGGAATCACTTGAGGAATTCTTGGAGGAATTCATAGAGGAATGCCTGAAAAAAAAATGCCTGTAGGAATTCCTAGAAGAATTCCTGGATGGCTTGAGAAATTCCTGTAGACATTTCTCAAGAAAACCCTGGAGGATTTCCTGGAGAAATTCTTGGAGGAATTTCTAAAGGAACTCCGTATAAGAATTGCTGGAGAAAGTCCTGGAGGAATTCTTGAGGTTATTTTTGGAGGAATTCTTGGAGGATTTTTTGGAGAAATTCCTGGACAAATTCAATGATGAGAGGATTCCTGGAGAAATTCTTGGGGTAATTCCTGCAACAATTTCCGGAGGAATTCCTGGATCAAGTCCTGGTGAAATTGCTGTAGGTATTCCTGAAGAAATTCCTGGAGTAATTCTTGGATGAATTCCTGGATGAGTCCTTGGAGGAATCTCTGGATAATATCCTGAAGTATTGCCTAGAGGATTTCCTGGCGTATGTCATGGCGGGATTCTTGGAGGAATTCTGGAATGAATGCCTGGAGGAGGGCTTTGAGGAATTTCTGGAGGAATCTCTTAAGGAATGTCCAGAAGAATGCCTGGAGGAAATCCTGAAGAAAGCCCTGGAGGAATGCTTGAAAGAGTTCCTAAATGAATCCCTAAAGGAATTCCTTGAAGAATAACTGAAGCAACTCGAGGAGGAAACCCCATATGGAATTCCTAGAGAAATCCCTGGGAATTCTTGGATGAGCTCCTAGAGGAATCTCTAGAGGAGATTCTGAAGGAATCTCTAGAGGAAATCCTGGAGGAATCCCTGAAAGAAATCCCAGTAGCAATTACTGAAGGAATCCCAGAAGGATTCCTGAACAGCTGGAAGTACTTAAGAAATCGCAGAAAGAATACTTGAAAAAATCCTCAGAAGAAATTCTAAGAAGAGTTCGTGAAGGAAAACCTGGAAGATTCTCTGTAGCAGTTCCTGAAGGAATCGCTGGAGGAATTACCGAAGATCCCCAGGATAAATCCCGGAACTCCAAGACGAAATCCCAAGAGAATCTCTAAACTATTTCTGAAGGAATTTATGGAAGATATTTTTTAAAAAGTTCCTGAAAGTATTGCAGGAGGAGTTCTTGAAGCAATCCAAAGAAGAGTTGCTGCTGTAATCTTCTGAGAAATTTTAGCACTAATTCCAGGAGCAGTTGCTGACAGAATCTCATAAGGAACTCCCGAGTGAATCTCTAGAGGAAATTCTGAGGACATCTCTGCAGGAACTCTTAGAGGAATTCTTGGATTAATAACTAGAGGAATACTCGAAGAAACCTTAGGAGGCAATCCAATGAGGGATTCCTTAAGAAATCTCATAGGAGATCTCCCAACAGATTCCGAAGGAATACCTAGAAAACATTTTGAAGGAATCCATCCCTGCAATAATTTCTGAACCAATTATTGAAGGAATCTTTGGATGAACCTGTAAAGGATTTGTTATAGAATATTTTGAAGGAGCTCCTAGATCAATTTTTAAAAATCTTTTCTGAAAGAATTCCTGGAAGAAATTCCTTGCACAAATACTTCGAATAACTTCAGATGGAATTATTGGGGCAACCTCTAGTAGAATTCTGACAAGAATATATGGAGGAATCCCTGAATTTTTTTTTGCAGGAATAGCTACAGAAACACACACCTAAAAGGTTTTTCGATGAAATTGTTCGGGAATACCTGGAGAAAAATCCTGACGGAAAAATTTTCGAAATCTGGTGAAATCTCTAGAGGAATCCATGATGGAATCACTGAGAAAATTCCTAGAGAAATTTTTCGATGTGGCCTTGCAGAAATTCCTTCAAGAGTTTATTCTGGAATTCCTTCTAAAGCAAAAAAAAAAAGAAATCAAAGATTCTTTCAGGAGTGGTCTCGGTATTTCTCTCAGAAGTTCTTCAGAAAATTTTTATGGATGTTTCTCTGAAAAATGATTATTCTTTATTGATGTGGATTTTGATCGGGGTAAATCCTTCTTAATAGGATTTTTTACTGAAAAATCGTGCAGGAGTGGATGTGGGATTTTCTTCAAGGATTTCATTGCAAATTCCTGCAGGAGTTACACCGGGAATTTCCTTAAGAAAGTCCTCAACTCTCCAAGAGTTCCAGTGATAACTTTTCAGAAGTTTCTCTGAAAACTCTCTCAGGAGTTCCTCCACAAATTCTTTTCAGATTCGACCCAGAAACAAAATTTTGAGATATATCTTCGAAAGAGTTCTTGGAGTCACTTTTGAAACAATTCTTGGAGTTAGAGGAACACCTGGAAGAATTCTTGGAGGAACTTCTTTATGAGTTCCCGAAGATTCTTTTCCAAAAATTCCAGGAGGAATTTCCGCGAAACAATATCGGATGAAATCCGAATCACCGGAAAACCCCTCCAATGAACTTGTGGAACAATCGAAGGAAATTCAGAAACAATAATTCTGGGCACTTCCCAGACACAAGACTCCCCTGGGGATTTTGCCCAATACTTTCCATCCAGATGAACATTCGGAAAAAAAATCGTGAAAGTTTTTCTCGGAAAATTTCCTGAAGTAATCCTGAAGCTCACTTTCATTTCTAGAAAAAATCTTGAAGACCACTACACAATCTCTGTATAAAAAAATTTACGAAAAAATACTCAAAAATACACTTTGTTTAAAAATAGTTAGTAAGATTAGTTTTGAAAAACCCGATTTAATCCACCTATGGTGAACAAAACCCCTCTTTCACTTATTAAAATTAGTTTTGTATTATTTGTATTTAACATATTTATTTTGTGTAATTGACCAAAAGTTCTGGAAAATACTGTGGATTGGCATCTAGTGGATTTATTTCCAAAACAGCACCATAGACCATGGACTAAACTACCAGAAATGCCAGACACCTCCTAGAATCTTGTATGGAATGTTTAAAAAATAGCTTATACATTCTGGAATATTGTATCTTTTGTTAACTGCCAAAACATCTTGAATCGATCGATCTCGGTAAGAAAATCAGCGAGATACACTTTGTCTAATATCTCTTAATCAGTCGATTAAGTTAGTTCCGAAGTACTCGGTATTCATGGTTATGGTGTAGAAAGGACAAAAACGATATATCTACTAAGTATATCAGGTTTGGCATTAGCTATTAATTTTGGCTGTCCGGTGCTTGCATTTTTCCCACAATAGGGTAGAAGCTTCAGTTTTGGCCAGCTCGAAGTTTTGGCCATAGTGCGGTATTCAGCCTGTTACGATCTAAATCGGCATAAATTTATTTTTTACTAGTAGATTCTAATATAATATGATGATTACAGCTGTGAAAGCCATACATTTTGATTAAAAACTGGAAGAAAAAAATAATTTTCCTCAAAAAATGAGCTCCCATATATCTATTTTGGCCAGGGTGCTTCTAATTTGGCCACTCCCATAAGAAATGCACGTGATTGGCCAAAATAGAAACCAAAGCTGAGAATATGGCCAAAACTGCGGCAATGCTTCTATTTTGGCCAGTGCCACTTTTAATACAAAAATCAAGTATTAGCTTGATTTCTGCATTTTTCTAATTAAGTATAGATCGAAATCTTTCATTTAACACATTGATAGCATTCATTGGATTTTTAGTTATTTTTATAAAAATGATTTCCCTTAGACTGGCCAAAACCGGTGCCCGCACCCTATATAAATTCAAAGCTTTCAATTAACGTATTGTTAGTTTTCATAGAATTCCTGTGTATTTGTAATTTGTTATTTGTAATTTTGTTGAAAACAATAACCTGCTAGTATACACTTTATTGAAGTCAGCATTATTTATTGAAAAATTATTTCCCATAGACTGGTCAAAAACTCATGCAAGATAACAAGTGAATATAATAATAAATAAACTCCTCCGTAACGCTTAAGTAACGCCTCTGAATCCCGCCGAAAATGCTCTGAAACATCCTGAAATGCCTCGAAAAATCCACCTAAAACAAAACCTTTAAAAACGCCTCTGAAACTAGCCTAAAATGCTCTGAGACTTCCTGATATGACTCCGAAACCCCCTTAACACCCACTCGGTCCCCATGTAACCTTCGGAAACACCCAAGAACGAACCTGTTACCTTCCTTTGCACTCCTCTGTAAACGCCCTTTAGCCACCGTTGCAATAGTTCCCATCATTATTAAATATTCTTATGCAAAATATTGGTTCTGAGTAGCTTTCCCTCTTTTTATGCAGGGCATTGAAAAGGTGCATAGATTAAATATGCCTAAAAATAACATGCATAAAAAGAGGTTTTAGTGTACAGAAATTGCATTCCAAAAATGACGGCGGTTAATTGAAATTTTTGGAGGAATGTAAACGGAAGCTTCGCAAAGATCTATACCCTTTACCCTTTTACAACTGTTTTAAAACAAACAATGTTAATAATATATAAAAAAAAACGCCCTCTAATGTTTGAACTTGAACACGGCTCACGTGAGCACAGCTTTTGAAAAGAACGTGTTCAAATGCATATCTGATTTAAACCTGAATATTACGTGGATCGCATATCGATATCTTCTTAAAATAACAATCATGTAACGCAACTCAAATGCAAATTCCTAATCCTCACCACATGTCATGAATCAACCCAGAATCCGAGATCAGGGGTCCCTCCCAAAAGTGAACCTTAACCATCTTATTTATGTGGCAGATGGCACCACGCGCATATCGCCATGAACCTTTACCGCAGGCCCTTCATTTGTGGTTCACCAGATTGTTCAAAATTTAACGACCTGGATCATACCGACCATCCGACCGCCCGACCGTCGTCCGACTGAATCCTTAATACCGTTTGTCCCTCCGCCGCCCCCAGGGGGATCACATCACATCCTTGTGTACAGCATATTAAAATGATCCCACAGTGCCAGTGCCATCACCTCCAACCGTCACCAACATCATCCTCGTCATCATCATCATCATCATCATCATCTAAATCCAATTCCTTCACGGTTTATGATTTTATGACACAAAAGCCGTCCGGCAGCCAGCAGCGTTGTCAACCAACAGCAGCGGTCAGCCTCTAAGCCATTTTCCGTGTCATTCGAACACACAGATTTGAACTTTTCTGCCCCGGAGAGACAAACGACACATGATGCGTCGTCGGTTGTCCTCGTACCAAAGTTGCGGCACATGTCTGCCAAAGAATCTGCGGGGAAAACATACAACCATAAAAGTCACCCACCCCCTGAAAGGCAATGAAGAAGGATTATCACCCAGCAATTTCAAAGATTGCTGCTGCTGCTGCTGCTGCTAGCCAAGGAAGGTAGGTACCTACACCTAGTGGCCGCCAGCCGTTCGCTCTCAGTATAATGAAATAAATTTTTAAGCTTCTGAACAAGTTGCCCAAAATTTTATGTTCCTTTTTTTTCTACGCGATACAGGCATCCTCCACTGGCATTCATTCGAGTTTAACAGCTAAATGACGCATGGTATTAAGATGGCAGGTTACTCCCAGGTTGGTTAGGGCAGGATGGCAGTCTAACCGGCTGTATGTGAGCTAAGTAATTATGTATAAGAAAAACGAATTTGCATCCATGGTGGTGAATCTTGAGACACAGCTACTTCCCTTTTTATGGTGTAGTGTGATCGTAGCACCCTACAAATAACAATTTATAGATTTTTGCTTAGACTAAAAAGCCAAGTGGAAATTACAACGTTTTGATTGTTTTGAGAGGAATCGAGTTCAGTTCTGTGTCTTCAGGCCCTTCTCCTTGGAACTACGCTCCAGCTGAAGCGAAACCTGTATCATGACGAGAAATCCCAAAAAGGTTGGGAAATTTAGAGGAATTCTTGGAGGGATCCTGGACTCTTAAAATGACAGGTGGTACTCATAAAATTACAGCTGGCTACGAGCTACGAGAATGCCTGCTGTGATTTCTTCAGGGTTTTCTCGTTTTCTGCAAGGATTCTTTCCCAGTTTCCAAGTAATTCCAATAGAAATGCCTATTTTTCTTCTCTGTGGAACTCCAAATGAAACAAACCCTGAATCTCAACAAGAAAACCCATAAAGATTTCTTAGAGCAGTGCTTGGAGAAATCACAGAAACCTTGAAGAAGGGATTCTTGCACACCACCACAAATTATTGCAGGATTTTTATTATGAAGTAACAATTGAAATTCCTCTGAAATACCTGATGTGATTCCTCCAGAGAATTATTCAAAATTGTCTACTGTGATTTCTTCAGGAATTACTTTAAGCCCAGGTAACAATTTGATGCTGTACAAACATTTCTCCAACTATTTTAAATCAGCCTTCATTTGAATAAAAGCTGGGCAAAAGAGGTAAAATCCTTTATTCAGCTCCTAAACATCTCATTTTGGTGATTTTATTCTACCTCTAGCTGATTTGAGGTTCATTGGAGGGCTGATTTAGGGCTTTATATGCGCTTAATCAGTTATCAATTAAATTAATTAATTGTGTAAAAATAAAACAAAAACACCTTCGTGAGCCTATTATTAACATTAGATGCTTCTATTTCCATAAGAGATGTTTGGGAATGTATAAATTATTCAGTGGGAAAACTGAGAATTGAACTTAGACCTCCTGATTTATAGTCACTCACCTTAGCACCTACACCACACACAATTGTATACATATCCTCGAAACAAGAGCATTCCTTGTTGTGTCTGAATAGTCAAGAACATAAGTTGAACTAAGTCTGTATTGAGAATAGAAATACACTAGAACTCCAATGGCGCTGTAGTCACTTTTCCCATTCAATTATGTTAATAACTTAAATTGCAATAATTGACTATTTTTATGTGTCCACTAGCTGTCCCGGCAAACGTCGTTCTGCCTGCCTACTGTGTTTTTTGACATGCAGCTCCATAGGGACGTCCCCGGTGAAGTCATCTGTATGGGAGCCCCCCGTTCCAGAGACCGGAGAGGTCCCGCACCAAGCTAAGAACCTTCCCGGCCCCAAAAATACCCACATACAAAATTTCACACCGATCGGTCCAGTAGTTTTCGAATCCATAGCGGTCAGACAGACAGACAGACAGACAGACAGACAGACAGACAGACAGACAGACAGACAGACAGACAGACAGACAGACAGACAGAAATTCATTTATATATATATATATAGATTTTGTAGAGGACCTTTTGTTTTGGTGAACAAAATTTATTTGACACTTCTAATACCGCTACTGACGCTGTAAGGGCGTCGCAAACTAGATGTTAGTCACACGAACAGTTGCGACATTCGACTTCTGTGGCTAGTTATTCTAATGTATTGAGGCTAAAGAAGCGACGTGAACTTCACGAAAACCATGCTTGGGTCAGCTGTCAAAAACTATTTGATTAAAGATTGAACAACAGATGATTAATCCTGCATGTTGGTGTATGTTTTACAGCTGGTTACCTAGATGAATAATATTCTATTTAACTTGATATTCAGCGATCTATGTATTGCTGATTAAAGAGGTTGAACAAGCCATACTTCAGACCAATATTCAGCTGTCATTATGTTCAGCCATTAACACCATTAACCATCTATTGTTCAGCTAATACTCTCAGTGTTCAGCATTCATTGTTACTTGGAAGATTTCCTTCAGAATTTCTATTTAGAATTTTTGTGCTGAAAATCTTTTTTGCTGTTATTGCTTTGATAATACTGCACGAATTCCTGGAGGAACCCATTACGAAGGGATCTTGCTGGTATTTTTCAAGCAATTCCTAAATTGTTTGCAGAGTTGCCAAGAGCAGCTTCTGAAGAAATCTCAGCAGGAAATGTTTGAGAAGACTTAGTAAGAATTCCTCAAGAAATTTTAGTAGTAATTCCCTAAACAAATCCTATCAGGAATTTCTCCTAAAAGTCCAAATTTCTAATGTGACCCTTCAGGCCAAACTGAAAGCATTTCCTTACTTTTTGGTTTGTAATTATGTATTAAATAACGAAGCAATATTTTCAAAATCGGTTTTCGAGCACATGTAGAGTATGGATCAAGGTATCTCCTGATTTTTTTTCCTGGTGGAAAATGTTTTTCATTTTTGCAGAAACTATTTTTAAACAAAATATCACAAAATAATGGTATGTATGTATGTGTGTATATACAATTCAACTCCCACTGTCCGGCAGTGGTATTATGGAAGAAAGATGTCTGCAGTTTTCTGTGTGATTTTTACTGAATTTCACACTAAAAACTGAAATCATCTTTAGCCCGGGAGTTGAAAGGTGATAGCTCTGTTGGGATCCAGTGACCCGTTTCAGAATGTCTGGTTACTCACGTCCATTCCGAGGTCACTTTCACTTTCAACAAGCCCCGCATGTGTGCATTACCGTTATCAAATGGATAATGATATTGCAAACACACTTCCTGTTTCAAAGGTAATCTTAGAAACTGGCACGTATTTAGTTAAATTTGTATGTAGTAGTAATGATCAGAACAATCTCACCAAAAACCATCCAAGGTAGCGCTGCCATTTCCATGAAACCGTCCTCTGTCAGGCTTGCTCCTCGCCCCATCGCGCTCACAGTCCGTTATCAATTGTAGAAAAAACGTCGCTTCATCACTCATATAATTATGGATATGATACTGCACTGGTACCAACAGGGCTTCGTGTCATATCATCCAAAGACGTAAAAAACACTCGGAAAACCAGGAGGCCATAGTTTCACCACAAACGTTACAATCGAAAAACTACTGGATGCTAAAACGCGGATTCGACGACAAATTCCGACACTTGATACGAATTTTGGTCCCATTTGCAAGACTGCAACGCGGAATTGAGTTTGGACACCTCCTGAATTTGAACACACATCTTCTTAAAATCAATTATTCACAATTTTCACCCGCGGAAGTACCATCCGGATGGCGTAGCACCGACTAAACCGTCGGCGGAATCGCGAAAAAAGATCTTCCGAACGCGAAAGAAACGTGACGAGCAGATCAAAACACGTCTGCATCAAATATCACAAAATAATGGTATCTCCGAAAATGGAAACCATTTTCCACCACGAAAAAAAAACATTAGAAGATACCTTGATCCATACCCTACATGTGAACGAAAACCGATTTTGAAAATATTGCTTCGTTATATAATAAAAAAAAACTAAAAACCAAAAAATATAGGAAATGCTTCCTCAGAAGCCACAGAAAGACTTTTGTATAGACATTTTTGAAGAAAATCCTTGAAGTAAATCCTTCGACGTGCCACAAGAAAAAAAAAACAATCTTGGAAAATCCCTTCAGGCATTCCTGGAGGAACTGCAAGAGGATCATCCAAAGATTTCTTCAGTAAGTCCACTTGGAATACCTGATGGCATCGGCATTGCTCCACGGATTCCTTCAAGAGTTCCTCTTAGCGTTTCTATAGGAATTTTTCAAGTATGTGTGTTCCATTAAGTTTCTTCAGAAATTATCGATGAAATTCCTTCTGCAATTTCAACTGCAATGTCTCCACAGAATGTTGGTCTCCCATTAGTGGTTAAGGTTATAGATGGTTATAGATCGCCAATCCGGAGACGGCGGGTTCGATTCCCGATCCAGTCGGAAATTTTTTCTCGACTCCCTGGGCATAGTGTATCGTTGTCCTTGCCTCACAATGTACAAACTCATGCAATGGCAGGCAAAGAAAGCCCTTAATAACTGTGGAAGTACTTGTTCGATTGCTCGGGAGATCAGCGGACTCGAAGTGCTCCAGTGGACGACGACGACGCTAACGGCGATGATAAATACGAAACGGTTCGGTTTAACTATTTGAATTTATTACTCTCCCCAAACAGGCAGCGTGCCTGCTGGGGAGCTGACTATTCCTATGACTATGTACACACAGAGTTGGGTTTGCTGCTTTTATACATGCAAGCGAGTACGGAGAAATATTAATCTAGGTAGTGACGTGCGCACTGCTCTGCATGAAAGGCGCAAAGCAGAACAAGCAAACAGTGCGCTGGGTTGCTATCATTGCGCTGCCTATTACAGCACGAATAATACCGACTGGCTGTTGATGCTTCGTCGAGAAGGATGGAATGAAACAATGACTGAATGGTTTGCTGCCTTGTTACTGTGCGGTCCACACAGCCAGCGTGAACGCCGTTTGCGTGTTGCTTTCTGTGCTGCTTCGGTACGGCTCACACAGCCACTGTAGGCGCCGTTTGTAGTGCTGGTTTTGCTGAACATGCGTTGGATGAATGACTTCGATGTGGGGAATTGTTTACGTGTTTGTCGGAGAGCAGTTCATAACCGAACATACTGCCCCCGCTGAAATGACCATTTCAGAAGATGATGTTGTTTGCTCTAACATTGAAGATGAAGAAGTGGGTTGATTGTTGCTCCGATTGATCTGTCCGCAGAAACCGGGTATGCTGGTTGGGTTGATCCTCCGTGGAAACCGTCTGCCCAAGCACGGCGCTAGGAATGGTGGTTGATCTGCCCGTTGCAGAAACCTCGAATGGCATTGGTTGATCCACGAAGAAAACCGCCAGCCGACTACATGGTTGAATGGCTTGAATCGATGATTGATCTTGCCGACGGGATTATCATTTCTCTCCGGTTGATCTACGTTCAGAAACCGGGCTTACTAGGTCAGTTGATCCACCGCAGAAACCGTTGCCCGAACACGAATGATGCGAATGGTGGTTGATCTGCCCTGTGCAGAAACCTCGAAGAATGTGGCGTGGTTGATCTACGATGGAAACCGCTAGCGTCACGACGGTGATAACGTTTGTCTTGCTTGACTGGATGCACGATGACGATGATGAAGAAACTTGGTTGATGATCCGATTCAGAAAACGTGGTGTGATAATTTGAGCGTTGATTGCTTCCGTGTGTATGCGAATCCATGTATGCGACTCCGTTCCGATTCCAGTAGATGGTTTGATAGTAGATAGCTTGCGTTGTTGACTGGCCATCGGGACCACTCGACCGATGCCAAGATCAGGCTGACAGTCCGACAGCTCGTTGGGGTTGATGACTTCCGTTGTGATTCCCATCAGCGCATGGGTTGACTTGACTGAGATGATTTCCTGTCGACGTCCGTATCCAGCTTCACACTCCGTGACTCTCCGGCGAGGGCTTTCCGTAGGGTTGGTTGGGCGGATTCCTCTTGACGCCCAATCCGGCTCGAAGGACCATGTTCGATTGCTCGGGAGATCAGCGGACTCGAAGTGCTCCAGTGGACGACGACGACGCTAACGGCGATGATAAATACGAAACGGTTCGGTTTAACTATTTGAATTTATTACTCTCCCCAAACAGGCAGCGTGCCTGCTGGGGAGCTGACTATTGCTATGACTATGTACACACAGAGTTGGGTTTGCTGCTTTTATACATGCAAGCGAGTAGGAGAAATATTAATCTAGGTAGTGACGTGCGCACTGCTCTGCATGAAAGGCGCAAAGCAGAACAAGCAAACAGTGCGCTGGGTTGCTATCATTGCGCTGCCTATTACAGCACGAATAATACCGATTGGCTGTTGGTGCTTCGTCGAGAAGGATGGAATGAAACAATGACTGAATGGTTTGCTGCCTTGTTACTGTGCGGTCCACACAGCCAGCGTGAACGCCGTTTGCGTGTTGCTTTCTGTGCTGCTTCGGTACGGCTCACACAGCCACTGTAGGCGCCGTTTGTAGTGCTGGTTTTGCTGAACATGCGTTGGATGAATGACTTCGATGTGGGGAATTGTTTACGTGTTTGTCGGAGAGCAGTTCATAACCGAACATACTGCCCCCGCTGAAATGACCATTTCAGAAGATGATGTTGTTTGCTAACCGAACATACTGTATGGGGAAGTTCAAATAAAGTCAGAGTTCGAACTGTGCAATTTATTGCCTAATTTATCACCGTTGTCGTCGTCGTCGTCCACTGGAGCACATTCGAGTCCACTGATCTCCCGAGTGATCGAACATGGTCCTTCGAACCGGATATGTACTCATGACCGAACAGTACTCAAAGAACACTAAGTTGAAGCGAGGCAGGCCAAGTCCCAGTGGAGACGTAAAGGCATACAGAAGAAAAAGAAGAAGAAGAAGAAGAAGAAGAAGAAGAAGAAGTCTCCACAGATTCCTTCAAATATTCATTCAGACAGGCCCGTGCACAGAAGTGGCGCCAAGGGAGGGGTTTTTCCCTATTCTGGCAAAAGGCGGAGGGGCGCCTAGTGTATGAAGCGTCGGTAATGGGAGGGGTTTAACACCCAAACCACCCCCCCCCCCTTGTGCACGGGCTTTCATTCAGAGACTTTTTCCAGGGACTCCTTCGGAATTCGGAATATTCATCCAAATATTTTCTAAAGGGAATTTATATTGGAAACTCTTTTGAACATTTTAAGAAATATTTGATGGAGCTATTCTAGGAATTCGTGGTGGGCATCTTACAAGAAGTCCTGCTTCATCTTGGGACCCACGCTTTACTTTCCTTCCGGAGGAAGAACTCACATTTCGTGAGTTTGTCGGGAATGGGATTCGCTCCCAGGTCCTCGGCGTGATAGTCATGTATTTCAACCCTCTCACCAGGTCCACTCCTCTCTCCAGCAGTTTCTTCTTGTGAACCACCACTTCTACCACCACCGATTGCTTCCAGGAGATCCTTCTGCAATATGTAGGGAAATCTCCCAGTAATTCCATCTCCGGGGAGTTAACGCCGCCGGGACTATTCCATTCGAGGAAGTATCTGTTAGTTATTTGTTTCAGAAGCATTGTTTTTTTTTTTGCGGAAAATCCTCCATCATAATTTTGGAATCCATTATCGACGACCAATTCCGTACCAGAACATCGATTGAATACTACATTCTTGAAGAAATTCATACGGCAATCATTGAAGTAATTTCTGAAATAATCGTTGGAGAAATTCTTGAAATCTCACCGAAAATGTCTAGCTGAATCCAATCAGGCAATCCTCCCTAAAATTTCTTTAGAATTTTCTCCTGGTGTTCCTCCCGGGAGCCTTTTGAAGTTGCCCTGGAATGACTTCTAGGATTTCTTCAGAGAGATATCTTCAAGGATTCATCCAGGAATTATTCTTGGAATACATTAATCCAGAAATTACTGTTAAGTTTCCTTTAGGCATTTCAAATACAATTACTCTTGGAATTCTTGCTGATATGTTTCATGCCTGTTGCGCTGAAATATCTCCCATTATTATTAATGTGATTCATCCAGCAGTTGGTGAAGGATTCTCTGTAGGTATTGCATGAAAAATTCAGAATAATCCTGGAGCATTGCTACCCTCTACATCAGGAGTAATTCTTATACCAGTTCTGGAGCAATCCCAGTAGGAGTTTCTAAAAATCTCTACAGGATTGTCAATAGGATTACTAGATTCCAAGAAAAATCTCTAGAGGACTTACAGAAGGAATCTCTGAAAAAAATCTCTGAATATATTTCTGTAGAAATCCATGGAGAAAGTACAGCAGGAAGCACTGGAGGAATCCCAGCAAGTATTTCTAGAGGAATCCCTAAAGAAAACATAGTCTGAATGAACTCCGGGATGAAACTTTGGGACTACCTCCGGAGGAACCACAGCAGGAATTCTGGAGGAATCCTTTGAAATCCCCTGGAGGTAACACATTAGGAACATTTGTGGAATCCCAGCATGCATTTTAGGGGAATTTCCAAGAGGAATTGCTGTAAAAATCCTATGAAAAATTCATGTGGAAATTCAAGCGGGATTCCTTGAAATCTTCGGAGCAATATGAAGAGAAATTTATTGAAGAATCACAAGAAGAATTTCTGGAAAAATCCTAGCAGGCATTCCTGAGGGAATCCTGAGGTAAATTTTTGGAGGGTTCATTTAGAGCTTTAAGTGAACTTAAATAAATTAGTGGATAAATTAAAAAAGGAATCTCCAAGGAATCCTTAGAGGAATTTCTTCAGCAACCTTAACAGGAATCCCTATGCATTTCTGGATAAATGACCTGGAGGAATACCTGGATTCACCTTTGAAGAAAATCTCACTGAATTTCTTATAGCAGCGCAGCCTCAGCAAAGAAAAAAAAAAGAAAAAAATTGACCAGGCTTGTGATAGGTCAAACCGATGACGGGCAATTGCCCAGGATGGAAATCTTTCGATTCGGTTATATGCACCACTATGGGTGCTCACAGGTCTGAAAGTCTCCTTCCCGTCCGTTACCCAAGCATAGAGATTTGAGGCTAATCGCTGACTCCAAGACAAAATTTACTCCAAAGTTGCCCTGGCCACGCTCTTGCGACAGCTGAGGGATGGGAAAGGAATATGTATTAGTAAGGTACCTTTAAAGTGAATGCAGAGTTCTCTACGTCCTCTCAGGCCGAGGTGTCACGGGAAGTTGGGTATTGTTAGTTACCAAATTATACGAATTCCAGTACTTTCGAGACGAAGTTTACCAACAAATATTCGAAAATCAAGCGAAAAATAAAGATAAATACTTGCACCTCGATGGAAATAAGACAAACTCACACAACAATCGTGAATTATATTGCTCAACACTACGTGAACCACTAAATCACCATCCAAGAGAAATATGTTGAAAACCGAAGATCAAATTGCAAGCAATTTCCGAGTAAAAATTTGCGTTTTCAATTCGGCCGGCCATATTGAAAACAACATGGAGCAAAGAAAACGCGTGGTAGTTTAAAGAAAGCCAACGCTCACGCGCACATCCTGCTGCGATCTGGTCTTCTGTAATATCTTTCTTACACATTGCACACAAAATCCGTTTTGAATTCTATGTAATATAATCATTTGGCATTTATGTAGTTCAAAGTAGCGCCCCGAGTTGTCTCGGGAAGGAGTATTTGTTAGTAGAGTAGGGTAAGGTGTGGATCTTGGAGCCACCTTTGGTAGGTGATGATCCACTAGTTATATGAAAATACACGACATGGCCTTCATCCCGATTATGATATATTTGGTCGCGATAGTAAGGGCAATGCACATACGTCAACGATCGTTGTATTGTGATTTCGCATTCAATATTCGCGTCCCCACCTCCCTACCGAGAAACCGACCAACTTACGGAAATAGTCGCGCGTTTCTCACAGTATTGAGCTTAGAGTATACGGAGAATAAACTTTCAAGCATAGATAGCTTTTTTCGAATTATGTATTTTACTAAGAGTAGTCCCATGTGTAACCTATGATCGACAGCCGTTGAGGTAATTAAGCCAATTATTTTAAATTTGTTCAATGATTGTTGTGAACTGCAATCGCTTTCTTCTTACATTTTTATCGCTCCAATATTAGGCCAGCACTAGGGCTACAAGATTAATTTGCAGATATTACACACTCCAGGAGTCCTCATGAAAACGCATTGGTGAAATTACCCCAACTTCTTCTAGTATGTAAAGGAAAAAAAAAAACTCGGAATGATCTCACCCAGTTCCATGTCGTCGAATGACCGCAATCACTCCTTAACTCCTTCAATTTGAAACAATGCAACGCGACCGAGATTTTCATCGCAACTGCCACAAATACGCGTCACTTTTCGTTTTTTTTTCGCCGAACAATGCAACCCGACCGCGGTCCGCATCGCCAAAACACGCATCATTTTTCACTTTTTACTTCGAAAAAAGCCACCCGATCGTGATTCCCATCACAACTGCCCCAAACACACGTCATTTTTTCACTTTTCCTTCAAACCCCTACCAGTCTGCCATTATGGCTGAAAAAGGCGCTTAAAAACTTAAAGCATTTGATGACACAAATTAAGAAAAAAAACACTTGATGTGGTGGGATTGGACCCACGACTCCGTATCGTTTGTCCAGCGCTTCAACCAACTAAGCCACCTAGCATGCTAAGATTCTGCGAGATAAGAGTCAAACTGAATTCGAAGGGCCACCCTTACCGGGTCCATTTCTCACAACTTAATCTCTCCTCTTGACTCGGATGTCAATCCCGTGCCAATTAAGGACAAACGTCTTGAAATCCCGGTTCAACAGTGCATCAAAACTACAGACGCACAAATCTCAAGAAGCAAGCTTCAAACAACAATGCATTTTATTATTCTGTTATTGCTCACTCGTAATAAGCTTAAAATAAGAAGCTCAGGTGCGCTGGTTTTGTTTACGAAGAAATTTGTGCCCTCAAAATTGTGAGTAGGTGTCAAAGTCGGCCATTGTGGCGTCCATATTGGGATTCTAACAAGTCTGTCCTTAACAGACATACAAGCCCATGTTCGTTTTTCGTACCATTGAAGGAATATTCTTACTGGTTGCTTGCATGTAAAGCTTTTAGACCAAGCCCACTCATGGGCTCAATCAAGCGTTTTAACGTTAAGTAGAGCCCCGAACAAAGAAGCAAACCGCACCGGTCGCTGCTAAGTAGGACTCGAAAGCGAAAAGTTTACGTACGGTTCGTAGCAGGGCTTAGAATATAGAGACACGCAAAGTACGGTCTCTATCCGTAGGCTCGTGCGCTCTCTCGCGTTTAGCTCTCTGGGTAGCGTAAAGAGGAGACGAAAGAACATGAGTATGGATTTGTTGCTCGGTATATAGTTTCTAGAGAATCTTGTTTTGTATTGGTAGGAATTTATTTTAGTTTGCATCAAATATTTGAAATTTTCAACCAATCAATATCATAGATCGTTACACGAATAACACAACAAATTGTTTGACATAGAATTGTGATAGAGTGACAATAGAAACGCAGAAAAATAATAGGTTTAAATTGATAAGCTTTGCTCAAGTATGTTATGAATAAAGTTTTCGCTTCTTCCCCAATTTTAGGATCATGCATATCGAAAACGTATTGATTTTCTCTTAAAAATAGTTACGATTGCTCATAATCGCACCTTTAGTTTTTAATTCGGCCGATCGTTTCGAAACTAATATTTGAAGAAATGTATAGTGATTCAGTGAGTTTTGCTGTTTTAACACGTACATGTTTGAGCCGGGTTTTCTACGCAGCAAGTAAAGCTGAGTTTCGCACATTTAGAAAAATGTCCAAATAAATAACTAGCAAAGTTCGTTCCGACAAGTTTCAAAATTATCGTCATCCGACGCAGATTCCGGTGAGAAGATGTGCGTATTTTCTAACCCGAAAAGAAACTATTTGACGGTAATAAGTGACCACAAGGTTTTCTTTCTTCACTTTACGGGCTGAGATCCTCCACTTTGAAAGAGCTGTGCCTCGGGTTTCGTTTTTTTTTTATTCTTATTCACTTAACCTAATTTACAGCTCTATTGTCCACTAGGGCACTACGTGAGCGATTTCAATTGACAGCTGTACCTACAGTATTGTACAGAGCCTATATGTATTCCATTATACTTTATCGAACTGGTTGCCTTTCTGCTGCTTTCACTTTTCTACTCTACATGGTAGAATGATGAGCACAAGGATGATAGGTGGCCGTTGTTCCTTTCCAGTCCGATTGGGGGTCCATTATGAGTAGCACAGTTCGCCGATGTCCAGGTTTCCGGGTCCGTTTGAGCCATGGGGCTCAGAAGAGGGGCAGTGTCAGCCGCTCTTGGTGATGAGCAACTGACGAAAAATTGCAAGTGCCGGGGCTGGGAATCAAACCCATGACCATCCGCATATGAAGCGAACGTGTGACCAACTACGCCACGGGCCCCGGCGTGGGTTTCGTTTTGTCGTGTATATTTCAAAAAGGCAAAAGAGTTTTGGTTTGATTGCTGTTTTTGAAAATGGTGGTCGTCAGTGGGTGGTTTATTAAATATAAATTTAAAAATATAAATTAACCTTCCAGGACGCGCGCCATCAAGCAACCGAAACTGCACCGCGCTCGCGCTGTATACGAAAAGCGAGGTTTTATGGTAGTGTTGTACTTTTTACAACAGCGCGCGCGCTGAAGGGTTAAATAAACGAGACATTAGGAAGAAAGTGTGCGAAATGGGTAACTTCATCGTCTACGCATCCTTCCTCCCCTGTAAATTCGAGAAGTACCTTGCGAAATAAAATATTCTGTACTCCAAGTATTTCGAAGAATCATCTTTGCGCGTAAATACAACGCAGTAGACCAGGCCGCTTTGATGCATGTGTCATATCTCTGATATGCTGCAAGCATCAGTATTGCCAAGAACAGTAACACGATTGCTTTCCAGGGTGATTCCGCGTATGTATGAGATTAGATAAGAGTAGTTACGATTTTTCAAAGATGCATTGACTGTACCTAACTCAACTCAGATATCATAGAAACACTACAATTATTTCTTTTTGTAAAAACTAAATCATACCGATAAAAATCTTAAAAAATGTAGTCGAGCTGCCAAGTTTCACCAATTAAAATAGGCGGTGTGCAGGACTGCCATATTGTAGGTTCCTCGTTATAGAAAAAGCAAGGCGTTGGATGTTGAAACACAACAATTGTTGTATAAAGTGCCAAAAAGGAGAGTGGGCTCATTATGTACTTTGGGAAGATTCAAAAATTACGTCCACCCCTCCCCCCTCTGTCACGCAATTTCCCTATACCCAGTACACGTGTTGTCACACTTTTCTAGACCCCCCCCCCTCCCCCAAATGTCGGACGTAATTTTTGAACGTTCCCTTTGACAAATACGCAGTCTACTTCAAGCGCATAGAATCTGCTTCCAACAAAATATTCATATACCAGCATCCAAAAGATCGCAATATATATTAAGATTTGCGACTGATGCTTTGTAACTAAAAGGTTGTCACTGAGTATAGAATAAGCTGATGTACACGTTTAATACACGTTAATGAAAAAAGGTTGCGCAAACTTATCGCAGACTGTTAGAAGACAGCTTCTACTATGACCAGGATTCAAGAATCTTGACCTACGCGAAGTTGTAAAGGAGACAACTACGTTATGAATGTGTTGGAAATGCAAGGGATGTAATTATTCAATAAACCTAATTATTAAAAAGGAACTCATAATCTCAAATACAGATAAATTTCTTGCGAAAAAGGCAACATGAATATTGAAGAGATGGATATTATTTTAGATAAAAATTCAACCTACAAGTCATACAGTAAGCAACAAACACATAATTTAAAAAAAGATTGCTTGAATTCCGGGATTAAATACAATCATAAATTATTGAGAAAATGATATCTTTAAACGCACCAAAACTGGTACAAATCTCTAAGGGAATAATTTATTTGAATTCAATTTTTACTAACAGTTTTCAGTCTTATCCAAAACCCCATCTTTCATAATATGAGCACAAATTATTATACTGAATAAGATTTGCAATAACCCCATAGAAATACACAAAATATTGCGATGATTTACAGAAGTGCAAAAAACCGATGGTACGGATAGAATAGAGACCACCGGTGCGCAAAGGCGACCGATCATTATTTTACTCACATGGAAACGAACGATCGGTGCGAAAATGGGTTGATAACGAAATTAAAAATCGTTAACGACGTGCTGTTGCGTGTGTAGTATTAAGCCAACGGGTGGGCTTGGTCTTAGGGAGCGTCCATAAATGACGTAGCTTTTGGGGGAGGGGGTTGGGCGGTGAATCAGGGATTATGTGACGATCCATGTATTAGGTATGGGAACATATGCTACGAGAGGGGAGGAGGAGTACAAAATTGGCCAAAAAATCCAACGTCATTTATGGACGCTCCGAAATCAAATAATGTCGCAATGTCGATTGTTTTTGAGTTGGATGAATTAGGGGGCGTAATAATACTAAGATCCTATAACTGATACCTGTGAGCAATTTGATCAATCTTCAAGCATCACACATTTGCATCTTTCAAATGTTATGAAAAGTAGATATTAGTTATCAATGGGGCACATTCGGTGTAGTACTAGATTTGTAGTAATGAGCTGAATTTTAGTATGGTGAGAAGGTCATTTCTCCGTTTCTGCAATGAAATGGTGCAAAAAGCGTGGGTATTTTGATTCCTTGTCAAATTTGATGCTGTTTGAGCAAAACTTTGGATAACTATGTTGTTTATGTTGCAAGAAATGGAGAAAACAACAACACTGTTGCCCAAAGTTTTGCTCAAACAGCATCAAATTAGGCAAGGAATCATAATACCCACGCTTTTTGCACCATTTCATTGCAGAAACGGAGAATTGACCTTCTCACCATACTAAAATTCAGCTCATGACTACAAATCTAGTACTTCACCGATCTGTCCTATTCAATGTTACTTCTATCTGGACTCAAATCGACTTCCACTCCATGTTATTTAAATAATGTCAATAGTACAATTCAACAGCATTTGGAGATGGGTTACGAGCACCTTCAATTTATGTGGCAAACGCCGAATCGAGGCTACCCGTATTATGTCTTCGTCTTGTGAGGTTCAGTTCAACCACCACCGTTCGTACTCCGCGCCCTTTCCTGCAACAGAACACATCCTTGGTCCGCCTCCGGAAACAACAACCACGTTCGATGCGCTGATGTTTGGTTGCCCCGTGGTTCGTCCTTGATCCTGTACTTCACTCACCAACACCATTGGCAACGTCGTATGGAGATGGGCGCGGACTTTCGAGCGGGATGCAGTAGTGGTGTGGGGTGGTTATGGCTTTGTCGCACTGCGCAAATCATGTAGGTAGAGAGCCAGCGAGACACAATATTCACATCGGGAAATTGTTCCAGTCAGCCTTTTGAACAAACCACTCTCATCGTTCGTCGCGTCGTCATCGTCGTCGTCGTCGTTGGGTGCCTCGACCGCAGTCATCATCTCAGCAGCATGGATCGAACAAAACGACCTCCACCGACGACGACGACCGGTGTCAGCCGTGGCAGTAAGGATGGTGGGGTGCGGGTGTGGGTACTGGATGGAAATGTTGGCCGAAAATTTTGAACCATTTAGGAGGGAATGTAATATTCATGAGCAACCAACGAGATGATGTGTAGGGCATACCGGCGAAAGGAAACTTTGGTCTGGATCCAGCTGCCGATGCAGACGGGCAGCTAGCGTTAAGGGTGTGCGATTTTCAAATATCTGTATACATCGGAAGATCTACTTGGAATTCTTGGAGGAATTCCACCAAGAATTCAACCAGGAATTCTTCCTGGAACTCCTCCAGAAATTCTTCCAGGAATTCTTCCAAGAAATCCTCCAGAAATTCTTCAAAGAATTCCTCCAGAAATTCCTCCAGAAATTCAAATTCCTCCAGAAATTCCACCAGGAATTCTTCCAGGAATTCTTCCAGGAATTCTTCCAGGAATTCTTCCAGGAATTCTTCCAGGAATTCTTCCAGGAATTCTTCCAGGAATTCTTCCAGGAATTCTTCCAGGAATTCTTCCAGGAATTCTTCCAGGAATTCTTCCAGGAATTCTTCCAGGAATTCTTCCAGGAATTCTTCCAGGAATTCTTCCAGGAATTCTTCCAGGAATTCTTCCAGGAATTCTTCCAGGAATTCTTCCAGGAATTCTTCCAGGAATTCTTCCAGGAATTCTTCCAGGAATTCTTCCAGGAATTCTTCCAGGAATTCTTCCAGGAATTCTTCCAGGAATTCTTCCAAGAATTCTTCCAGGAATTCTTCCAAGAATTCTTCCAGGAATTCTTCCAAAAATTCCTTCAGAAATTCCTCCAAGAACTCTTCCAAGAACTCCTCCAGAAATTCCTTCAGGAATTCCACCAGGAATTCTTCCAGGAATTCTTTCACGAATTCTTCCAGGAATTCCTCTAAAAATTCTTCTAGGAATTCCTCCAGGAATTCTTCCAGGATTTGCACAGGAATTCTTCCAGAAATTCCTACAAGAAATCCTCCAGGATTTCCACTAGGCATTCATCCAGTAGTTCATCCAGTAATCCTCCAGGAACACCTCCAAATATTCCACAGGAAATCCTCTAGAAATTCAACAGGAATTTCTCCAGAAATTCCACAGGAATTCTTTCAAAAATTCCACAGGAATTCTTTCAGAAATTCCACAGGAAATCCTCCGGAAATTCCACTGGAATTCTTCCAGAAATTCCACAGGAATTCCTCCGGAAATTCCACAGGAATTCCTCCGGAAATTCCACAGAATTCCTCCGGAAATTCAACAGAATTCCTCCAGAAATTCCACAGAATTCCTCCGGAAATTCCACAGAATTCCTCGGGAAATTCCACAGACTTCCTCCGGAAATTCCACAGAATTCCTCCAGAAATTCCACTAGGAATTCCTCCAGGAATTCCACTAGGAATTCCTCCAGGAATTCCACTAGGAATTCCTCCAGGAATTCCACTAGGAATTCCTCCAGGAATTCCACTAGGAATTCCTCCAGGAATTCCACTAGGAATTCCTCCAGGAATTCCACTAGGAATTCCTCCAGGAATTCCACTAGGAATTCCTCCAGGAATTCCACTAGGAATTCCTCCAGGAATTCCACTAGGAATTCCTCCAGGAATTCCACTAGGAATTCCTCCAGGAATTCCACTAGGAATTCCTCCAGGAATTCCACTAGGAATTCCTCCAGGAATTCCCCTAGGAATTCCTCCAGGAATTCCACTAGGAATTCCTCCAGGAATTCCACTAGGAATTCCTCCAGGAATTACACTAGGAATTCCTCCCGGAATTCCACTAGGAATTCCTCCCGGAATTCCACTAGGAATTCCTCCCGGAATTCCACTAGGAATTCCTCCCGGAATTCCACTAGGAATTCCTCCAGGGATTCCACTAGGAATTCCTCCAGGAATTCCACTAGGAATTCCTCCAGGAATTCCACTAGGAATTCCTCCAGGAATTCCACTAGGAATTTCTCCAGAAATTCCACTAGGAATAACTCCAGGGATTCTCCACGAATTCCACTAGGAATTCCTCCAGGAATTTCACTAGGAATTCCACTAGGAATTCCTCCAGGAATTTCACTAGGAATTCCACTAGGAATTCCTCCAATAATTCCACCAGGAATTCCTCCAAGAATTCCACTAGGAATTCCTCCAGGAATTCCAGTAGGAATTCCTCCAGCAATTACACTAGGAATTTCTCCAGGAATTTCACTAGGAATTCCTCCAGGAATTCCACTAGGAATTCCTCCAGGAATTCCCCTAGGAATTCCTCCAGGAATTCCCCTAGGAATTCCTCCAGGAATTCCACTAGGAATTCCTCCAGGAATTCCACTAGGAATTCCTCTAGGAATTCCACTAGGAATTCCACCAGGAATTCCACCGGGAATTCCTCCAGGAATTCCACTAGGAATTCCTCCAGGAGTTCCACTAGAAATTCCTGCAGGAATTCCTCCAGGAATTCCACTAGGAATTCCTCCTGGAATTCTTTTAGGAATTCCTCCAGGAATTCCAGTAGGAATTCCTCCAGGAATTCCATTAGGAATTCCTCCAGGGATTCCACCAAGAATTCCATTAAAAATTCCTCCAGGTATTCCACCAAGAATTCCTTCAGGAATTTCACTAGGAATTTCTCCAGGAATGTCTTCAGGAATTCCTCCAGGAATACCTTCAGGAATTCCTCCAGGAATACCTTCAGGAATTCCTCCAGGAATACCTTCAGGAATTCCTCCAGGAATACCTTTAGGAATTCCTCCAGAAATATTTTCAGGAATTCCTCCAGAAATTTCTTCACGAATTCGTCCAGGAATTACACAAGAAATTCGTTTAGGAATTCTTCCAGGAACTCCTCCAGGAACTCCTCCAGAGCTTCCTCCAGGAACTTCTCCAGAGATCCCTCCTCCAGGTATTTTACCAGACATTCTTCCTGGAATTCCTCCAGGATTCCCGCAGAGATTCCCTCAGAAAATCTTCACGGAATTCCTCCACGAATTGCTCCAGGCATTCCTCTCGGCGCTTATCCAGGAATTCTTCCAGACGTTTGTCCAGGAATTCTTCCAGGAGTTCCACCAGGAATTCCACCAGGAATTTATCCAGGAATACCTCCTAGAATACCTCTACGAATTCCTCCAGGAATTTCTCCAGGAACTCCACCAGGAATTTCACCAGGAATTCCTCCATGAATTACACCAGCAATTTTTCCAGGACATCCACCAGGAATTCCTCCATGAATGCATTCAGAAATGCCTTCAGGAATGCCACCAGGAATAACTCCAGAGATTCCTCAAGAATTTCCATCCGAAATTCCTCCAGGAATTCTTCCAGGAATTCCACCAGGTATTCCTCCAGGAATTTCTCCACGAATTCGTCCAGGAAGAGCACAAAAAGTTCGTTCAGGAATTCTACCAGGAACTCCTCCAGAAACTCTTCCAGAGTTTCCTTTAAGAACTGTACCAGGAATTCCTCCTACCTACAGAGATTCCTTTAGAAATTCCTTACGGAGTTCCTTCAGGGATTCCTCCATGATTAGCTCCAGGCATTCCTCCTGGCGTTCCCAAGGAATTCTTCCTGACGTTCGTCCAGGAATTCCTTCAGAAGTTCTTCCAATCTTCAAGAAATCCCATAAGAAAATTCCTCAATAGTTCCACTTGGATTGTTTCCTCCACTTACTTGAACAGCAATGTATCGCCCAAGCAACACACATGTTATATAAAAGTTACGACAGCGCAAGTTTTGGTTGTATAGAAGTTTATTTAACGTTATTCCAACATTTTGTTTGAATTACGTCTAATTAACTTTTATATAACCAAAACTTGCGCTGTCGTAACTTTTATATAACATGTGTGTTGCTTGGGCGCATACCCTTAACCAGTATGTGCACGAGATAAACGGCTATGGATACATATTTCGATATGGCTACGGCAATGTAGCCGGTGCTACGTGTCTGCCATTTAGAAATTTTCGTACGCCCGCCTCGTGGAGGAAGCTTTGGGAGAGCTGGATGCTGCAGGCTGGAGGGATTTATTTGACCCACTTTACGGTTTGGATGGTGATGAGCCACATGTTCGTTTGGGGTGGTTCGGCACAGTTAGCTACACATTTCATGTGCAAGAACAAACTTTTACCGTCTTCTTGACTTTAAAGTGAAGCCTGCGGGCAGTGAAAACTTTCATCTTACGAATTAAATTTTCCTTGAAGAACGAATATGACTAACCAACTTGAAAAAAGTCAATTTCTCCCACAAAGTAATTTCCGATAACGGTTTGTGGAAGGTACTCAAACGCTTAGACAGCTGGAAACGAGCAGTTTTTACCGGCAAATATTTTTCCCGTCTCACCTAGTGGATCGTTAAAGAAATCCCATCCAAAACTAACACTACTTTTATCGCTTCTCATCGTCGTCGTCCACTGCGACGAACGTCTTCATCCGCGCCGCTTGGCTATCATCAACGGTGGCGAAGACAAAAATCGAACCAGAAGCGAAAGAATGGCGTCGGATTCTTTTCTTTCAGCATTCCCCCTCTTTCACCCAGCCACAAGAAATCGGAAATGGGATACTCACATTATGCTTCCACACCACTTTGTATGCAGACGGATTTGCATTCACTTTACATTCAAAGTACACGTCATCTCCTTCCTCGATGTCTTCCGGGTTCATGTTCGTGCCCAGCTCGAGCTTCAGCGTGGGAAGATCTGCAAGAGGAAGAAAAACAGAGCGAATGAAAAAAAAAATCCGTAAGTGTTACGGGCCAAATGGAAAGTGATGGCGGTGTGCAGTAAAAGAAAAGACGGTCATCCGCTGAGCCGGTGCGGAGCGGTGTCTGCAAGGACCCCCGAAGAAAAAATAACAATCTAACTGATAGTGGCGTGGCGGAAAGCGACAGGGCGAGGGGTGGGTGGAACCCCCTCGGAGCGGAAATATCCATATCATTTTCATAGGAGATAGGGCAGCTACCGAGACCGGTTTCGGGGAATTGCATCATTCGGTTCGGAAGAAAAAGGAATCTCGCAAAAAAAGTTGTTCGCATTAAAATTAAATGCAGATAGGGCTTGGCTTCCGGGAAAGGATGGGTAGTCGAATCGTTTCGGGGAGAGGAAGCTTAAGCTAAGGAAAATAAATATTGATGGTGGATAACATCTTTCCTGAGGGAAGTGTGGGAAATATCTAGGTCAGTGTTATGGAAGGGAAGGAGGGTCCTGTTAGCCGATGTGGTTAGTGCACGGGTATTCAGCACGACCATGGCGGGTTCGATTCGCAGTCGGTTCACACTGACATTGTACAGTTGACGTTTGGATAGAACTGGGGTTCCCAATCTTTTTGTGGTGGCGACCCCCTTGAGGAATTGTCAAAACATCTTGGCTGACCCATCGAAAATTTTTAGAAAAAAAAATAATTTAATTAACGAAACCGAGATATTTGAGTACAGTGATGTAGCCAGAAATTTACAGTTAGAGGGATTTTCGACGATCAATGATACTTTTTTTGTTTGACACTCACATTTCGTAAATAATGATATCATGTACATTAAATTTGAGTCGTAGATTAACAATAGCGGCGTAGCCAAAAAAATTTCTTCTGAAAGTGTTTTATACTGAATATTTGTTTCTCAAATTGTTACTCTTGGGGTAGCGTTTGGAGGTTTGGTAATGGTTAACCCTAAAAACCAGATTAATCCACCTAGTGGTGGTAGTGCCTTTCTCGTCGAATATGTACTCATAATTTTTACGTTGACATTAGCTGATCCTAAGAACACTTATACGCTTAAGACACATTCCAGCGTAACGGGACACCGCGAGGAACTAACTTTCGTGAACGAATGACATCTGTAATCGAATTTAATGTTCATGACCATATGGTTTAACAGGTTTTATAACAAGCTTATTAGATGTACTTCCTGATGCAATACTTGTTCTATAGGGTTTTGGTTCCAATTTACTTTATATAACATGTTACATTTCGTAACGCGACACCATCGCAGAAATCTTCTTTTTAAAATTTTCATACTGAAATGCGTATATCTGCTCTGTTAAGAGGTTTTGAATAATAGAGTCTTCTAGACATTTCTTCTTTGGATTGATGTGAACAAGATTGCTGAAGTGAATTTTACTGAGAAATGTATGGTTTAGGATATGTACAGGGGATAGACAAAATGATCGGGACAGGCAAAATTTTCACTTTTCAAAAAATGTTCATCTAGCTGTAACTTTTCAAAAAGAGCATCAAATATTCTCAAATTTTCACTGTAAGTTGATAAACTAGATGTGTATCAGTGGACAAAATTTGGAAAAGATCGGGCAATTCTCCACGAAGTTATAAATATTATTGAAAAAGGTGTAATTATCCGATAGCCAACTTTGAGCTGTTATATCTCCGGATTGAATGAACCGAATGCAATGAAATTTTGTCTATTTATGACTTATATAGTGAACTTTGAAAAACTTTTGACACAACTTAAAATTCTTAATACAAAAGAAAACTATTACGTTTAGTTTATTCTTCTAATAAAACACAAAATTTTCTAAAACTTCAACATCGTTTCAAAACTCAAGATGCTAGTTAAAGCTCATTTAAATTCCCTCTAATTGTCTTCAATATCAACATGTTTTGAAGGAAAGAAACAACATAGCCTTCACTCAATAGAAAAAGTATTGGGATGCATATTAAAAATAGACTAATTTACTAAAAAATCATAAAATAAATAAAATCGCTATAACTTTTTCTCTTGTTAATAATTAATAGTTGTGTCAAACGTTTTTCAGAGCTTATTATATAAGTCATAAATGGTCAAAATTTAATTGCATTCGGTTAATTGAATCCGGAGATACAACAGCTCAAAGTTGGCTATCGGATAATTACTCCTTTTTCATGAATCTTACTAACTTTGTGAAGAATGGCCCGATCTTTTCCAAATTTGGACCACTGATACACAACTAGTTGATGAACTTACAGTAAAAATTTGAGAATATTTGATGCACTTTTCGAAAAGTTACAGCTAGTTGAACATTTTTTGAAAAGTGAAAATTTTGCCTGTCCCGATCATTTTGTCTATCCCCTGTATATTCTTGATTTAGTTTTGGGAGCGCAGCGTTACGCTCGCGTGAAAACAGTGTTTTGCAAATGGTGTCCTGTTACGGTGAAAGACATCTGGTTGTAGATCAAATGCTTTGCAAGATAGAATGTTGGTGTCTTCGGCAATGTTTTTCAGACAGATGGTAGCTATCCGGCAAGACACAAATAGGCCTTGAAACCCGCTCTGGCCCTATGGTGGCCATCGGAATGGGCTCTGGGGAACCTGTTTCGAGTTTTATTTAGCCTTCACGTACCCGAACCCCGACAACTCATTTTCAAAATGCTGACATTTCGTCGATTTTCATCCGATTTTTTTGAAGTCGCCCTTAATTGATCATAAATTGGTGCTAGTTTATTATACTCATGTGGCCATGCAATATCCGGAACCATTTCGGCGATATTCCGGATTACGCTGAGGTCAGGAGGTTGCCAAAATGGCTAAAAGTGATTATTTCGTGTGTTGTTGTGTTTGAACCATCGATTTTCAGCGAAATTTTTGTTGCGAACAGTGAAACACAACTGCGATAACCAGACTTGAATTGGTGGGTCCATCCGGATCCCCGTGACAGGTTCCGCGGGGCCTCATTGGGAACACTTCTGGTTTTCAATCTAAACATGCCGTGCGACATATCAATATTCATGATTTCGAATGACTGAGTCAGAAACGATAGGCTGAAATAGGGTCTTGTACCATTTGGGCAGGTGTACCTATTTTGGGCACTTGCCATTATAAATTGATTTTAATTTTTGTATAGAGTTATGCATGTACAGTATGTAACTCTGTACAAAGATTCAAATCAATCGATTTAAAATTGACTTAGTTATAGCGGCAAGTGCCCAAAATAGGTACACCTGGCCAAATGGTACAAGATTCTACATCCGATTCATGATTTGCACGGATTTTTTTTGCACGGCCGTGCAAAAAAAAAATACAAACAAAAGAAATAAACTCTTATTTTTGCATGATTCGTCGAGAAATGATGTAACTTTTTTGCATGGTTTTTCGTGCAAAAAAAAAAGAATCGGGTGTATGTATCAACTAATATGGTCACCCGGAACATATAGCGCAGGTTCCACGGGGGTGCTATCGGGGACATTTCTGGTTTGCAACCAAAACATGCCGAGCGACGTATCAATCTTCATGATTTCGAAAGAATGGGATAGAAAAAATTGACTTAAGTATGCATCAACTGATATGGCCGCTCCGTAACACCTGGCAAAACATTTGGTCATTTGGCAAAACAGGCATCAATGGCACAAGATACTCAGAAACAGTTTTATTGTCAGCATCATCCTACCGAATAAATAAGTATAAAAGCGAGGACTCTTATTTAGTAGTCCAGTCTACACATCCTGTCAAATATTTAATTTTTATATCGTTTATTTTTCTAACTGGTTCTATCGATTGTAAAATTTCTTATCATTTTTTTTATTTAATCATTTATTTGAAGGTTCATGCGCCATGGGAATAAAGGAGCCAATTTCATTTGGAACAAATTCTACATTTTTAAGGGGATTTTTCATTTATTCTATGTTAGTTTTGGGGAACCGTTGAACTTGCCGTTTGGTCGAGGTTAGAGAGATTTTTTTGGAGGGGATGGGGTTATGGGGGCTTTCCGTTGATATTCAGCTAACCAGTAACGATACAAACAAACGAATTTCGAGAAGAAAGAGAAGTTTTTCTACCAAAATGACAAGAGGGAGGTCATTAGACTTTCAATCAATGGTTACTAACTTATGTTGTCAAAAAAAGTAATGCAACGTCATTTTCGTGATGCATTTTACACTTTTTTGTTTTCAATAATAACACAAGCTTCAAAATATGTTTGTCGTCAAGTGAATTATACGGTGATGAATGGAGTAAAGAAGGAATACCAACCATCACTTCGGGATCTTCAAGTTTTCAACGCTGTGTGATTGTATAAACCTTTTTATAAATCATGGTGGTAATTCATTGCACATGTAAAAAAGCTTATAGCATTTAAAGAGTATGCTGTCATCACAAAACTTAATAAAATATCACTTTTTATACTAATCCACCAGATTACCAGCCCTTTGTTTACGTAGTTTTCGTAGAGAGCTGATAAAAGGGCTTTGTTCCAGTAGGGGCGTTACACCAAGAAGGATAATGCAAATATATACACCCCATAATAGCATTTCATCATGGTTACAGATTTTTGGTTAAATATTTGATCAAACCAAACTTATTTATCCACTTATGAATGTCTTTTAAATTTTCGTAACGGGACACCATATCTACGCACCCATTGTAACGCCTGCTTCTAGTTCAACGTCATCAACCCTTGCGTGTTTGTCTTCAACAATTTGGATACCGGGACGCAGATTTGCCGCAAGCCACATGGAAGCCCCTATTCCTCTTGCCGCAGTCGAGCCCTTCCCGCCAGCGACCATCAGCCGTCCCGGTCCTGCGTGTGAGATGGAAGACGGGGTCTTCCAAACTTCAACTACAGGCAAGTACTCGACTCTTTTGATCACCTCGTGCGCTGTACCATCCGTTACTTCTAGTTTGACTTCAATAATGCAAGAACGGCCATCATCTCCAATCATGACACCGGGACGCACACTTGCCATTAGCACTAAGGAAGCCCCAATTCCTCTCACCGCAGTCGAGCCCTTCCTGCCAGCGACCATCAGCCGTCCCGGTCCTGCGCGTGAGTTGGAAGAAGGGGTCTTCCGAAACCGACTTCTAGGCAAGTACGATTTGAATACAAGAAACTCGCTTCTTGAACCTTTTTCCATTTTCGAGGCCCCGGGATCTCCGGAACACGGTATTGGATATAGGCGCATCCCGAAGGACGCTCTCACCGACGCTCGATTGTACGACCACTGGAGGATAACGACTGGAGACTCCCGGTTGGCAATAGTTGGTCCGTCATGGTCGCGTGATTACCTCACACTCCCCATTTTGGACTCCGTGGGATCGAAAAGGGGTTTCAAGGCCCCAGCTAGGCGGGGTCCTCCTGGTGCTGAAGTCATGGTCTTGCCGGAAGTAGCGACTACCTTCCGATGCCCGATGACAGGTTCCTCCAAATCCTTGATAGCAAGGCGAGATCATCACGATGGTGTATTGATCTACTATCAAAACGCGTGGACGAATACCTTCTCGCAATATCCGATGGGTGTTACGACATCATCGTTCTAACCGAAACGTGGTTGGACTCACGAACTCTCTCTGGACAGGTTTTTAGTACGGAATACGAAGTTTGTCGCTGTGATCGTGGACCTCGAAACAGTCGCAAATCAACTGGTGGCGGCGTTCTCATAGCTACCAAAAAGATGTTCAAAACTAGAGTTTTAAACAATGACGACTGGGATAGTGTAGAACAGCAATGGGCGTGTATCCAGCTTACAAATCGCAAGGTGTTTCTGTGTGTTGTCTATGTGCCCCCTGATCGAACCCGTGACACCGCCTTAATCGACACTCATTCCCGATCGTTAGCGGCGGTTATTGAAAAGGCTAATGCGGTCGACGAAATCATAATCATTGGAGATTTCAACTTACCGGAAATCTCTTGGAAATCGTCCTGCAATGGGTTTCTACACCCCGATCCCGATCGATCTATGTTGAAAGTAGGTGCATCCAAACTTTTAGATAGTTATAGCTCCGCCACGTTACGACAAATCAATTCAGGCCAAACATTTCAATACGTCCTATCTGCATTTGAGAGGCTCTCTTTGTTCACTTTCTCTTTCAATTATTGCAATGCAATGGAACACTTTTCAACTATTTTTGCAGTACAAATCAAAAGAAGATTGTTTTGACCATCGTTCAATGCAAGGAGACAATCATAATACAAATAAACAGCTGAGATATTAACGAAAGAGAGGGAAACCAATGAGAGCCTCTCTTCTGCAGATAGGACCTTTAGACATGTTTGGCCTGAATTACATTACCAATGAAAATGGTCGCTGTCTTGATCTCTGTTTCGTGAGTGCTCGAGATGTCGCCCCAGCTATCTCCATTGCTCCAGTCCCACTGGTCAAACATGTGAATCACCATCCTCCATTAGTCCTCACACTCGACGATCATTGTTCAAGCAAAATGATAACTGTCGCTCCCGTGTTTTACGACTTTCGTAATGCTGACCAGCAAAGCATTATTGAATTCCTATCTGCCATCGATTGGACCGCTGTCCTCGACGAACGTAATGTGAACAATGCTGCTCAGACACTCTCGCACATCCTGGGTCATGTGATTGAGCGACATGTACCTAAGAAAGCTTTCCTGAACAACAAACCGTGGATGACTCGTGAGCTTCGTGTACTGAAGTCCACGAAGAAAGCTGCTCTTAAGAAGTACTCGAAATATCGGACAGTTTCGCTGCGAGACCATTACAAGAGACTAAACACCGCATACCATTTGAGTAGCCGCCTGAGCTTCCGACGGTACCAGGAAAACCTCCAACGGAATCTGAGGATTCGGCCCAAGTCCTTCTGGAAGTACGTTAACAGCCAACGGAAAGAGGCTGGCTTTCCTTCAACCATGACCTTCAACGAAAAAATCTCCCGTGACCCCGATGACATCTGCCAGTTTTTTGCCGACAAGTTTGCCAGCACTTTCAACAATCAAGTCATTCCCGATCGTCAAATTCATCAAGCCGCTTGCAATGTTCCGTTAATGACTGAAAGTAGTCTATACAGACTTGACATCGACAATGCCATGATTTTCAGAGCCGCCTCGTCGTTAAAGTCATCAAGCAACTCTGGCCCTGACGGAATCCCATCCGTTTTTGTGAAGAGGTTCATTGAAAATCTCCTGACTCCTCTGCAGCACGTATTCAGCCTGTCCTTGTCAAGTGGTGAATTCCCGTCGGTTTGGAAAACCGCCGTTATGTTTCCCGTTCACAAGAAAGGTGATCGCAGGAACGTCTGCAACTATCGCGGTATCACATCACTGTGCGCAATCTCCAAGCTGTTTGAACTTGTAGTTATGGACCCACTTCTCGCACATTGCAAACAATATCTGAGTGACGACCAACATGGGTTCATCTCAGGTAGGTCGACCTCGACTAACCTCTTGTGTCTTACCACGTACATTGCGGAAAGCTTTGCAGAGAGAGTCCAAACGGATGTCATCTATACGGATTTGTCTGCAGCCTTCGATAAAATCAGTCACGCTATAACGATTGCTAAGTTGGAAAGGCTTGGTGTCGACGGTAGTGTTTTGAGATGGATTAATTCGTACCTCGTCGGTCGTAAGCTGACAGTCACCGTCGAAGGCTCCGTGTCGAATGAGTTTCCGGCTCCATCTGGTATCCCACAAGGTAGCCATCTGGGGCCACTACTTTTTCTGCTATATTTCAACGACGTCAACTACGCAATTAAAGGCCCTAAACTATCATTCGCGGACGATTTGAAAATCTACTTGAAGATTTGCTCCGTTTATGATGCAAAAGGGAATCGCGCCACTTGGGCGGTGGCTTCTATATTCGTCTGTTTTCCAGTATAACTCAGTCAAATTTGAACCAATTGACACAACTTTTGGAATGTGGTGAGATAGGTATAGTCTCTACCCGTGTACAACATTTCAAGTCAATTGGTTCAAAATTGACTGAGTTATAGTGGAAAACAGACGAATATAGAAGCCACCGCCCAAGTGGCGCGATACCCTACGTCTTCAGGAAGAGCTCAATATTTTCGCGGATTGGTGCGATTTGAATGGCATGGTCGTTAATCCAAACAAATGTTCCGTAATATCTTTTTACCACATTCGCCAGCCGATCATCATCTCGTATAAGCTTAATGGCTGTGAAATTCAACGTGTCGACCATGTGAAGGATTTGGGAGTAATCATTGACACTCAGCTGACATTCAAACAACATGTATCGTACGTAGTAGAAAAAGCCTCCAGAACAATGGGTTTTGTTTTTCGCATCGCCAAGAATTTCAGCAACGTATATTGCCTCAAGTCGCTGTACTGTTCACTCGTCCGCTCAACCCTAGAGTACTGCTCGGTCGTCTGGTATCCGTATCACCAGAACGGTATGGACAGGATCGAATCGGTTCAGCGCCGCTTCATACGTTTTGCTCTCCGTCGACTTCCATGGCAGGATCCGTTTAGATTACCGAGCTATGAGAGTAGATGTCGTTTGATCCAGTTGGAAACTCTCCAGGCGCGCCGAAATATCGCCAGGGCTATGTTTGTGGCTGACACAATTCGAGGAAGAACAGACTGCCCAGCAATTCTGGCGGCAGTTGATTTGAACGTCCGTCCAAGAGCGTTACGAAACAATTATATGCTGAGATTACCGCTCCAACGAACCGACTACGGTCAGAATATTGCTATTCATGGTGCTCTTCGAGTGTTTAATAGGGCAACAACCGGTTTCGATTTTAATTTGTCTCGTGCAACAATCAGACGTAATTTTTCTGTGATATTTTGTACAAATGCTGACGAATAGTGATTTTGAGTTTGTGTTATCTGTTATAGTTGGTAGTATCAAATAGTTTTAACCATCATTGGGACAACATTGTCTGTTGATGTAAAGAGAATAAATAAATAAATAAATAAATAACGCGTCGATCAAGGTAACCCATATGTTGGAAGAAAGGTCTCCATGAGTACTAAGAGAATCCTGAAAATCATTTTTCTAAAGTTCGTAATAAATTCGTTATTACAACAAATATACTATTTTCGTAACGGGACACCATTAAATTGCGGCTATTGCAAAAAGTGCTTAAAACATATCAAAACCCATTTTTATGAAAAGTTTTATTTTGATGTATAAAATATACGTTATTATACTACATTAATAAAAAATAGGTTTGATGCTTTCGAACTTTAACATGCAAGCAGGCATATTTTAAAATGATCAATGAAAAATTACATTTTTCTTACATAAAATGCTGTTACTTCACCTAGCTATTTTAAAACGCTACCAGTCAAATTTTAAGTAAAACAAATGGTTTTCCTAAGATTGAATCTACCCTTTTTCATATGCTGGAAAGCTTGGGGAGGAATTCCACGGAGTCATGTCAGTCGATCCTGAGCGACCATTTCAAAAATATATGAAACTTTGCACAGTTTTTCAATTTCATCTAAATCGCAATTTTTCGATATTAAAACTTCATATTCATTCACGACTAACTTTTCAAAAGGGTGTATGCGAAAATAGTTCAAAAATATTCTAAAAGCTGTTCAGCAAAAACGGATTGTTCGATTGTTGTGAATTTTTCAGCAAAGTTAGATAACTAAATGATGATTCCTTAGAAAATATACACTGTAAAAAATTTATTTTTTTACTTTAAAAAAATATGATCTTTGTCACAAAAACTCAAATATCTCAAAACCCTATCTTTTTACCAACGTCAATTTTTTAGGGGAAATGGCCAATTATATCAGCTATCTACCATAAAATTTTGGTGATGGTAAACTGATAAACAAAAAAGTTATGACATTCCAAACATTTCACAATTTTTACATTTAGTAACAAAAAAATTTTTTTTCCTGTGTAAATTATTTCGAGAATTATATTTTGATGCTGATTTTATTGTAAAAGCTACCGCCTGAATTAAACAAGTTGTTTTCATGATATTTTTGTTTGATTATTCATAATTACTATAGTATCTATTTGAAACTTAGACGCGGTCCAGTGTTGTGATCAAAAATATTGAGAGTGTCATACTTTTTATTGTACGTGACTGGTGAAAAAATCCCTTGATAGTGTTGAAAAGCTGTTGTAAGAAAAGCTGTTATAAGAAAAATTGAATTAAACTTATTTTTAAGGCAAAAGCTGTATAATAAAAATTTTATATACGCGTATACGTCTAGTTTATCAGCAAAAAAAATTTACCTCCTAGAGAACAGACTTTATGATCGAAAGAATGCGAGTAACTTCAACAACAACAAATGCATGAGAGGTAGAATATTAAAAATTGTACAGTAAATTCTTTCTTCAGCCAAGCAAACAACACCGAAATAGTCTGTTAAAACAAATAAGTGATTTTGTTTATTATAATCTAACGAACAACATGAACAGTCGCTTTCTCAAAGGTCTTCAACTCAACGCTCTCTTGTAGACCGTTTGACGAAAAAAAAATGTTCAAAAGAATTACGAAATCTCACCGAAAGCATCATAGATAAACTGGAAGAGACTGGTTATGCCCAAATGTCCACATTGAATACAAATTTACGGATTTGCACGTCCTGCCGTCTAGACTTTGTCAAACGAGCCATCTGTATATCATCGGTAAAGCAGGGCGCAGGAAGTTCGAAAACGACAACAACTGAGAAATTGCCAGAAGGGCTAAGTGCAGAGAGTCATGCCACCGTACCATCAGCGACATCTGTTTAAACAATTTAATCACGCCCCTTTTCAAAAATGCTTTGAAATATTCTTCAACACCTATACCCATTTCAATATTTTTGACGTTGCAAAACACGCTTTCAACATTCATCTTGAAGAAGAGGGAAAACACTTGTCCTCAAATGTAACAGCAAATTAATGAATAAACGACTAATGCGCGGAGGGCGTGATAAAATCGGAACATTACTGTACATATAATATACATAATACATAATAAAAACAGCTTGTGTTACTCACGCAAGGCCATTAACAATAAAATCAACATCAAATTGCGATTTCCGGCCGAAATAATTTACACTGAAAAAAAATATTACTAAATGTGAAAATTGTGAATTGTTTGAATTGTCATAACTTTTTTATTTATTAGTTTATCATCACCAAATTTTTATGGTAGATTGCTAATACAATGGACCGTTTTCCCTACAAAATTACGTTGGTAAAAGGAAAGGGTTTTGAGATATTTGAGTTTTTGTGACAAAAATTATTTTTTTTAATGTTAAAAAAGATTTTTTTACAGTGTATATTTTCTTAGGAATCACCATTTAGTTATCTAACTTTGCTGAGTAATAAAATTAGCATCAAACTGCGATTTCTGGCCAAAATAATTTACACAGAAAAAAAAATCACCAGATGTGAAAATTGTGAAATGTTTGATATGTTATAACTTTTTTGTTTATTAGTTTACCATCACCAAATTTTTATGGTAGATTGCTAATACAATGGAATGTCTTCCCTAAAAAAATTACGTTGGTAAAAAGATAGGGTTTTGAGATATTTGAGTTTTTGTGGCAAAAATTATATTTTTTATTGTTAAAAAAGATTTTTTTTCACAGTGTATATTTTCTTACGAATCACCATTTAGTTATCTAACTTTGCTGAAAAGTTCATAGCAATCGAACGAACCGTTTTGGCTGTGCAGATTTTTGAATATTGTTGAACCATTTTCACATACACCCTTTTGAAAAGTTAGTCGTGATTCAAAATAAAAATTTGATATCGAAAAATGGCGATTTAGATGGATCTGAAAAACTGTGCAAAGTTTCAGTTCAATAGAAAATTATGAATTAAAAAATTTCCTTAATTTTGATGCTGTTGCTTGGAATCGCTCTGGGGCGAAACAATCACTTTGAAATTTCACACCCTTGGCGTAGAAGTGCGTGGAATGTGTCTTAATACGATTCATGTAAAATTTGACCTCCTTATGAACCCAAATTGTGCACTGCAATTCAAGATGCAAAAGGAGATTTTAATAGTTATTTATGTAACGAGTTGCAAAAAGTTGATTTTTTCAGCACGAGTCGTACATTTATCCAACGATGCTTGCTGAGCTCTTCGTTGGTCAACGGACTGATTTGGTAAGGAAAGAAAATCTTTGCATGAACTGTTTGCGTTCCTCTACCCATTTCGCCCAATCGTGTTCGGGAACCCGATGCAGAGTCTGCTCAATCACAACACGATGCTTCACACTGACAGCAGCGATCACCAGTCTACTTGCAGCATCTCGCCAACTGGTTTAACCTGGCTCATAGCACCCTAACAAGCCAATCAAATAAACGCGAGAACGGGTTCACCAAGGTCCGTGTCACCAATTTCAATTCAGCAACCGTCTAGCTCTGCTGCTCCCATCAATCATTTTCTCCGTGTTTCTGACGTCCCCGGGAAATGTCAGTGCGCTTTGGTCTCGCGATCCCTAGCCGCGATGCCTGGAACTGTTTTCCTACCGACCACGGTCGTGAATATTCGAAGCAATAGAGGCCGCATTATCACTGCACGTTGCTTGCTGGATTCTGCCTCTCAACAAAACTTTGTATCTGCCAAATTGTGCGAGAAGCTTCACCCTGCCTCAGATGCGATTGCCACAGCCGATCACCATCAATGGAATTGGTAACAAAAGCACTATCGTCGAGCATGAAGCCTACCCTACCGTTATTTCTCATGTTTCACAATTTTCCGTGACAAGCTCGATGCTGGTACTCCCGTCGATAACTGGCCATCTACCGCAGATGTCCGTCGATGATTGTCAATGGCCGATACCACCGCACATCAATCTCGCTGATCCAACCTTCGCCGTGTCCAGTGGCATCGAAATGATCTTAGGTGCCAGCCACTTTTTCCGTGTTATCCAATCCGATCGTATTTCTCTCGGTAACGACTTTCCGATGCTCCAGAATACCGAATTTGGATGGGTCGTCTCCGGAGAATATAAAGTCAGTTATCCTCGCACGTCCGACGAGCTACCGCTGAACTGGTTCTTAGATAACGCCAATACAGACAGTTCACCGAAAGATCGAGCCATTCGCTTTGCCATTTTTTTGCTGTTACGATTCTGGTTCCTGTGTCAACAATTGATGAATGATATGAGTCGTCTCGGCGGTCGGTGGCACAACGCTCGCATCCATTACAACAAGAAACATCCAGTCTTTCTTATGGGCAAGCATCGCTTCACTGATATTGCATCAACGAAAGAACAGCGTGACATACATAGTACTAGTCTAGGTACTAGTACTGGATTGTTGCGTTCGTCTGGTCATCATAAGTCCAGGGCTATGTGCGACCGGAACTTGCTATTGAATCGCCGGACGAGGTCCTGGTCCTTGCTCAGGGTACAGAGCCACCGGACGAGATTCCGTTTTGTTTTGCTTTGTTGCGAGGCAGAATCCAGCAAGCAACGTGCGGTGATAATGCGGCCTCCACTGTTTCGAATACAGGTAAATTAAAAACATCTCACTAGATTTTTAGATTCCCGAGTACCAAAATGATTACAAAAACTGTTTCCATACAAGTATCAACTTTGAAATTATACATAATGTAGATTTCTGGGATTTTTTGAAAAAACAATATTTTTAATCCTGAAGGCGTAAAGTATAGCACTGAAAACGAGTGGCATTCATCTATCTACGAACAATATGGTCAAACGGCTAACTGACCTACGGCTGATCGATAAGCAAACCCGCTCAACGCTACAAACCCAAACCTCCACATGCCCCCGCATATATGGACAACCAAAGGCGCACAAGCCAAACTTGCCGCTACGACCAGTGGTTCCCACAATAACAGCTCCGACATACCAGCTGTCAAAATACATCGCCAGCATTCTTCAACGCACTTTCACAAGCCAGTACAATATCGTCGACAGCTTTTCGTTTGCGAAATTCATTAATGAAACTACGATTCCGGATGACCACATTCTGGTCTCTTTCGATGTCGTCTCCCTCTTCACTAAAATACCGAAGGAGCTGATCATGCGAAGCATCATTTTCCGCTGGGATGACATTAAGCAAGGAACCAACATTAATCTGGATCTTTTCCTGGAGATGATCGAGCTATGTGTGGACAGCAGCTATTTCCGCTTTAGAGACACGTACTACCTACAAACCTTTGGAACTGCTATGGGTAGCCCGTTATCCCCGATTCTGGCTGACTACGTCATGGAGGATTTGCTCAACGATGTCACTGGAAAACTCAAAAACAACATACCAATCCTCAAAAAGTACGTCGACGATCTGTTCCTGGTGCTACCAGCAACGCTAGTACAACATATACTCAATACCTTCAACCATTACAATTCACACCTGCAGTTCACTGTAGAAGTTGAAAAGGACCGATCACTACCATTCTTGGACACACTAGTCATATGGAATGCAGATCAATCATTGAGAACCAGTTGGTACTCGAAGCCCATCGCATCAGGAAGGCTACTTAACTATCTATCCTTCCATCCAACGAGTATGAAGATAAATGTCGCGACCAACTTCATCCGACGTGTGACCAGCCTGACAACCAGCACGTCAATCGACCAGCAAAAACAAATAATATTCCAAGTCCTCCGCCAGAACAACTACCCCTCATCTCTGATCAATAGACTCCTCACACGATCAACGACAGACATAGCCACACCGCCCACAATGCCTATAGCACAAGCGCATACCATCCCACCGCCGCCACCGTCAACACAACCTCCAACACCACCGCCTCCTCCACCTCCGCCTCCAACGCCACCACTTCCATCTCAACCGCCTGTACCAGCCTCAGCATCATCAATGTCGTCACCAATGCAAGACCTATCACAGCCAACATCAACGAGTAGAGTACAGCCCAACGCCTCCAACCACGAATCACATCACCAATCGTCCGAAACAATCTATAGGTCAGTGCCAAACATCCCCATCCTGAGCCGAACACTTGCCGAAATCCTAAAAAAAGATTACCCATTAGTGAAAATCGCCGCAAAAACCGTAACATGCACCAAACATCTCCTCAAAAATGTAAAAGATCCCATCCCACCACTTGAACAACACAACATCATCTACAGTATTCCTTGCTCGGACTGCGACAATGTTTATATAGGAATGACCACAAATCATCTTAAAAAACGATTAGCTGGTCACAAATCAAATATAAACAAAACAATACATATGCAAAACACATCACCCCAAAATTGTAACATACAGATAACAACAGCTCTTGTTAAACACATCGTAGAAAACCAACACACATTCAATCTAGCCAACACCACAATAATTGACCGTACGTATAAATCAACAGCACTACCAATATTAGAGATGTGCCATATCACCAATACTCCCAATACGGTAAATTTTAGAACAGATGTTGATGGATTAAATACGACATACGCTGGTATTTCGCATACTATAAAAAATCAAAACTCTCGCAGAGACAGGGAACAAGCTATAAATGAATCAACATAGCCAACTCACCACTAACCTTCAAAATAGCCGTTATCAACCAATAGTACCAAGTGAGTTGATGGATGTGCGAAAGCAGTGTCTACGTCCCTTCCCAAAATTATTGTAAAATTCGCCTAAAATCTATATGTAAGTCTACTTAGAAAACTCCCTACAAAAACAACAAAACTAAATCCCATATTACAGGTGTAGAAATGCTACAAGAAGCTCCAAAAGAAACTGTGGCACTAGTTATAAATTATAACAAAAAACGATAGACAGCGTAGGTTCCTTAAATGTTAACATTATTTTGTACATGTCCCTAATTGTAAAACTGTTCTCTTTTAGTTTACCCTTGAAAAAGGCCAAATAAATTAGGCCGAAACGTCGGGCAATGCCAATTTAATCGTTTGGATTCCCTAGACTGAGAAAGCCAAAATCTCCCAAACATTAAACTTCCAGTCGAAAATGTTACGCAAACTGAAAATTACATCTTAAATCTTAAAGGACGGAAAATGTTAGCCACTCGTTTGAAATCAATAAAAACGACATTACACCGTTATCAACCAGAGGTTGCATAGACTGATCGATCACAAACATGAGACAATGGACAACACACGAAACACCAAGTGGTTTGACGAAAAGCTTTCACCGACTGGAGTGGTAATCGAACCCACACTCCGAGGCTTACGAAACGCCTTGACGGCTGATGCCGCTAACCGCATGTCCACCCACAAAACCAGCATTACAAAACGTAAGTGTTGGTTTTCGAACCAACGGGAGTGGAGGGGTTGTTTCCGATATTATGAATCACCGTAATTAAACACGTAGACTTCGTAGCTTTTCGGTTGATTATAATATTCCTAGTAGAAATCGACAACAATAGAACATAGGTTTAGTTAAAGCCTGTATCCGCAATAATCGGTACACAGAAGGCTGTAACTCTGTAATAGGTACATTAAAATTGCTCAAGTTTGGCCTGATAACATCATAAGATATGTTCATTTCAACTGCAAAATTTCATGAGGATCGGTGCAGTCAAGAACACGGCATGGAGTATCTTCGATCTTACAACGTGATTATCCGAAATGGTCGTTGGTCCTACGTGTACGAATCCTTGAAGAAATTTCTGTAGAAATATTTCGAATAGTAATTTGAACTCCAGATAAAGAGGCTACCAACGGAAGAGCAGCTTGGCGCAGCTACACTTGAAGATGGCTGGAGGGACATCCGATCCGCCAAAGTAGTACCTCGGCTACAGCACTAGGCTTGGCGACTCCGAATCACACAAACGACTGGTACGACGGCGAATGTGAACAGTTGAAAAACGAGAAGAATGCAGCATGGGCGAGAATGCTGCAACACCGTACGAGAGCGAATGAGGCACGTTACAAACAGGCGCGGAACAGGCAGAATTCAGTCGTTCGGATGAAGAAGCGCCAGCAGGAAGAACGAGATCGCGAAGCGTTGGAAGAGCTGTACCGCACTAAGGACACACGAAAGTTCTACGAGAAGCTCAACCGCTCGCGCAGGGGCTTCGTGCCACAATCCGACATGTGCTGAGATAATCACGGGAATATTCTCACGAGCGAGCGTGAGGTGGTCGAGAGGTGGCGGCAACATTACGATGAGCACCTCATTGGCGACGCTGCAAGTACCGAAGGTGGCGTGGTAACAGATCTAGGAGTATGTGCACAGGACGAAAGACTTCCGGCCCCTGACCTTCAAGAGTTTGAGGAGGAGGTTGGCCGGTTGAAAAACAACAAAGCTGCTGGAGCAGATCAACTACCAAGCGAGCTTCTAAAATACGGTGGAGAAGCACTGGTGAGAGCACTACACTGGGTCATTACCAAGATTTGGGAGGAGGAAATATTACCGGAGGAATGGATGGAAGGTATCGTATGTCCCATCTATAAACAGGGCGACAAGTTGGATTGCGGGAACTATCGCGCGATCACACTACTAAGCGCTGCCTACAAGGTACTCTCTCAAATTTTATACTGCCTTTTATCACCGATTGCAACAGAGTTCGTGGGGCAATATCAGGCTGGATTTATGGGCGAACGCGCTACAACGGACCAGATGTTCGCCATCCGCCAGGTGTTGCAGAAATGCCACAAATACAACGTGCCCACACATCACATCACATCACATCGATCGAGAACAGCTATGGCAGATTATGCACGAATACGGATTCCCGGACACGGTTGATCAAGGCAACGAAGGATCGAGTGATGTGCGTATAGTTCGAGTATTAGGGGCACTCTCGAGTCTTTTTGACTCTCTCACAGGGAGTCAAGGCAAGACGATGGTCTTTCGTGCTTGCTGTTCAACATTGCTTTAGAGAGTGTAATAAGGAGAGCGGGGATAAACACGAGTGGAACAATTTTCACGAAGTCTGTTCAGCTGCTTGGTTTCGCTGATGATATTGATATTATTGCTCGCAAATTTGAGACGATGGCGGAAACGTACATCCGACCAAGCCAGACGAATCGGATTACTCATTAATGTGTCTAAGACAAAGTGCATAATGGCAAAGGGCTCCAGGGAGGAATCAGCTCGCCCGCCACCCCGAATTTATATCGACAGTGATGAAATCGAGGCGGTTGAAGAATTCGTGTACTTGGGCTCACTTGTGACTTACGACAACGACACCAGCAGAGAAATTCAGAGGCGCATTGTGGCAGGAAATCGTGCCTACTTTGGACTCCGCAGAACTCTACGATCGAATAAAGTTCGCCGTAACACAAAGTTAACTATCTACAAAATGATGATTAGACCGGTAGTTCTCTATGGGCACGAAACACGGACCCTACGTGCAGAGGACCAACGCGCCCTTGGAGTTTTCGAACGGAAGGTGTTGCGTACCATCTACGGCGGAGTGCAGATGGAAGACGGGACTTGGAGAAGGCGAATGAATCACGAGCTGCATCAGCTGCTGAAAGAACCAACCATCGTCCATACCGCGAAAATCGGGAGGCTACGGTGGACGGATCACGTCATCAGGATGTCGGATAGCTACCCGACTAAAATGATTCTCGAGAGTCATCCGACCGGTACAAGAAGACGTGGAGCGCAGCGAGCTAGGTGGGTCGACCAAGTGGAGGACGATCTGAGGACCCTACGCAGAGTGCGGAACTGGAGACAAACAGCCATGGACCGAGTGGAATAGAGACGGCTACTATGGACAGCAGAGGCCACCCCGGCCTTAGCCTAATCGGTAAGGTAAGTACTTTTTTGATCCTCGGTTTAAACGAGATTTTTAACCCTCGGCTAGTTCAACTCGGGACCTATGCTTTGTTTCTCTTCCGAAGGAAAATCCACATTTTGTGAGTTTGTCGGGAGTGGGATTCGAACCCAGGTCCTCGGCGTGATAGTCACGTGCTTCAACCATCACACCAGGTCCGCTCCACATAAGTAAGGTAGGTATGTTTATGCGGATAAGTTATGTTCATAGTTTTTTGCTTTGTAGTCATGCCTCATATGATTCGATTTGTACTCTTAAAAGTCTTAAAGAGATCGCAATCGTTCGATGCAGTTCTATGAAAATTGTTCCGCCGTACATGTATGCGATAGTAACATAAAATATTACTTTATCCGATGTAATGTGTGCTTTCTTATGCGGCCCCTGGTTGTCTGCGGTAACTATTCTACTCTAGCTGGGTATTGAAATATCCTGAATAACATTTCGTACTGTCAAAAAATCTCACCTCAATGTCACACACAGCGTCCAAAGTGGTATTTACTGGGGTGATTTCACCTGCGCGAAATTATCTTTGCATGTTCAATGTGTCACTGTGGCCCGGTTTTTTGGAAAGCTTGAAATGACTAACTTTCCGTTGTTCGCGTGGTTGGCCACCTCCGTCAGCATCACGCTAATGTTGAATACAAAAAAGCGAGAATATTTCAATGTGTTGTACAAAATACGACAGCGCGACCGCTCGAGAGTTAAGGACATTCCAACATCCTTATTCCAGATGATATAGGAAAACTACATATATATACTATGATTGTGTTGGTGTAAATCAAGTGTGCAGAACTGGCGCAGAGTTCAAACAGAAAATGCATTTCAAAGTCTTTGGAAATGCAAATTCCGCGGTACCCGAAATCGATTTCGCATCATTCCTATGGGGCTGTCCATAAACCACGTGGTCATGAGGGGGGGGGGGGGGGGGGGGGGGGGGTTCGGCCAATGACCATTTTGTATGGACAAAAAAAAATTGTATGGACAAATGAACACGCGGGGGGGGGGGGGTTGAAAAGTCCCAAAAAAATGACCACGTGGTTTATGGACAGCCCCTATCGGTAGTGACAATCGACGCTGCCCGATTCCAACCACTGACTGATGATGGCGCATCGACGATCCAGTCACTGTAATAGAAATCCTGTTAGCGTACCTACTACACTGTGCCATTACACTCAATCGACAGTGACGCATTGCAATCAATAGCAGTCTGGTATGGCAGTTTGCGTTTTGCAAAGTGCAACACGATGTTGGGTGTCTGTCAATGTTTACTGTATGGCAGCATCCATTTATTACGTAACGCTAAAAACGGCATCTTTCGACCCCCCCCCTCCCCCCTCCGTAACGCTTTTTTGTATGAAAATCCTAAAAATTTTGTATGAACCGTAACGCTTGGCCGTACTCCCCCCCCTCCCCCTAGAGCGTTACGTAATTTGTGGACGGCGCCTATGTAGTTTTTTTTTATTACGCTGGCTGATATTGTTCCCACAATCTCCAGTGATGCCATTTTTTATTGTTTTCTATAGTTGCTCTGGTTTAAGGCATGCTCTTCTAGAAATTTTGTTTGTTTTACAGAGCTTTCATCACCTTCAATATCTTCAATATCTTCAGTTCATTATGATTATGTTTATGTTTGAAATATGTTCAAAACTAATTGAGGAACTGTTCCATCAAAACCACTTACGCTCCTTGTTCAACAGTTTCAAGCTGCTAGACATTTTATTTAAACTAAAATTTCTTATAACTAGTAATCCTGCCAAAACTGCTTCTGGAATTCAACTGGTAGTAATCGATCAGAGTCGTTGGACTTCACCAATAGCATTGAGCTAACTTTGCATTTGCTTGTCTATCAGCCAAGTGATGTACAAATTGCAACCATTACTGTGGGTTCGCTGTAGGTACTTGTGAAATGCGCTTCCTTCGACGTCGACGGCTGATTGATGGTTGGCTTTTATTGCAACGACTTCATGCCATATCGATTTCCATCGGGTTTGGTTGGACGCCGGACAGGTTGTGTTCTACAATGTAAAACTCCACTCAAGCCGGATCCGACACCAGAAATCAACAAATTATTACTGCAATTGATCCATCGTATCAGCTCCGGGAGGAAAAACACATCTCCCAGCACGAGTTGCCATACGTCACTTGAACATTGGAAATCGAGCTTGCAGCTCTACGGAAAAACGAAATTTCGTCCCTGCTGAAGTTTGGTGAAGGATGGCGGAAGGAAGGGTGCACCCAAACATAGAATCGCATCCCTCCGAAAGAGGAGGAAAGCCATTTGGTCGGATTACTTTCTCCGGTTTGCTGCTACACACTAGGTAGGGAATCGCGCTACTTGGGCGGTGGCTTCTATATTCGTCTGTTTTCCACTATAACTCAGTCAATCTTGAACCAATTGACACAATTCTTGGAATGCGGTGAGATAGGTATAGTATCTACCCGTGTACAAAATTTCAAGTCAATCGGTTCAAAATTGACCGAGTTACAGTGGAAAACAGACGAAAATAACAGACGAAGAAAACCACCGCCCAAGTAGCGCGATCCTACATAGCGGTGGCAGTATTCTTTCGAAGCGTGTCCCAGTGGTGCGGTGCACGACGATACACTGGGGTAGTAGAACTGCGGAACAGCCAAAATTTATGGCACTTAAACATGACTGGTGTCAGTTTTATTGCGTTCGTGTAAATATGATAATTTACGAGCGGTACACTGAGAGAGTTTGCCAATCAGGATTTGACGGGAGAAAGGTTGGGGAAGTTTTCTTAGTTTGACATTGAATGGGCTGAAGTCAATGACAGACTATGAAGAGTTTGAATGAGTATTTCTGAGGATAGGACGACATTTTGACTTATTGGTCTTGAAATGAGTGAACAGTTTAGAAGTCACTACAAAGGAAGGGTAGTGCGTACATTAAGGATTAATGTACGGTACGGACGATCACCACGGTACGGTATTGTGAGAAGTTATCAAGCAGGCTCTATTGACGGCAGGTCGACAGCGGACCACATTTACATTCCCGTTCAAGGAACATTTCTTCAGGGAAATTAAGGGCGTAGCCAGTTTTTCGGTCAGATAGGAAGGGGGGTGGTGGCATGCACCCTTGGCAAATTTCTACCTACTAGCTTTTATAACTAAACGCACTACGATGAAATTGAATATAATAACATTATCTCTAAAAATATTATTTAACCCTTGAATTTGTACAATATGTTAAAAAAAGTTCGCCTGATCTACACAAATCAACTTGGTGCTGGTAGCGATGACCAATTTCTAGAAGAATAAGATTTTTTATTTACTCATGCTCTGATTTGTTGTTAATGTCTACAAAACATTCATAAGAAATTATAGCTGAACTCTTTTGGAAATTACGAACTCTTTTGAGAACTAACCAAGAATTTCCTGTTTCCTGTATGCGATCTTTTTAAATAATCTTCCCATTCTGTTCGCTGGAGGAATTTCTTCAGAAATTCTTGAAAAAAAATCTAATAAATCATCAGGTAATCCTGGAGAAGTTCTTGCGTATCCCTGAAAAGATGATTGAAGGACTTCTGAAATTTCCGAAGGAATTCCTAAATGAACTTTTGAAGAGAACCTGAGAGGAATTTCTAAAAAAAATCACTTGAGGAATTCCCGGAGCAATCCCTAAAAGACTTCCTGAAAAATTCCTGAAGAAACACCTAGATGAATCCACGGAGCAATTCCTACAGGAATGCCTAGAGGAAGCCATATGGAATCGCTGGAAAAATTCCCGAAGGAGTCATTGGAAGAATTTCTGGAAATATACCTGGAGGGATTCCTGGATAAATTAGAGGATGAATACCTAGTGAAATTTCTGAAGAGATCTTAAGAGGAAATCCTAGATAAATTTCTGGAGGTTTCCTTGGGGGTAATTTTGGAGAATTTCTGCGAGGAATGCTTAGAAAAATTTCGTAAGCATTCTCTTGAGGAATTCATAGAGGAAATCTTCGGAAGGAATCCTTGGAGAAATTCCTGAAGGAATCCGTGAGACAATTCATGGGAAAATCTCTAGAGAGAATCGTGGAGGAATGCCTGGGGAAACTACCGAACAAATTCTTGGAGTAATTCCTAGAGCAATTCTTGGATGAGGCCTAGCGGGAATTCCTTGAGAATTTTCTTAGATGAATTCTTGGAGTAATCCCTTGAAGAATTCCTGGAAAAATCTCCAGCGCAACACTGGGAGATATTGCTGGAGAAATTTTCTGGAAGAACCCCTGGAATGAATTTCTGAAGAACTCCCAGGCGGAACCTCTAGGAATATCCCTGGAGAAATTCGTGGAGAAACCCCTGGAGGAATCCCTGAAGCAATTCCTGGATGAATCTCTTTAGAAATTCCTGGAGGGATGTCTGGAGGCATTCCAGAAAAATTCCTAAAAGTATTGTTGGAGAATTTCCCAGAATAATCTGTGGAGAAATCCCTAGAGCCTAGAGGAATTCCTGGACAGAATTCCTAGACGAATTGCTGACATAATTTCCAAAGAATGCCAGAAGCAACTCCTGGAAAAATTCTTGGAGAAATTCCGGAAGAAATTCCTGGGACATTTCCTGGAGAAATTCCTGGATAAAATCCTGAGGTAATGAATGAAGAAATTCCTAGAGGTATTCCTGTGGTTGCTGGAGGACTTTTTAGAGGAATTTTTGAAAGAATTACTGGATGAATATCTAGAGGAATCTCCAGAGGAATTCTGGGAGATTTCTGTTTCTATTTCTGTTATTTTTCTATTTCTAAAAAAAAAACAATTCCTTGAGAAATTCGTGGAGGAATTTGTAGCGGAATCCTCGGAGAAATTCCTGAAGGAATCCCTGGGGAAAACCTTGAAGAAATTTGTGAAGAAATCCCTGAAGGAATCCCTGGAGAAATTCTTGGAGAAATCTCTGGAGGAATCCCTGAAGCAATTCCTGATGGAATTTCAGGAGAAATTCCTGGAAAAATACCTGAAGGAATTCCTGACGTAATTTTTTGAAGCATGAAGAAATTCTACGGTAATAGAGGAGTCACAGGAGTTCCTGGAGAAATTCCTGGATGAAATCCTGCTGGAGGAATCAATTATGGATTTTCTGGAGGAATCACTACAGGAATTCTTGAAAAAAAAATACTGGATGAAGTTCTAGAGGCATTTTGGGAGATTTCTTTTTCTTTTCTATTATTTATCAATTTCTAAAAAAAAAATCTCTTGAGAAAATCCTGGAGGAATTTCTAGTGTAATTTATGGAGGAATTCCTGGAGAAATCCTCGGAGGAATCCCTAAAGTGCCAGGAGAAATATTGATAGAAATTTCTGGAGGAATACCTGGAGGAATCCCTGAAAAATTCATTTAGGTATTCCCCCTGAAATTTTAGGAAGAGTTTCTGAAGAAATCCCAAGAGGATTTGCTGGAAGAATCATTAGAGGAACTGCTGGAGGATTTCCTGGAGGAATCTCTGGAGAAATTCGTGGAGAAATCCCTGAAAAATAACTGAGGGTTTTCCTGAAGAGTTTCCTGGAAGAATTTCTGAAAAAAATCCTCAGACGATTTTCTGGAAAAATCCTAAGAAGATTTTCTGAAAAAAAAATCCTGGAGAAATTGTTGACATAATTTCTGAAGGATGTCCAGGAGCGATTCATTGATAAATTCCTAGAGAAGTTGCTGGAGGAATTCCTGAAGAAATTCTTGGAATAATTCCTGGAGGAATTCCTCGATAAAGCTCTGGAGGTTTTCCTTTGGAAATTGCTGGAGGAATTCTTGAAGAAATTTCTGGAGGAATATCTGGAGGAATTTTTGCAACAATTACTGGATGAATTTCTGAGAGAATCTCCAGAGGAGCTCTGGAAGAAATTTCTGAAAAAAATCTCTGAGAAATTCCCGGAGGAATTTCTTGAGAAATTTCTGGAGGAATTCCAAGGAATTCTAGAGAAACCCATGAAGGGATTTCTGAAGGAATCCTTGGATCTTTCGTGGACAAATCCCTGGAAAATCCCTGAAAAAGTTCCTGTTATGGTATACCAGAAATAATTTCTGAAGAAATAGCAGATGGAATTCTTGGACATATTCTAGAGAAAAGAGTACCTGAAGAAACTCCAGAAGAAATCCAGGAAGCAATTTCAAGAGGAATTACTGAGGGAATCCCTGAACAGTTCCAGGAGGAAGTTCTGAATTAATTCCTGGAGAAGTTCTTTAAAAAACACAAGGAGTAATTTTGGAGGAATTCTAAGAAGAGTTCCTTGGAGAATCTTTGGGGGATTTTTCAAAATTAGTTGATCCAGAAAGAATCACAGATGGAATTCCCGAGTTAAGCCCTACAAAATTTTTTAGAGGAATCCCTGGAGGATATCCTTAAAGAATGACTGTAGGGATCAACGGAGGAATCTCTAGAAATACTCCTGGAGGAATTGACAGAAGAATTCCTGGAGGAATTTCTGTAGGAATCTCTAGAGGCATTTCTGAAGGAAACCCTGGATGAATTTTTAGGGGAATCCCTGCAGCGATTCCCAGAGGAATCTCTGGAATAATTCCTAAAGGAATCTCTGAAAAAATTCGTGGAGAAATTCCAAAAAGAAATTGCTGGTGGAATCCTTGGAGAAATCTTGAAGGAATTCTAATAGGAGTTCGTGGAGAAACTTAAGAAATCCCTGTAGCATTTCCTGAAGCAATCCTTGCAGGAGTTCCTGAAGAAACCCCAGGAGGAATCCTGGAAGCAATTCCAGGGATTCCCTTAACAGTCCCTGGAGATGGTTTTGAATTAATTTCTGGAGGAGTTCCTGAAAGAACTCCAAGAGAAGAGAACTCCTAAAGGAATTCAAAAAAGTGTTCTTTAAAGAAATTTCGGAGGAATTTTCAAAATAATCCCTGGATCTGTTTCTGAAAGAAGCACAGACGATATTCCCGGATGATTCCCTGGAGAAATTCTGGAGGAATCCTGGAAGCAATCCCATAGCGAATTCCTTAGGGAATCCCAGGAAAGCTTTCTTAACAAATTACTGGAAGTATTTCTGTAGGAAAACAATTTGAAGGAATCTATGTCTGCAATAATTTTTAGACGAATTATTGTTGGAATCTTTGGATGGACTCCCAAAATAATGTTTTGTACAATGGTTTTAGGAACTCCTGGATTAATTTTAAGCTAATCTCTGGTAAAAGTTCTTGTTAGGGTTTCTGGAAGATATTCCTGCTGAAATATTTGGAATTATTCCAGATTGAATTATTGGATCAATCTCTTGTGGGAATATTGAAGAAAAATATGAAGAAATCCCTGAAGAAATCTCTGGAGAAACACTTGCAAGAATACCTAAACGAATTTCTGTTGACATTACTTTGGGAATCCCTGGAGAAATTCCTGGAGGAATCCTTGAAAAATGCACTGGATTAATCACTGGAGGAACCTCAAAAGATATCCCAGGAGAAATTCCCGGAGGAATGTCTGGTGAAATCCATAGAGGAATTATTGAAAAATTCTCTGGAGCAATCCATGCTGGAATCACTGAAGAAAGCTATGAAAAAATCCTGGAGGTGTTCGTCGATGCATCCACTTCTGTATCTGTAAAACATTCTGAAGGAAACGTGGGAGGAATTCTTGAAGCATTTCTTGGAACAAACCCTTAAAAACTATCTGAATCCTGCAAGATGCCCATGGAAGAATTCACGGTGGATAAACATCTGGAGAAGTCCTTTGAGGAATTTCTGAAAGAATCCCTGTAGAAGTTCCTGAGTAAATGTCTGAAGAAATTTCTCGAGGAAGAATTCGTAAATAAATCCCAGTTATTTTACTCTTAGCATGACGTTTGTTTGAAATGAATAAATTGAAATTGGCACACAGAAAATATTGTATAACTTTTGATTGCGTTCGCCAAAATAGCTAATTTTTTGACCATGAATAGTATATTATGTGTAGCTTATAGGGTATCGCGCTACTTGGGCGGTGGCTTCTATATTCGTCTGTTTTCCACTATAACTCAGTCAATTTTGAGCCAATTGACTTGAAATGTTGTACACGGGTAGATACTATATCAATCTCACCACATTCCAAAAGTTGTGTCAATTGGTTCAAATTTTACTGAGTTATGGTATAAAACAGACGAATATAGAAGCCACCGCCCAAGTGGCGCGATTCCCTACCAGAAAATTTCATTAAAATCGGTTGAGTAGGGGAGACTGAGGAGAATTGACCCTGGGGAGACTTGTTCCCCCCATATTTGCTCGGAATCAAAAACATTTTTCTTCTAGCATATTTTTTTTCCAAAACTTCTCCTGGACAAACGACTATGTTTTGGCTACAAGTGATTTCGATTGTACATTGCATTATTTTTTAACGGCTCATGGTTAGTTTTCAGTCCTTCAGACATCTTTTAAGGGATTCCGAAAAATCTCAATAACTTTGTGAAAATTGAACCAAATCGTGTCAGAATTTCACAGCACATAGTTTAAATAAAATACTTTCAAACTTATTTATCCAAATAAGGCTGTTATTAACGTACTTTGATTAATTCAGCTCAGTATACACAACAGTGACATGGGGAGACTTGATCCCTCGAGGATTACACACATATTATACATGTGAAAAATAAAATTCTATTCGGAAGCCTCTATTTACTTGGAATTCTAGTCTATTCAACGATAAAATGTGTCAGATAATTATAACTTTAGTACAAACCAAGTAAAAGGGGATCAAGTCTCCCCATTTTAAAAATACGGCATATCCTTAAAAATTTAAGGAAATCTTACAATTTCAAACACTCCATATTCAACGAAAATACAAGAAAACTCGAAAAGAAAATGAATATGAAGACTCTGGAATTATTTTCCCTTTAAATAAACCATGTGCTCAAAGGGGGATCAAGTGTCACCCATTTTTGAAAAATACATCATAAGACATGCCTCCATAAAAACACAGTTTTGAAAACTTTAACAATAATTTAAAGGCCTTCTGTTGTGTATTAACTTGCAATAGATGTTTACCTGCCATTTTGTACGGAAATCGGATCTAGTTTTGTATTTTTTCTTAAAGTTTCAGGTAAATTAAGAAAAAGGGATCAAGTCTCCCCAGTCTCCGCTATTGGCGAAGATATCGTTGAAACAAGGGAATTGCCACTTGAGAATCTTGTGCAAACAAACATTTTGGAAAATTTCACTTTTTTGCCGTTTTAACTCTGGCGCCAAAAATACTGAACCGATTTCAATAAAAAAAATTATGTACGTAAAGTATGTATGCAGAAGTAATTTGTCAAAATTTCATTCAATTTAATCATACCGTTAAAAAGTTATAGCCATATATGTCGCACATAGTCAACAAAATGGCTGAAATTTTCACTGTAAACAGTTTAATACAACAATTTTACACTGTCAAAGTTTTATAAAAATTGGGACAGTGTTACCAGTTCTACAGTCAAAATAGTGCACGTGGAACTAAAAATGGTAAAAAAGTATCTAAAATTTACCATGAAGCGATTTGAGCTTTGGATATTCATTAGAAAAAGTACTGAACCGATTCCGATCAAATTTTTACCACTTAAATTATACTATGTTAAGAATATCGAGTGAAATTTTCAAACGTTTTGATGAGGTAACAAAAAAGTTATAGCCTAAGCAATTTTTTTGAAATGGGTGCCCAAATTTTCTAAAATTTCATTTTATGATTTCGACATTATCTGCGCCAAAACTAAACCGATTTTAATGAAAATTTTATGGTATTAGCTACACATAATATACTATTCATGTTCAAAAAATTAGCTATTTTGGCGAACGTAATCAAAAGTTATTCAATATTTTCTGTGTGCCAATTTCATCGTGGATACCCTTTACTTGTGAAAATTCGTGTAGCATTAGTGCATAATTGCACTCTATAGCAGTATATGTTCTACAAAGTACTCCTTTTTCCCAACCGTAACCGGTTCCAGCATTTCTGGAAAAATTTGGCATGCTGTTTTTGTATTCCATGAATAAACATCACAAAATTTAGCCATTCAACTAAGCTTATTATTTGATTAAATTATATGACAAAATTGAAGTGGTTGTCTTGGATAAATCCTTGGTGAAATTTCCCGTGGTTCTCGAGTAAAAATGGTTTGAACATTGTGGATAAAAACCCTAATTATAATTATCAGAATAGTTGATTGAAAAAAAAATCTGGAACTCTCTGGTGACCAGGGGGGCAGGCTTTGTCTCAGTGTGTAAGTTACACCAAGAAGAAGACTAGAGAGGACATATACTTTAAATGCAGTTCGAAAATGTAGATCAAATATCAAACGATGTACATCAGTTACATAAAATTTCACAGCGAAGCAATAGCATGAAACGAGCTCACAAATTCGTAAACTTCCGCTTCATTGCTCTATATCTCACTCAACGTTACTCTTAGACAGGCATTGCTACTGTCCGGATGGACTTTAGAAAAAGAAATGAAGAAAATATGTACAAGCGTCCCTGAAAATCAGCAAACTTGGGTCAACATTATTAAATCGTTCAGTATCCTTCATGCGAAAATTTTCTAAGCCATTTAAGAATCTCCAAAGCACTATTTTCAGATTTCAATCGCCTAACGTCCCTTCGTCAAGGTGCTCCACTGGATCTCAGAATTCAGTTCAAAACGAGAAATTCATCAGGCCCCATGTTTTCGATTTCCCCACCGTAACCGTGGGAGATAATTTTCATGTCATCACCAGTCTCAGTCTGTGTCATCCGTTCCGTCACCATTCCCATCGATGCGAACCGCACAGAGTCGGAAAAATTACCCTTCCGGCGGGCGGCACTGACTGTCACGTGTGTACAAGTGTACACATTCCCATCCAATCTGGAACCGAAACCGAAACAGAAATCTCATCCCGGGCAGATGGTGAGTGTGGTTTTCCGAGCCGCTGATCAGATTCTACGGAACGTAACATATGGGCGAAAGGCACTCAGCTACAAGATTAATTTCAATTTCACGGCCCACAAACCCTAACGAATCGTGACATAATTCGAGTTTCCTCCGCGAGTGCCGACGATGACGGTGACGGTGGTGGTGGTGGTGGTCGTCGTCGTGACACCACACACATCTGCCGCTGAATATGTCTGGCGAGCAAGCGAGCGAGCGAGTGGGTGTGCTGCTGCGTGTGTCATTTGGTCACATTTTTCACCGGTTTCCACGGTACGGCCACCCGGCAGCAACCCCGACGTCGACGCCGGTCGTCTACTTCAAGATGGTGTGTTTACTTTGCGCCCAGCACCGTTATCTCTGCCTGTTTACTTCTAGAGAACTGGAGAAACAAGCAGTTTGCTTTTACGGCTGGTTGGTTTGAAACAGAGTGCGTGCGGTTGATTGTCACGACTTGGGATCAACATTGCGGGCAAGCGAAGCCGGCTGGGAAGATTTACTTGCTTTGTTATAACGTTAAATGCTTCTGAAGCTCGACGAATTGCCGGGATTACATATTTCGAAAACATTAAGGCCCGTTCCGAGTCGAAGTTATTTTTTTTGTGTACCTAGGATAAACCTCTACTTTGTCATATGCGCTAATTCCCGTCACATCAGACGAAAAAAAGCCATTCATTGAAGACATTCCGAGAATAAATTGTCGATAATCAGTCTCTTCAGCACTGGAAATCGAATTACACTAAATTTCAAGTTTCAATTTCACTCCATTACGAGTTGATAATTTCTCCACTACACATGCATTCATCTCAAACAAGAAGCACTTTCTTGCACTTACCGTCTACGGGTACTCGGTCTACTAGAGAAAACTCCTGTGAACCGCACATCAACACACACCTCGTTGTTTCCACTTTTGGTGAATTGGTACAAAATTCTCCTTGCTCCAAGTGATCTTACAATTGCTTGTAATTTTCCATATAGGACATTTTCCACGAAATTCCCTTCCCGGGAAGAGTGGACATCTGGTTATCTGGAAAGAAGTATTTCAGACGGCATCGTATGTTACACTGATGGCTCCCTTCTCGAAGGTCGAGCAGGTGCTGGTGTTGATTGTGCGATATTTGCCAGAAAACCATTTCCCAGAAAACCGTTTGCCAGAAAGAACCATTCCCCAGAAAGTACCGTTTCCCAGAAATTTCCAAAGTTCTCAATCCAGAAGTGTTCCCAAACTAATGATAATTTAAAACATTCTTATAGAAAAGTAAATCATGTTTTTTTATTTGTTTGGGATCGATTAGCCCACGATAACGATCAAAAAATGTAAAATTTTATTTTTGTTCAGATTTATATGCGAAAGTTAAATAAATTATTGGAACTGATGTAAGTGCAAACAAGACATGGTTTTAGAGTAACTTTGAAAGAAAAGCCTGTAGTTTGAAGAATAGAAAATCATTCTGAAACAAAAAAATGATGTGAACTCAATCCTTTCAAACTTTACAATACCGTCGTGCGGGGCTACTTTTGAAATACGGGGCTACTTTGGACACTTTTGAATATGGATTTTTTGAATTTGAAATATCGTTCAAATCTGTTTGATGTCTTTGGGACTATTATGACGCAATATTTTCCCCTTCATTTGGTTGAAATTGTTTTTCAAACAAACTCTTTATTGCTTATCAGGAGGCGAAAAAACATCGAATGAATCATAAAAATATACATAACGTATCAGAACATTTGCTCTGTGAGCATTGTTTTTGCAGTTCATAAATTTCAGAGGGTTGCTCAATTCGTGCAAGAAGTATCGACGTAGCATAAACAATCGAATATTTGTATGGATACACAATATAAATGACCGTTTCACCTAAATAATGGAATGATGGCCCCCAGACAGCCTTTTAGTCTATATTAAAATATCACGCTGCTCATAAAACCAAAGGTAGAACAGAACCACCTAAAAACGCATATATTTATTGAAATAATGTATGATATAGTATACAACAGTATTGGTACAAAGTAGTATTCTAAATAAACCCGGAATTTTAACTGCAGTTTTGTTTTAATTATGAATGTCCAAAGTAGCCCCCCTCTGGTTCTATATGATATGTCTCCGATTGATGTATGGACAACTTTTTTGTTTATGGATGGATTTAGTTCAAATTTTGCATGTATCCTACATACATACTCACAATTATTATGTGTAAAAATTGTGGAAATACGTTCACTACTCTGGGAGTTATAATGTCATAAAGTTGAAAAACCATTAAAAAGTGTATAAAGAAGCCCCGCACGACGGTACATTAAATCTTTTATGTTATTTTATTATTTTATTGCGCACAACAGCTTATCTTTTTAATCAGAAAAATTCCACAAATTTGTCTTGTGGACAAGTTGATCATGATGTGGATCCAATTGATCAAATATTATTTTGACGGAATTTGATCAATACTCATCAAAGATTTTCCTTTCTTCAACACATAGGATGTGCTTTCCAGATTTTACTGATATGAAATTTTAGGCTTAACTTATATTTTTCAAAGATTCTTTTCTTCCAATTGAAAGTAATTATTTATATAAGCTTATTTTTGACAATAACATGATCACTTTAAATAATAACTTTTGCGCCAAACTGCAAAATTACCCGGAAAAACTTAAGTGGATCGAATACCATAAACAAAAACCTTTTGGAGCAACGAGTACAATACACAGAAATAATAACTTAAGTGACGGTTTTACCTATACCTACCATTAGGCTGACTGTCACTGCCCGAATATCAATACCCCCAATATCACAAGCTTGAATGTACCATTAGGCCGAATATCACTTGATCAAATGTTATAAAAAGCTTGTTCTTGAGGAAAATAATTTTAATAATTCCATCAGCGTTTTTTCCTTCTTTTAATCTTCTGCTGTTCTTTCTAGATGTTTATTTGCGCCATTTCTAACCAATGTATTCTCTTATCAAGGTGATTGTAACATGTGAACTTAACATATTTGGGCTTATGGTATTACAGCTAAGGGGCTGTCCATAAACTACGTAGACTCTGAGGGGGGACGGGGGGGTCTGACCAAAGTCTACGGTCCTTACAAATTTCGAAAATTTTCTTATGAACGAAAGTCTACGAGGGGGGAGGGGGGGGGGGGTCTGAGATTGCCAAAATTGAGTCTACGTAGTTTATGGACAGCGCCTAATGGCACTCCGGCAACTGTTGTAGAATCTTATGGACAAGGTATGTGAAGTACATTGCTCAAAATTTCTAGAGAACCTTTTTTAGAACCGTTGAACGGATTTGGATGAAAATACATCACGCTGTTGACAACCACTGAACAATAAGCGTGATGCATTTTAATCCAAATCCGTTCAACGGTTCTAAAAAATGGTGCTCTAAATTTTGAGCTATGTACTCCAAATACCTTGTCCTTAATATCAATGGTGTTAGGGCATTCGACTGAAGGCCGTTGGGTCGAATGTCATTAGGTCGAAGTTCATTAGGTCAAAAAGTTATTTTGCCGAATGGGAATATTTTTTTCGTTTTCTCCTTTTATGCTGTTAAAATAATTGTTGAAGTTGGAGCTACTGTATTTTACCCATGAATCTTTCCTTCTTTTAAATATAGGAACAATATACGGGTTTAAGATCTGGTATTTTTTTTCAATAATTAAACTATTAGTTCCGCTATATCAATATTGTTTCATGGTTCTAACATAATCATCAATTTATGCCAAAAACTAGTCTTGCAATGAAACTAGAAAGAACAGCCTGTGTTTGGAAGAAGGAAAAATTCACTATTTGAACTAGAGAGAATAGCTTTGTTGTATAAAAATAGTTTTTTGCACCGAAACCGATGATCTTCAACTAGTGAATTTTGCCTTCTTTTAATCATTGGCTGTTCTTCTTAATTAGTAAGACTAGATTTTGACATTAATTGTTGTATAACAATAAGGCAATTTTAATATTATAGAAGCATCAGCTAATTTTTGGAGAACCGAACAAACTTAAGAAACCGTTCCGATTCCTGTTCCATAATCACTGAATTGCGATTCGTGGTCATCATTCTACCCATTGAATATTCGGCCTAATGGACTTCAGTCAGCAGTATTTTCACCATACGTAATGCATACCAGATGTTTGTAGACCTATGCACTTCTAGCCTAGTTAAATCGAAGTCTCGCGCTTAGTATCATACAGGCGTATCTGCAATGATCAATTTCTCTTCATCGATTTTTCCTTTTCTCAATAACTACCGGTGAATCATTTCCAGTTGTTTTCGTTGTTCTAGCCCTAGTCGTCCTTTATAGAAATAAACCAAGAGATCATCCTAGCAGTGAACATATTGAATTATTGTAAAAGATTGAAACTGACGACATTTTTTATGTTAATGGACTGAAATATATCCACCAAATTCTCAAAACCACATCTTCAGTTTCAATTAATTCTTAGAAAATGGAGAAAATGTCTATTTGCACGAAAGTACCAGTTGCCAGAATGTACCAAACCCCAGAATTTAATATTTAATATTAAATTCTGGGGATTGGTACATTCTGGCAAATGGTACTTTCGGGCAAATAGTATTCTGGCAAATGGTACATTCTGGCAAATGGTTTTCTGGCGTTTGTCATTCTGGCGAATGGTTTTCTGGCGAACGGTTTTCTGGCAAATATCGCACAATCCTGGTGTTTATTCTCGTGAGCTAAGCCTGTATCTGTCTACTCACTTGGTAGACACTGCACCGTTTTTCAGGCCGAAATCTTTGCTCTTATGTGTGGAGTGCAATCAGCACTTCAGCAGCACGTAATGGGCAAAGTAATATACTTCTGTTCAGATAGCCAGGCTACTATTAAAGCACTTGCTTCGGCCAACTCCAGGTCGAAGATAGTTATCGCTTGTCGAACTCAAATCGAGGGGCTGAATTCAGCAAACGCTGTTCACCTTGTATGGGACATTCTTCCATCGCTGGAAATAAATTAGCTGATGAGTTAGCTCGCACTGGAGCATCACATGACTTCATTGGCCCTGAGCCAGCTATTCCGATATCGAAGTGTTGGGTAAAGCTTCAAATTCACACCTGGGCTGCTACTCAACACAGACAATACTGCAATAGTTTGGAGTCATGTCGTCAAACCAAATTGTATTGTACTGAGCCATCTCCAAGGGTGGCGAAGTATCTTACTAATCTGTCAAAGCAGAATTGCAGCATTTTGGTCAAAGCATTGACTGGCCACTGCCGACTCAGCTATCACATGGCGAATATTCAGCAAGCGGATTCATTTGCATGTGATAGCTGTGAATCCGATTATGGAACTTCGTATCATTTGATATGTAACTGTCCAGTTTTTGCGCAACTGCGTTTCCGAGTATTCGGTAAACACTTATTAAGTGAAACTGACTTCAGAGACCTGAATATTCAGGATATTCTGTTGTTCTTAACCCGCTGTGGTAAAGAGCTATAGGCTCTCTTTCGCTTTATGCGTTATTACAGTGCCCTTTTCAGGGCTTTGTTTAAACCCATTGTGGTACGCTTATGCATTAGTATCCTCTTCCAGGGTACTTTTCCTATTTCCCTACCTGTCCTTATCCCCATTCCTATCCTTATTTCCTTCCTTTTCCCTCAGGTAAGTAGATGATGAAATAGGCTATTATTTTGGCGATGGCACAAATGTCCCAAATGGAGGATAACGTGCCTCTGGAGCCGGCCTTCTGATACCAGATACCTTCAATTCACTCCCCTCAAAAACTCTATGGCACTTCAAAGTTGGATTTCACTGCTGCAAAATGCAGAAAAAGCTCTTCAAGCAATCAAATCATTCACTATTTCCCGTCGTATACATTTGTTTACAATTGTCTTCGTCTAGGGAGTATGCAAGCATATGTGTGCGATTTGCTGCATCTTATTTTACAACCACAGAGAAAGATTTCTTCGTTGCACTGTGACAGCGTATTATGATGGTGGGTAAAACTAATAGTTGAAATATTTTTGTCGTTATTCTAAAGGTACATCCATCTCAATTTTATAGTTTCTGCTTAATTGTACTTTGAATATACTGTGGGTGGCATAAATGTTTGGGATAGGCAACTTTTTTTTTCTCTCACAAAAAAGTTCAAAACGCTGTAACTTTTCATAGAGCGCATCAAAAATTCTAAAATTTAGACTGTTTGTTAACCTACTACATGTGCATCATTGGTACAATTTTGAGCTCGATTGGTTAATCTTTTGCGAAGCTAGAATCGTTCTCGTAAAACACATTTTTTTTAGACAACTTATTTTTAAACTGTTATATCTCGGAAACCAATGAACCGAATTTAATAAACTTCTGAACATTTATCAACAACACATTGATGCTTCTCATGTCATTAAAACATAGGTATTTTGTTGGACGTTGGAAAAAGTTATCATGGATTGAAACTTTTGGATCTTTGTTGAAAAAAATGTAAATTTTTTCCATCAATGTAATTAAAATTTAGTGTTGATATCCAAAAATTTTCTGCTTCTGTTCTCAAGATATCTCTGATAACATGTATTAGAGCCTATATGGAATGAAAGAATAACTTGTAAATTTGACTTATTTTCCTCTATATTGTGAAAATGTCAAACCGGTATAACTATATTCATCGTGAAAAATTATTGCATTTTATAGCGTCGTATCAAGTATCAATATATTGTTGATAAGCGTTAAAAATTTCATGTAATTCGGATCACTGGTTGATATGACAGTTCAAAAGTTAGTTGTCTAAAAAATAAAGCATTGTCCACTTAGAATCCGGACGCATGGCATATTTTCTAGGGACGCTCTCAATGATCACAATCTTCATTCTTTTACAGCAGTCTGATCCTAGACTAGTCCTCTTTTAACGGTGAAAATTTCATCGATTTTCTTGCAACGAGTGAAAAGTTATCTCAGATTGAAAACAAGAGAAGGAAAAAAATCTTGCACAAACACGTTGAAAATTTAGCGTGATCAGGTACGACAGTCGCAAAAATGTTAATATCTCCAAAACCATTATATGTTTTGTGCACATATGTTGTTAATCTTGGCATAAATAAGTGTCCCCATAAGATTAAAGCTTGGGTTCATTGACTAGTCTGCTTGGAATTCGATGATTTGGCAAGAAGTTCTAACTCTGGGCATCGTTTTTTGAAAACAATATAATGAGAACAAATTTATACAAGGATGACAGCCTCAATAACCGCGTGCTGCTTTTCAAAAACGCACACAAGGGATCTATAGAGGTGTTGCCTATTTTGATGATCTGTCACGGCAGCCGGAGTCGTTCAGTGGTTTCGTCATAGATGGGTAGTGTTTATCAACGAAAAAACACTCAAATTTCGAGTTCACTCAATTCACCAAATTGCCCCTCATTTCGCAATAAGAAAAACTTTTGGATTTTTTTCTTCGGAATCTTAGTCAGACTAATCAAGGCACTCAGGAAATTGCATAGACGAACTGATGGTTGAATTAACATGCCGAAGGGGTTGATTCTAAAATTTACCACCGTTGTGCAGATTTTTAAGGAAGTTAACACGGAAAAAGTGAGATAATGTATTTAAATAGAAATAAATTATTTCAATGTAATTTTTCCAAGAAACTACAATAAATAATCTTCGTTTTAAGGGCTTCACCTTTTATGTTTGTTATTCCATCCCTGAGATATACGTGATCTTGGCCGTCCGGATTCTAAGTGGACAATGCCTCAGTGTTATTCCAGAAAGAAAAACTGCTTTTTTAGCTCTAGAACATTTGCCATTCTCAATTGAGCAACTTTCCTATATATAAACTTCCATGAATTCCTTTAGAAAATCCTTCAGAAATTCCTTCTGGAAAGTCTTTTCGGTATTTCTTTTGAAAGATCCCAAGAACATGTGCCATGGATTGCTTCAGAATCTCCTTAAGAATTTATCTCGGAGTTTTCGTTAGAGGAACTTCCTGAAATTTCTTCATAAAATCCTCAAGAAAAGCTCAAACAAATTTCCTTAAAATATACTCCATAAAATTATTCAGGAATCCGTACGGAAGTTTTTTCAGGAAATTATTACTTCAGGAATTCTTTTAGCGGTTCTTTGAGAAAATCGAAGCTTCCTCCAGAACTTTTCCAAGGATTTCTTAATAAAATCTCTCACAGACTCTTGCAGAAACTCTTACATAAACTGTGTCAGAAATTCGTCCAGAGATACTTTTAGAAATTTTCCTAAACATTCTTTCAAAAATTCCTCAAAAATGTGTCTTTTAATTTGTCCAAGGACAACAAGTCCAAGGAAATCTTCTATGGCATTCTTCCAAAATAAGTCGAAGAATTCCTTCAGAAATCCTCCAAAATATACTTCAAGAATTTTTTATGGCTGATTTATCTGGGTTCCTTCTGAAACTCCACCTGGAATTACTTTACAATTTATTCTAGGAATTTAAAAAAAATCAACGAAAACTTCTCCAGAAATGCCTTCAAAATATTCTACAGGGATTTCTTTAAAATTATTTCAAAGATTATCCGATCACATTTCCCGTGGGTTCTTCAGAAAGTTTTCCAGATATTCATTCAGAAAATTTATCAAATATTTTCCTATGAAAATTAATGTAAATTCCTCATTTTTTTTCAGGATATCCTCCAAAGATTTCCCGAAAAGTTTCCTCTGGTATTGCTTCAGGAATTTCTTAAGAAATTCATCCTGAGATTCCTTCAGAAATTTCACTGATTTCTTCGAAAATTCTTCCAGAGATTCATTCAAAACTACTTCTTAGAGTTTCTGAAGGAATTCTACCTATAAGATATATGTAGAAATTCCTTCAGAATTTCTTTCAGAAATTCCCGATGGAATTTCTTTTAGAAGTTTCTGATGCGATTCTTAAATTTCTTAGAGAAATTTAATTTATTTCAATTTCTTTAGAAGCTTTCTTATGGAATTTTTAGATATTCTTATTACTTTTACTTTTTTACAAATCCTAAAGGGATTTCTTCGCCAATCGACAACACCCCCCCCAGTTTCTGAAGTTATCTCTCGTGCAATTCCTGGATGAATGCCAATATACTTCAGTAACTTCTGTACACTGAAAGCCGGCTTGCGGTTGAAATTACTATTCTGAGGGTCAACATAAATGCACAACGCCACTTGGTTTGTGCAGACTGAGTTTCGTTTCAATTCAACAGATTAATGTTTTCAATATTACCATGGACCCGATTTACAATTAAAATTTTTTTTTGCTGGCAACCGGATTTGAACCAAGAATCTTGAGATCACCAGGCTCGCACGCTACCTTTCAGCTATCAAACCGGTTGATATGAGAGGAAACAGAATGCACACAAAAAGCGTTTATGGGTTGATGATTATGTTTTGCCATAGTAAATTTAAAAACATGTTTGTGCTTGTTATAACCGCAAGCCGTCTTTCAGTGTAGGGACTCCTACAAAATTTCGGAAGAAAACTTAAAAAAAAACGCTGAAGAAATCACAAATAAATGAATTGGTGTATTAATTCTCTTCCTCTCTGAATAAGTTTCCAAAAATCTCTGAAGAATTGTCTGGAGAAATCCTTGGAAGAACTCCTGGAGATACCTGAAGGAGTTCTAAAAAAAAAAAATGATTTTGCTATATCTGAAGGGATTTGTCAACAAAAATCCCTAAACCATTACCTGGAGTAATTTTTTAAGGAAATCCAGCAGAACCAATAAAAACCCTGATAAATTTAAACAATATTTATTTTAAAGACATTTTAGAAAAAAAAAAATATCGGTAAGCACTGGAGAAACCTCTGCAAGTACAGGTATTCTTCGATATAACGTACCCTCGATATAGTGAATTCGATATAACGTACATTTTGCTTCGATATAACGTACAACATTGCACAATTTTATTTTTCCCACGAATAACCCTTAGATAAACTACGAAATTACTCAAATCAATGTTTTGTTGCAGCATTAGCCTTGTTACGCAGAATTAACGCAATTTGGGGAAAAAAATAGTGTACGTTATATCGAAGCAAAATGTACGTTATATCGAAGCACAAAAAACGAAATGACTTTTTCGTCAAAACTCAAGATTTTCATTATTGGTTTTGTAAATTTCACCGAAATCATTTTTTGGGATTGATTTCACGTCGAATACATCAATACTAGCATAAAAAGTATTATTTTTTTCTCTGCTACGATATAACGTACAAAGAGAAAACTTTTTTGTACGTTATATCGAAGAGTACCTGTGTTCATAGAAAAGTCCCTTAAATAATTTCATCAGAAATGCTAAGGAATAATATATTCGGGAGTAATTGCTGTAGGATTTTTCGAGAAAATCTTTGGAAAAATAATTCTGAAAGAATCCCTGAAGCAAGGTCCAAATAAATCCAGAGTCATGTTTTGAGGAATACCTAAAGAAACTTGCAGATGAATCTCTTGAGTATTTTCTAGAGGAGTTTCCAAATGCCCAGAATAAATTAAGTAATATCTGAATGTACCTCTGGAGAAATTTAGACAATATGTTTTGAAAAAGTTTCTGGAAGAATTTCTGAATATCTCAAGGAAAAGAGGAATTTCTGAGTGGAATTGTATCTCGACAATGTACCAAATGTATTCTCTGATAAGAGGAGCGGAGACCCGGAGATCGACCTAAAATCGGTTCGGCGTGTCGTGGTTGAAACTCACGACCTCTATAAGACGCAGTGAGACAGCGGCTGGAGAGCATTGAGAGGATAGGAAGACGTAGCAGGCAGCCTACGACGGACACGGGAGATTTGGACTGCCGTGAATAGGGGCCTCTATGGTCAGCATGGCCATGCTGAGGATGTCGAGTTCGATTCCCGGTCAGTCCAGGAATTTTTCGTAAAGGAAATATCCTTGACTTCCTTGGGCATAGAGAATCTTCGAGTCTGCCACATAATAAACACATACAAAATGGTCATTGGCATAGGAGGCTCTCCGTTAATAACTGTAGAATTGCTCATAGAACACTAAGATGAGAAGCAGGTTTTGTTCCAGTGAGAATCTTACGCCAGGAAGAAAAAAAATATAAGAAGACGAAGAAGAATAAACGACCGTGAATAAGGAAGCTTCAAATACCAGTACGAAGAGTGCAACAATCATCAGTGTACAGCGAGCAAGGAAGATTGGGATCCTGAAAACAGACGTGAGTACCATGAGTCAGTACGCAATAAGTCATCAGCTTACTTCAAGCAATAGAGACTGGGGCCCTGGCAACCAACGATTTAGACTCGTAAATGTTTCTTTTCTCAGCAAATCTGCACATACAAAAAAATTAACAATGTTGTCAAATCTACTGTGATAATGGTCGTTCGCACAGCAATACAAACATTGAAAGTAATGTAAAAACAGTAAACAGTTTGTTTTAGCACCTTTAGAGCTATAGAGACAGTATTATTATGAAATCTATGGATTCAAGTCTGCGAATATGCTTGTCAAGGAAAAAAATGGTCTTGTCTAAGTTCCAGGGCAGGCTGGCTTCTTTGGAAACGAGGCTGTAGATTCATTGGTCAACAAGAATAGATCATTGTTGAAAAAAAAAACTAAACATGATCATCGATAAGCTTTTCACCTGGACATCTGAGGCCCGAAGGAGGTGGTGAATTGCGAGGAAGAACGTTCTGTGGCGGAGTTGGTTAACGTGCCCTGCCTAGCGAACTTAGTGAGACGTGGAACCAAACCCCACCCAACTACTTGTTTTTTTTTTCATTAAATTTGTCAATTTTTCAACACAATTTGTACATTTGAATTTCTGTTACATACGTAATTGTCGAACAACTAATGTTAATTTTATTGTTAATAATATGCTTTATTTTAATGTGTTTCTCAAAATGAGAAAAATACAAATGGCTGCAACCTGGGCCCAATCTGTAATAGACCTAGCAAAATAACAACAACTCTAACAACGGTCTTTGCTTATTGTTCCACCGTTGACAAAACAAAATACATATTCTTGAGTATGCTATTTTAAAATATAATATTACATACAAGCACATGAATGTATATGCCTGTTGACAAAACATTATAACTGTCATATATCCATCTATTTTTAAATGCTTCATTGCTAACATACTAAATCCTGTCCTAACACAGATTACAAACAATATCCGTTATGACAAGTCCGTAAGCTAACAGTTTATACAAATTACCTCAAATCACCGTCGTCGTCGTGTTGCCTCCGTCTTCATCAGAAACACTCGTTATCGGCCATTTCGTTTGGCGTTGTTAGTTGGCCCCATCAAACTGCAATCATCCCGGACGAGGCAGCTATTTTTGGCACTGATCCCTCCCTAATTGATGCCAATCATCCTAATGTAATTGGAATGTCAGTTATTCCGAGTGACCCCCGCCACCGCCAACACCCGGACCGGAATCGATCGACGACGTTCCGTCCAAGAGTTGAGCCGGTGCGGTGCGGTGATGGTGGCCGGTTGACGACAATACGCCGCAAGTGTCACCCAGATTCCGAGTAACTGCCATCGCATGGTGGGTATTGATGTGGCCAAGAATCAACGATGGTAAGACTGGATTGAATTCCTAATTTCGGTTCAGGATCCTTTTCTTAGAGTATTTCTTAGTTCAAATTTTCTAGATTAGCGATCCGAGAACTTTTCAGAATTTTGCCGCAATCTGCTGTTGTTTCTAGTCATGTCCAAATGAAGAGGAATAAAAAGGAATCTTTTAAAACTGACATGCATATATTTTGACCACCTCCTTGGGTGAAACCGCCCTATTGTAACATTCACTGGCTCGTCCTAATGCGGAGAGTAAATTCCATCATCTTCTTTTAATTCTGTTTCGTTATTCAATTTTGCCTCCGCCTTCCCGAACCCACCTCGAGTAGACAGACATCAACCTTATCGATGAACTGCAATTAAATCACAAGAGAAAGCAGCACCCGACCGACACGGAGCACAACACAGGATATTTTCCTCCCTAGAGATTGCTTCTTGGCTATATAGACAGACCCAGAACCCAGACGAAGACGTTTGCCGACGACCGGAGAACGAACGGAGAAAAATCCCATCTTCTATAATTTTATCCTTATTTGAGGGGATCTGGGCACGATTCACATTCTCGGGCGTGTTCCTAGTCAGAGGCCCGGAGACCTACTACTGTGGCAGTCTCCCTGTGTGCTTTGTGTCTTCTTGTTGGTATGTCTACAGTGTCTCGTCGTCTGTGCCAAGTTATTCCATTTATTGTTTTGATCCTTGGCTTTCGCAGTGCTTTCTCGGGATCATGGCGCAAGATGAGATTTGGGTAGCAGTGGGTGTGTGTATGTTTTTCTCCGCAAAAGGAAGGGGTTCGAAATCGACACCATTTTTGTGCTATTTGCTTCAGTATCCGACCCGAGTTATGGGCGCCTGGCTTGTGTTCCTGGCTTGGGGAGAGGCTACGGCCTAGGAGGTTATCATGTTTCGTATCCCAATCCGGACCGATTTTTGAACCAGTGCCAGGGCATCCAACAGATGAATATGCTGCATTGTTCAGTGATTTGGAATGGGATGAATGGGGATCAGGGTTGTATGGTGGAGGAGAAAGTTAAATCTCCACAAAGATGTTGTATATCAAAAATATTTTTTTCTATCTTACACAGTACCCAATGAAATTTCAATAAAAATTGTTCTCAGATTTTGAATGAGAGTTCTCCTAAGCGGCTTAAGAGCCAACAGCTTTATTTATTGCATTGGGTATAAATAATGTGAATTTATGTTGTCCGAACTGAATTTACAAGAAGCAGGTCCACATTTCTGCAGTATCAAGGCAATCTATTTCAAAGTCAAAATTACATTACAAATCAAAATAGGGTGAATGTATCAATAGTGGTGCTATTAGTAGCTCCTTGTAGTAAAATAATTGGAATAAATTAATAATACCACAAAATAAAAAGTCTGAAAACGTCTGAAACGTCTGAAAAAGTCACTTAAATTTGCTAGGAAAAATGTAAAAACAATCGTTTATTCCAATTTTTGCTAATAAATCACTTGCACCAACTATAGGTATACGGTTCCCATTGTGGAGGTAAAATTTGTCAATGGTTCCTATAGTAACGCATCCCTATAGGAACACTACCACCACTATAAAAAAAATAACGAAAATAATCGTTTTAACACTTAAACTACTGAGGGGGTAAAAACTCCCGCGAACTACCAAGGGTCCAAAAAAAGTCGGAAGTCCAACTTTGACAAGGCATTTCTCGGCCGTTTTTCAACCGATTTTAAAACTTTTTTTTGCGATGGAACCGGACAGGTTTCAAGATCATCGTCCATTTAAAAAAATATAAAATAGATGCGTCTACCCAAAGTTATTAGGCAAAAGGCACTTCCTAGTTTTTTTGAGAGCGCATTTTTTGCGCACATTGATCAATAAAACAAAATTTAAAGCGATGACATATGGTTTTTTCGACTCTAAATCATGCGCACAGCTGGAGTGAACATGTTTATGCAAAATTAGTGATTTTTCAGTACACTGATATTTTACCTTACTCAAAAAACTGCTAAAATACCCTATTTTTCACATAAAATAAGCAATAAATCAAAATTCAAAGCGATGACATATAGTTTTTTGGTCTTAAATTGTTCGTAGGATTGTACTCGACATTTTTGATGAACAATGAAAATGTGCTAATAACACTCTTATTTTGTTTTACCAGGAAAACTACGAAAATTCCATACTTTTTACACAAAGTAGTCGACAAAACTAAATTTCAAACGAGAACATCTAGTTTTTTAGCCTTGAAATGTTCGTAGTTGTTTGGGGGACATACTTGAAGAATAATAGTGATGTTTTCATTACACTCAAATTTTGGTTCACTCAAAAATCAACGGAAGTACCACATTTTTCACGCAAAGTGGTTAACAAAAATAATGGCTTACAATGCAAAGTAGTTTTTTACCTTTAAATTATTCGTGAAAGCGTATTGGACGTTCTTGATGAGTAATAGTGATGTTTTCATGACACACTTAATTTATTTTACTCGAAAAGTTACAAAAATATCATAATTTTCATACAACACTGTCAATAAAACAAAATTTAAAGCCATAATATGTAGTTGTATGGCCTTAAATTTTCCGTTACAATGTATTGGACCTGTTTTTGATAAAATGTTGATGTTTACGTTACACTTATATTTTGTTTTATAAAAAAATGTACGAAAATACCACAAAAAAGCGAATAAGCCAAAATTTAAGGTAATGTTATGTAGTTATTCAACTTTGAATTTATCGTAGTAGTTAAGTGGATGTATGTGAACAACCCCAGTGAATTTTTTATTACACCCATATTTTATTTCACTTGGAATACTAGGAAAATACCACCTTTTTCACACAAAGTAGTTAACAAATAAAAATATAAGGCAATGCATTATAGCTTTTTTTTTTGCCATGAAATTAATTGTAAAAAGTACTATACTTGTTTGATAAACAATAGTGATCTTTCAATTACACTCGTTGTTTTCTAAATTTGTTCATAAAAAATCAAAAACAACTCAAATGAAGAGAACTTACTATGCGCAGCATATAGTCACATGTTGATGTACCTTAAAAAATATATTTTTACACAGATAATTTTTTTTGATAGCTAAAAGCACTGAGATTTTCACTCAAGTGGAGTACTGACTCGGCTTTTCCCATCATACTGATACTCTTTGCGTTGCAATCTGTAATATTTTTTGGGATTTAATATGTTTTTCAGAGCACTATCAAAGTTTCTCCAAAATGAAAATGTGATTTTCGCTCATATGAAAAAAAAATAGTGATCACCCAAAACAATTAAAACTGTCCAATCCTTGCATTGCAATTATATCTGAGACGCCTGTATTTGTTTTAAAATTATTAAATCAGGAAAAATACATGGAATAATATTAGGGAAATTTGCTGAAAAACTATCAAAGCTACCCCGTTTTACGGTATTGCTTCAGAAACTCTACTATATACATTTGTTTTTCAGAAATTTCCCAAAAGGTGCATTCATATTATAGGATATCTTTCAAAGATTCTTTCAAAATATTTTGTCGTGAGTTTTTTTCAAAAATCTTTCAAAAATATTCCAGAGATTCCTTCAGGGATATTTTCAAAAACATCAAGGATGCATGCGGAATTTATTTAGGGGTTCTTTTCCTCGAGGAATTCTTTTAGAAAACTTTTGAGATGTTTCCGTGAATTATTTCTTTGGGTTTTCATCAGAAACTCCTCTAGCGATTGCTTGATAATTTTTTCCAAGGATTCAATCAGTAAACCTTCCACAGATTTTCTCAGTGAATCCATCAAAGAATCATTTAGAATATTATCATATTTTTTTCACGAATCTCTTATATTTTGTTCTGGAGCATTTTCGAAGTTTTTTTTTGGATTTCTCCAGTTCTCTCAAGTTTCCATCCTAGTTCCCATGCAAAGTGTTTTTCTTTTATTTGCTCCCATTAATAGTACCTTCCGTGTTTTTTTTCGATATTTTTTAGAGATTTAAGATAATTACTTCTGGAATTTCTGCCAAAGAGTTTTCCGATATTTCTCCTGAATTTCTTTGCTGGTTTTTATCCGGAGTTTCTCCCGGGATTTCTCTAAGAGATTTGTATAGTTCTTTCATGAATTTTCTAAATATTTCCTACCAGAGCTTTTTTCCGAGATTTCCCAGTTCCAAAACCAGAATGCATTGCCTTATATTTTCATTTGTTGACTACTTTGTGTGAAAAATATGGTATTTTCCTAGTATTCTGAGTGAAATAAAATATGAGTGTAATAAAAAGTTCACTAGGGTTGTTCAAATAAATCCACTAAACTACTACGATAAATTCAAAGTTGAATAACTACATAACATTACCTTAAATTTTGGCTTATTCGCTTTTTTGTGGTATTTTCGTACATTTTTTTATAAAACAAAATATAAGTGTAACGTAAACATCAACATTTTACCAAAAACAGGTCCAGTACATTGTAACGGAAAATTTAAGGCCATACAACTACATATTATGGCTTTAAATTTTGTTTTATTGACAGTTTTGTATGAAAATTATGATATTTTTGTAGCTTTTCGAGTAAAGTAAATTAAGTGTGTCATGAAAACATCACTATTACTCGTTCTTGATGTGTCCAGTACGCTTTCACGAATAATTTAAAGGTAAAAAACTACTTTGCATTGTAAGCCATTATTTTTGTTACCCACTTTGCGTGAAAAATGTGGTACTTTCGTTGATTTTTGAGTAAATCAAAATTTGAGTGTAATGAAAACATCACTATTATTCTTCAAGTATGTCCCCCAAACTGCTACGAACATTTCAAGGCTAAAAAACTAGAGGTTTTCGTTTGAAATTCAGTTTTGTTGACTACTTTGTGTAAAAAGTATGGAATTTTCGTAGTTTTCCTGGTAAAACAAAATAAGAGTGTTATTAGCACATTTTCATTATTCATCAAAAATGTCGAGTACAATTCTACGAACAATTTAAGACCAAAAAAGCTATATGTCATCGCTTTGAATTTTGATTTATTGCTTATTTTATGTGAAAAATGTGGTATTTTAGCAGTTATTTGAGTAAGGTAAAATATCAGTGTACTGAAAAATCACTAATTTTGTATAAACATGTTCACTCCAGCTGTACGCATGATTAAGAGTCGAGAAAACCATATGTCATCGCTTTAAATTTTGTTTTATTGATCAATGTGCGCAAAAAATGCGCTCTCAAAAAAAAACTAGGAAGTGCCTTTTGCTTAATAACTTTGGGTAGATGCATCTATTTCATATTTTTTTAAATGGACAATGATCTTGAAACCTGTCCGGTTCCATCGCAAAAAAAAGTTTTGAAATCGGTTGAAAAACGGCCGAGAAATCCCTTGTCAAAGTTGGACTTCCGACTTTTTTTGGACCCTTGGTAGTTTAGGAGTTAAATAGGTTTTTCGGCAAATCCTGAATACAAAACTGAATTATTGATATTAATCCTCTAATACCCAATCCCGCCTTTAGACGGGGTATATTTTGAGCATTTTTGTAATTTTTGTTTCGTGGAAAATATATTTTTTATATTTTTGGCTGATATTTAGGACTGTTTTGTATACCTCAAAATAATTTTTGGTGTATTTTAAAGAGTATTAACATTTTTTTAAATCATTGAAGAAATGATGTTTTAGTCACCTTCTAGAAGTCATTGTTTATTTTGTATTGAATCGCTACAATTAACATATTTTAAATTTTTCCTAAACTGTAGGTGTTCAAAAATAAAAATTAGAATAATCGAAAACTGAAATTCACGAAATCGAGAATTAAAAAGAATCACCTTCCAAAAGGGATTTTAGATGACGAAAAATGATGTTTAGATCAAAATCAAAAAATTGGGTATTAGAGGGTTAATTAGGTATGATGCATCTATTAAAAACGTCATTTGCAAGTTTTTTGGTCGAAATAGTGCTAAATTGCCACTACCACCACTATTGGCCCTACCTCCACACTAAGGGAGCTTTTACCCTAAATGTTTTTTTTTTACATAATTTGTTAATTGCCGGGGCTCGTGGCGAAGTGTCTACACGTTCACTTCATAAGTGAATCGATCCCAGCCCCGGTACTTGCAATTTTTCGTCAGTTGCTCCGCCAAAGCCGCGATAGAGCGAGCGAAAACACGAGGAGCCAAAGCCGTAGCCCGTCAGCGCTATTCGACTCTCCAGAAGGAAGTGAAACGCTCATGTAGACGGGACAAAAGAGCGTGGGCGGACTCCCTAGCCGACGAAGGCGAGAAAGCCACAAACACCGGCGACGGGTCTCCTGTACGATGTCTCACGTCGCCTTTTTTTTTCCTCCCCTGTTGGGGAATTTAAGCCACTGCGTCCAATAAGCTGAACTTTTGTGGCACGTCGCATTAGTGGGATGAATGCTACGATGTGCGTGAAAGACACGTCTGGACAGTTGAAATGCTGGTTCGAACACTTTGGAAACTTTTTTCAAGTGTTGGTCACGTCATCAACACCTCAGAATGATCCGCCAAGGGTTCGACGCATTACCCGTGTCAACACCGAATAGATAGAAACAGCCATCCGTAGCATGAAATCGAACAGGCCCCCAGAGGTCGATCGCATATCAGCTGAGATGCTCAAAGCTAATTCCGTAGTATACACAAAACTACTGCATGAATTATTCTGCAACATATGAGAAACCGCGACATTCCCGGCCGACTGGATGCAAGGCGTCTTAGTAAAGGTACCCATAAATGGTGACCTGACTGTATGCGATAATTGGCGGGGCATCATGTTACTGTGTATTGTTCTCAAAGTCCTCTATAAAGTAATCCTTAACCGGATACAGGAGAAGATTGACGCAACTCTCCGACGGCAGTAAGCAGAATTCCGTGCCGGACGATCCTGTGTGGACCATATTGTCACGCTCCGTATCATCCTGGAGCAAATGAATGAATTCCAAGAGTCTCTCTACCTGGTGTTCATTGATTACGAAAAAGCTTTCGACCGTCTCAATCACGGAAACATGTAAGAAGCCCACAGGCGCAAGGGTCTCCCTGAGAAAATCATTGGCCTCATTGAAGCACAGTACAGGGCATTTTCGTGCAGAGTACTGCCCTATGGTGTCTTGTCCGATCCCATCCGGGTCGTTGATGGAATGAGGCAAGGATGTATAATATACTGTTCCTCATCGTAATCGACGAGATTCTGGTAGGTGCGATTGACCGTCAACCAAATCGTGGATTGCTGTGGCAGCCCATTACCATGGATCACCTAAATGACTTCGAATTGACTTATGACGTTGCTCTCCCAGCTCAACGGCGCTCTGATATGCAGAGCAAGCTCGATGATCTTGCCAATCGCTCGTTCTAGAAGCAAGACAGGCAAACTCACGGAAAGTCAAGGGCGTAGCTAGCTTTTCAGGCAAGGGGGGGGGGGGGTGCAGATTTGTACCTACTAACTTTTATAACTAAACGCAATACGATGAAATTGAATATAATATCATTATATTCTAAAAGCATTATTTAACCCTTCAACAGTTACTCTGTTGTATTTTGTACAATACGTTAAAAAAGCTCGCCTGATCTACATAAACCAACGTGGTTTTGGTAGCGGTGACCAATTTCTGGAAGATTAAGGATTTTTATTTACTCGTGCATTAATTCGCTCAGATTTTTTTTGTTAATGTTTACAAAACATCCATGAAAAATTATTGCTGAACTCTTTTTTAAATTATGAACTCTTTTAAGAACTAACCTACAGTTTCCTGGGTTCTGTATGAGTCTTTTTTTAAATCATCTTCCATTCTATTCGCCAAAGGAATTCTTCCAGAAATTCTTGGAATAACTTTAAAAAATCATCAGGTAATCCTGGAGAAGTTCTTTGGTATATCCCTGAAAAGATGATTGAAGTATTTCTGAAATTTCCGAAAGAACTCCAGAATAAATTTTTAAAGAGAACCTGTGAGGAATTTCTGAAGAAATAATTTGAGGAATTCCTGGACCAATCCATGGAAGAACTCCCAGAGCAATCCCATGAAGACTTCCTAGATAAATCCCTGAAGAAACCTGGTCCTGGTTGAATCCCTGGAGCAATTCTTGTAGATTTCCGAAGGAATTTCCGGAGGAATCCTTGAAAGAACTGCTGAAAGTATACCTGGAGGAATTCCTGTATAAATTATAGGAGGAATACCTAGAGAAATAAATGAAGAGATCTCTTTAGGATTGAGGATTCCTTGGGGGAAATTCTGGAGAAATGCCTGGAGGAATTTTGGGAGGTATTTTTAGAAATATTTCAGAAGAATTCTCTTGAGGAATTCCTAGAGGAAATCTTATAGAAATTTCAGAAGGAATCCTTGGAGGAGTACTTGATGAAATCCCTGAAGGAATTCCTGGAAGAATCCTTGAAGCAATTCCTGAGAAAATCTGTAGAGAGAATCCTGCAGGAAAGCCTGGAGAAACTTCTGAACAAATTCCTGGCGTAATTCCTAGAAGAATTCTTGGATGAGACCCAGCAGGAATTCCTGGAGAAATTTCTCGGATGAATTCTTAGAGCAATCCCTGGAAAAATTCCTGGAGCAATCTCCAAAGGAATTCTGGGAGGAATTACTGGAGAAATTTCTGAAAAAAAAAATCCCTTGAAAAATTCCAGGAGGTTTTCCTGAAAGAACCCTTGGAGGAATGTCTGGAGGATTCCCTGGTCGAATCTCTGGGAATATTCGTAGAGAAGTTCGTGGAGAAATCTCTGGAGGAATTCCTGAAACAAATCCTGGACGAATCTCTGGAGGAATGTCTGGAGGAAATCCTGAAAGTATTCCAGGAGAATTTCCTGGAAGAATCTCTGAAGAAATCCTCAGAGGGTTTCCTGAAGAAATTCCTGGAGAAATTCCTGAAGAAATTCCTGGAGAAATTCCTGGCATAATTTCTGAATGATGTCCAGGAGCAATTCTTGGGGAAACTCCAGAAGGAATTCCTGGGGAAATTCCTGGATAAATTCCTAGATAAAACCCTGGAGGAATACCTGGGGTGCCCCTGCAAAATTCCTGAAGGTATTCCTGGAGAACTTCCTGAAACTATTTCTGAAAAAAAAATCTCTAAAGAGTTTCCTGGAAGAATCCTTGCTTGGAGGTTGGTGAATTTCCTGAAGGAATCTGCAAAGAATTTCCTGGAGGAATCTTCAAAGAATTTCCTGGAGGAATCCATGAGAAAATCTCTAGAGATATTCGTGAAGAAATCTCTGGAGCAATTCCCAATGAAATCTTAGGAGAAATTCCTGGAGAAATTTTTGGAGGAATTCCTGAAGAAATTTCTGGGGTAATTCCTAGAGGAATCCCTGGAGGAGTCCCTGAAGAAATTCCTGGATAAAATCGTGGAGGAATTCCTAGAGGTATTCCTGTGGGAATTGCTGTAGGAATCTATGATGAAAGTCTTGGAGGAATCTGGAATCTCCAGAGCAATTCTGGAATAAGTTTCTACAGGAATCTCCTGAGGAATTCTGGGAAATTTATATTATTTTTATATTTCTGAAAAAAAAAAACTTTTGAGAAAATCCTGGAGAAATTTCTAGCGGAATTTTTGAAGAAATTCCTGGAGAAATCCTCGAAGGAATTCTTAGAGGAATTCTTGAAGAAATTTGTGAAGAAACCCCACGAGGAATCTCAAGAGGAATTCCTGGAGGCATACTTGGAGGAATCCTTAATAAATTCCTTAAGGTATTTCTGGCGAATTTCCTGGAAAAGATTCTGAAGAAATCCCTAGAGGATTTGCTGGAAGAATCCTTAGAGGAACTTCTGGAGGATTTACTGGAGGAATCTTCAAAGGCTTTCCTGGAGGAATCCCTGGGAAAATCGCTGGACAAATTCGTGGAGAATTCCCTGGAAGAATCCCTGAAGCAATTCATGAAGGAATCTCAAGAGAAATTCCTGAAGAAATGCCAGGAGGAATCCCTGAAAAATTCCTGAGGGTATTCCTGGAGAATTTCCTGGAAGGATTTCTGGAAAAATCCCCAGAAGATTTTCTGCAAAAAATCCTAGCGAAATTGCTGACATAATATCTGAAGGATGTCCAGGAGCAATTTCTGGATCAATTCCAAGAGAAATGCTGGAGGAATGCCTGGAGGAATTCCTGGAGGTTTTCCGTTTGAATATTCCTGGAGCAATCTTTGGAGGAATTCTTGCAACAATTACTGGATGAATTCCTGGGATAATCTCTAGAGGAACCCTATGAGAAACTTCTGAAAAAATCCCTAAAATTCTGGAGAAATTTCTGGAGGAATTCCTGGAGAAATCCTTGTAGGAATTTCTGAAGGAATCCCTGGGGGAATCATTGGAGAAATTCGTGGGGAAATCCCTGAACTTTTAGCGGCATTTCTAGGGGAATCCCTGCAGCAATCCCTGGAGGAAAATCTGGAAGAATTCTTGGAGTAATTCCTGAAAAAATGCTAGAAAGTTTTCCAACAAAAAATTCTGGATGAATTTCTGAAGGAATCCCTGAAGGGTTTCCCGGAGAAATGCTTGGATGAATTGCTGACATAATTCCTTGATAACTTCCCAGTGAAATTCCTGGAGGAATTCGTGAAAAAAATCATGGAGGAATTCCTCGAGGAGACCCTAGAGAAATTCCTGGATGAATTCCTGAAGGAATGCCTGCATAGATTTCTGAAGGAATCCTGAAGCAATCTCCGTTGAAACTCGTGGAAGAATTTGAAGGAATTTCTGGAGGAGTCCTTAAAGCAATTCCTGGAGGAATATCTTGTAGGATTCCTGAAAAAATGGCTGAAAACAAATCCTGGAAGAATTCCTGAAAGTAATCCTGCCTAAGAGATTTCCTAGTGGAATTCTTGGAGGATTCTCTGAAAAATCCTTGGAGAAAATCAAGTAGAAGTCTCTGAAAAAAAAAATCCTTGGAGGAATCTCTTGAAGATTTCCTGGATAAATTTCTGAAAGAATTCCTGGTGGAATTCTTGCAAGAATCCCGAAAAAATCCTAGAGGAAGTCTGTGAATCGAGTGAGGAATACGTAAAGGAATACCAGGAATAACTCCCCAGGTAACCAATTAGCAGTTAAAATGGCATTTATTTAGCACTATATACGCCTTTACAGCAGGCCATTAAATGCTGTTCTGCCTTATATGCGCCATAAGTGCTACTTGAATGCAGGGTTTGGCCTGATATACGGCTGAATAAATGCTTATATCTCCTATCCCCCAAATTGTCAAAACAAAAACAAAAACATTTCCCCTGCTCATTTCCCCCAATTCAGTGTTTCCCTGGCTCTTCTCATTTTTTTCTCGCTCTCCTAGTTCAACTTTTGAAGCTAGTGCACGTTCTGGATATACAGTTGTGTTTTTTTTTTGCTAATTTCTTCGAAATTGGGATTCAATTCCTCGATCCACGGGTTGATGATGGTGGTGAACTGCGCTACAGAATAAGCTGATGACGATCAGGTAATGTGCGCTGATTTTTAGGTCTATTTAAGGCTTGAACATCACACCGGGATTTATTTCGATTCGTTTTGGGGTTTTCGCATGCTGGGAATTAAAATCAATGATAAGAAACGAACCAGGGCAAATTTGTTTAGAAAATCTGTTCTCCATTTATTTACTTAATTGCTAATGAATTGATTTACTTCATTGCTAATAAATGAAAGGACATCCGAATGATAGCGGCTGTTACTGTCGGGATAGATAAAATAGAAAGTTGAAATGTGTTGTGCTTTCTGCATCTCGTAGCAGTTCTATGGCAAAAAATAGCAGTTGTGGTGCTTGTTAACCAAAACTTACCATGCATTTGAAAAGCTACGCAACAGCTGTCAGGTTTTTAGCAGCAATTCAATTGCTAATTTAGGGCAGTTTAGCAGTCAAACTGCTGTCATATGACAGTAAGCAGATAGAGTGCAGTTATAAAACTGCTATACGGCTTATTTAAATGCTTATTGGTACCCTGGGTCCTGATAAAACCGCAGATGGAATTCTTAAAGAAATTCTGGAGGAATCCTTTAAAGAGTTCCTGAAGAAACTCCAGAAAGAATCCCGGAAGCAATCCCAAACTAAATTCCTAAGGGAATCTCTAAACAGTTTCTTAAATAATACAAAAAGGAATTCCTGAAGGAATCCTAGGAAGAGTTTCTGGGAGAATCTTTGGGGAAATTTTTAAAATAAGTTGTTCCAGAAAGAATCACAAAAGTAATTCCTGAGTTAAGCCCTGCAGAAACTCTTGGAGGAATCCCTGGGGAGGATATCCTAGAGGTATGCCTGTAGGGATTAATGGAGGAATCCCTAGAAATGCTGAATGAATTTTAAGAAGAATTCCTGCAGCAATTCTCAGATTAATCCCTGGAATAATTCCTGGAGGAATCTCTGAAGAAATTCGTGGAGGAATCCCAGGAAGAATTCCTGAAGAAATTGCAGATGGAATCCTTGAAATTCCGAAAGCTATTCCTAGAGGCATTCCTAAGGGAATCCCTAAACAGTTCCTGTAGGAAGTACTGGATTGATTCCTGGAGGAGTTCCTGAAAGAATTCCAAGAGGAACTCATGAAGGAATTTTAAAAAGTGTTCCTGGGGGAATCCTTGAAGGATGTTTTAAAATATTCCCCGGAGAAACACAGAAGAAAATCCCGGATGAATCCCTGGGGAAATTCTTGAAGGAAAACCATGGAGGAACGCCAGAAAAAATCCCATGAGGATTTCCTTAGAAAATCCCAGGAAAGCTTTCTTAACAAATTCCAGGAAGAATTTATATAGGAATGAAATCCATGTCTGCAACAATTTTTGGACGAATTATTGTTGGAATCGATGGACTCCCAAAAGAATATTTTGTACAATGTTTTAAGGGACTCCTGGATTAATTTCGAGCTTATCTTTGGTAAAATTTCCTGTAAGGGCTTCTGGAAGATGTTCCTGCTGAAATAGTTTAAATTATTGCAGATTGAAATATTGAAGCAATCACTAGTGGAATTCTTGAAGGAATATATGGAGAAAAAGCTATGAAAGAACACTTACAGAAATACCTAAAAGAATTTCTGTTGACGGGAATCTCTGGAAGAATTCCTGAAGAGATTATCGAAAAAAGCGCTAGATCAATCACAGGAGGAACCTCTATAGATATCCCTGGAGAAAGCAATCCATGATGGAATCACTGAAGGAAGTTATGGAAAAAATCCGGGAGGAATTCGTTGATGCATCCTTGCAGAAGTATCTGTAAAAATGCCTGAAAGAATCGTGGGATGAATTCTTGAAGCATTTCTTGGAACAAACCCTGAAACCATCCCTACCAGAACCCTGTAAAATGCCAATGCCTGTAAATGGAGAAGTCCCTTGTGGAATTTCTGAAAGAATCCCTGAAAAATTCCTGAATAAATGCCTAAATGAATTTCTGAAGGTGTCCTTGAAACATTTTCTAAAGTAATCCCAGGTATTTTGCTATTAGCATGACGTTTGTTTGAATTGAATACTCGATTGAATACTAGTGAAAATTCGTATTGCAGTAGCACTTAACTGCACTCTAAATATTGCAGCATATGGTTCTACAAATGTGTACCGTAACCGGTTCCGGTATATTTGTATTCCATGAATAAACATCACAATATTTAGCCATTCAACCAAGCTTTTTATTTGATAAAATTCTATGATAAGATTGAAGTGGTTCTCTTGGAGAAATACTTGGCGAAATTTTCTGTGGCTCTCGAGTAAAAAAGGTTTGATAATTGAGGATAGTAACCTGAATTATTATAATAGTTTATTTTTTGAGATATTTTTTCTGGAACTCCGAATTATAGATAATCTTTGAGTTGACTTTAAAAAATAAATCTGGGGGCCCTCTGGCTACGCCCATGCGGAAAGCCTTTTGATTTTCCAATGAAAATTGGCAACTTTCGGTTATCGTTGCTTGAATCAAGGTTTTCTTCTGACTTCATTACCAGCTAAGTGTTTACAAGGAAATTGATGAGCACGTGGAGACGCATGGTTGTTGATGACTACGTTATCCATGTTAGGGGTCATTCGAATATGACGACCATCGTTTAAGGGGGAAGTGGTCTGTAAAAGTGTGACACTCCATGTATTGAGTAAAGACTGGACTCGAAAAAAATGAGACACAAAGAATAATGTATAACTTTTGATTGCGTGCACAAAAATAACTGGTTTTTTGACCAGGAATAGTACATTATGTGCTAATACCATAAAAAATTCATCAAAATCGGTTAAGTGTTGGCGGAGATATCGTCGAAACAAGAGACTTGCCATTTGATAATCTTGGGCCAAACAAACTCTAATATCACATTTTTTACCTAAATTTGTAGAGCCAGAAATACTGAACCGATTTCAATGAAAATTTTTCTGTACAAAAAGTATGTATGTAGATGTATTGTGTCAAAATTTCATTCAATTTGATTTGAACTTGAAAAAGTTATAGCCATATATGCAGCACTATGTCACAATAAGCAGATGTGGTTTTTGGTGTAGTGACATTCAAACTGCTCTAACTTTTAAAATGTTCAATCAAAATGGCTGAAATTTTCACTGAGAACAGATTAACGCAACGATTTTACACTGTCAAAGTTTAAAAAAATCGGGACAGTGTTGCCAATACTGCAGTCAAAATAATGAACACTGATTTTAAAATGTTAAAAAGTGCCCAAAATTTGAAAACCCCGTTTTTTTGTTTGAATTGTTATAAAAAAAGTACTGCACCGATTATAATGAAATTTTCACCACTTATTATGACTTACTTGAAGAACTTATAGACAAATTTTCAGACGTTTTGATGAGCTAACAATCAAGTTATAGCCTAAACAATTTTTAAAATGGAAGCCCAAAATTTCCAAAATCACATTTTATTGTATCGACAATATTTGCGCCAATACTGAACCGATTTTGATGAAATTAACTACACATAACATGTTATTCCTGGTTAAAAAATCAGCTATTTTTGTGAACGCAATCAAGGTTATACATTATTTTGAGTGTCTCATTTTTTTTCGAGTCCAGTCTTTATAATGATGGATGTAAATTTTGAATGTTTTAATAAAGTAACAACTTACCTCATTACAGATGATCTTTCTGCACCATTTCTGTTTTATGAACAAGTTTTTAAAATCACAAAACATCGATGAAAATGCATTGGTTTCGTGAATATTTCTGCTGAAATATCGAGTAAACATTGTTTAGTCGCTGTTACTACTTTGAATGCCCAATAAATGAGGCTATTCATCATTGGAAATGATGAAAGTTTGAAAATTGATATCCTACCCTACTTCACCCTTCTCCTGTACCTACTCCTGGACATAGGACGACCACCCAGTCTTATGTTTCTAAGTCTAGACAAGATCTAATTCTCGTATTCCTACGTAAGTTCCACTGAATTCAACGATCTGTTCAACTGATTTTCACTACCTTTTGAAAGTGTGGAAAGATCCAGATTTTGAATTAGGTATGTTTGGTCAAATAAACAGCACATCTCTTCATCCCTGTCACCTTTTAAAACCCGCAACGTTCATTTTCGATCCTTTTCCATCTCACGCCATGAAATTGAAACATTCCGCATCTCCGTCCGCTATCATATGTTCCATCGATTCCCCGCCCCATCCCTTAAACTCATTGACGTAAAAATATTTTTATACCATGCAGCAGCATGGTTCCGAATCGTCAACCCGTTCGCCGCCACCGCACCCGTTTGTTCCCACCATTAGCTAAACCGAACCTTCCTGGTTCCCATTCTTTATAACCCTATTACCGCGCGGAGCGCCGAGAGAGAAAAACATTTTCCGCTTTTCTTTGTAAGAAGTTCCGCCGCGCACCTCTTGACAGACTATATGGGCTCCGTGCAATATTTTCTCTCGCTGCTGGCTGCTGCTGCTGGGTAATCTAATCTCATCATCTACGGTTTTTTTTGTTCGCTATATAACCACTTCCTTCGCCACCGCAGACAAAGTCGGACTTTTGTTTGATGCGCTATTTCTGAGGTCTTCCGGTGTGGTGTGGGGCCAAAAGAAAACTATCTTTTGTCGTTCCTCAAAATTTGTCTTTCTACCATCCATCACTCCATCCACTTTCTTCTATCTTATATCATCTATCTTCTATCTTCTCTTCTATCTTCTATCTTCTATCTCCTATCTTCTATCTTCTATCTTCTATCTTCTATCTTCTATCTTCTATCTTCTATCTTCTATCTTCTATCTTCTATCTTCTATCTTCTATCTTCTATCTTCTATCTTCTATCTTCTATCTTCTATCTTCTATCTTCTATCTTCTATCTTCTATCTTCTATCTTCTATCTTCTATCTTCTATCTTCTATCTTCTATCTTCTATCTTCTATCTTCTATCTTCTATCTTCTATCTTCTATCTTCTATCTTCTATCTTCTATCTTCTATCTTCTATCTTCTATCTTCTATCTTCTATCTTCTATCTTCTATCTTCTATCTTCTATCTTCTATCTTCTATCTTCTATCTTCTATCTTCTATCTTCTATCTTCTATCTTCTATCTTCTATCTTCTATCTTCTATCTTCTATCTTCTATCTTCTATCTTCTATCTTCTATCTTCTATCTTCTATCTTCTATCTTCTATCTTCTATCTTCTATCTTCTATCTTCTATCTTCTATCTTCTATCTTCTATCTTCTATCTTCTATCTTCTATCTTCTATCTTCTATCTTCTATCTTCTATCTTCTATCTTCTATCTTCTATCTTCTATCTTCTATCTTCTATCTTCTATCTTCTATCTTCTATCTTCTATCTTCTATCTTCTATCTTCTATCTTCTATCTTCTATCTTCTATCTTCTATCTTCTATCTTCTATCTTCTATCTTCTATCTTCTATCTTCTATCTTCTATCTTCTATCTTCTATCTTCTATCTTCTATCTTCTATCTTCTATCTTCTATCTTCTATCTTCTATCTTCTATCTTCTATCTTCTATCTTCTATCTTCTATCTTCTATCTTCTATCTTCTATCTTCTATCTTCTATCTTCTATCTTCTATCTTCTATCTTCTATCTTCTATCTTCTATCTTCTATCTTCTATCTTCTATCTTCTATCTTCTATCTTCTATCTTCTATCTTCTATCTTCTATCTTCTATCTTCTATCTTCTATCTTCTATCTTCTATCTTCTATCTTCTATCTTCTATCTTCTATCTTCTATCTTCTATCTTCTATCTTCTATCTTCTATCTTCTATCTTCTATCTTCTATCTTCTATCTTCTATCTTCTATCTTCTATCTTCTATCTTCTATCTTCTATCTTCTATCTTCTATCTTCTATCTTCTATCTTCTATCTTCTATCTTCTATCTTCTATCTTCTATCTTCTATCTTCTATCTTCTATCTTCTATCTTCTATCTTCTATCTTCTATCTTCTATCTTCTATCTTCTATCTTCTATCTTCTATCTTCTATCTTCTATCTTCTATCTTCTATCTTCTATCTTCTATCTTCTATCTTCTATCTTCTATCTTCTATCTTCTATCTTCTATCTTCTATCTTCTATCTTCTATCTTCTATCTTCTATCTTCTATCTTCTATCTTCTATCTTCTATCTTCTATCTTCTATCTTCTATCTTCTATCTTCTATCTTCTATCTTCTATCTTCTATCTTCTATCTTCTATCTTCTATCTTCTATCTTCTATCTTCTATCTTCTATCTTCTATCTTCTATCTTCTATCTTCTATCTTCTATCTTCTATCTTCTATCTTCTATCTTCTATCTTCTATCTTCTATCTTCTATCTTCTATCTTCTATCTTCTATCTTCTATCTTCTATCTTCTATCTTCTATCTTCTATCTTCTATCTTCTATCTTCTATCTTCTATCTTCTATCTTCTATCTTCTATCTTCTATCTTCTATCTTCTATCTTCTATCTTCTATCTTCTATCTTCTATCTTCTATCTTCTATCTTCTATCTTCTATCTTCTATCTTCTATCTTCTATCTTCTATCTTCTATCTTCTATCTTCTATCTTCTATCTTCTATCTTCTATCTTCTATCTTCTATCTTCTATCTTCTATCTTCTATCTTCTATCTTCTATCTTCTATCTTCTATCTTCTATCTTCTATCTTCTATCTTCTATCTTCTATCTTCTATCTTCTATCTTCTATCTTCTATCTTCTATCTTCTATCTTCTATCTTCTATCTTCTATCTTCTATCTTCTATCTTCTATCTTCTATCTTCTATCTTCTATCTTCTATCTTCTATCTTCTATCTTCTATCTTCTATCTTCTATCTTCTATCTTCTATCTTCTATCTTCTATCTTCTATCTTCTATCTTCTATCTTCTATCTTCTATCTTCTATCTTCTATCTTCTATCTTCTATCTTCTATCTTCTATCTTCTATCTTCTATCTTCTATCTTCTATCTTCTATCTTCTATCTTCTATCTTCTATCTTCTATCTTCTATCTTCTATCTTCTATCTTCTATCTTCTATCTTCTATCTTCTATCTTCTATCTTCTATCTTCTATCTTCTATCTTCTATCTTCTATCTTCTATCTTCTATCTTCTATCTTCTATCTTCTATCTTCTATCTTCTATCTTCTATCTTCTATCTTCTATCTTCTATCTTCTATCTTCTATCTTCTATCTTCTATCTTCTATCTTCTATCTTCTATCTTCTATCTTCTATCTTCTATCTTCTATCTTCTATCTTCTATCTTCTATCTTCTATCTTCTATCTTCTATCTTCTATCTTCTATCTTCTATCTTCTATCTTCTATCTTCTATCTTCTATCTTCTATCTTCTATCTTCTATCTTCTATCTTCTATCTTCTATCTTCTATCTTCTATCTTCTCTCTTCGATCTGCTATCTTCTATCTTCTATCTTCTATCTTCTATCTTCTATCTTCTATCTTCTATCTTCTATCTTCTATCTTCTATCTTCTATCTTCTATCTTCTATCTTCTATCTTCTATCTTCTATCTTCTATCTTCTATCTTCTATCTTCTATCTTCTATCTTCTATCTTCTATCTTCTATCTTCTATCTTCTATCTTCTATCTTCTATCTTCTATCTTCTATCTTCTATCTTCTATCTTCTCTCTTCGATCTGCTATCTTCTATCCTCAATATTTATTATTTCTCAACAGTCGGGATTCTTCATCTATTCTTTGGAATCTCCAACAATCTAGCCTGCATTCCTCCACAACCAAGACGCCTGGAAACGAAAGCTGCGTTTTTCTTTAGTTTGGCCCCATCATTGCACAGGAAGGAATTCCACACAGCTTTAAATTGAACTTTCAAGTAGACGCCGACGACGACGACAACGGCAAAAGTTGATTCCGATGAGAAGCAAGAAAAATGACTCGGCGGCGGCGGGCACAAAACGTTTCGTTTCACACGGAACGACGGCGACGATGCTATGCCATAAAATCGGGGGCGAAAAGTTCTTTCCATTCTTTGCGGAACGAAGTGTCCGGTTTTTCCATCGAATCTCGATTTTCGCCAATTGAAGAGGATTGGAGTTTGTGTGTTTTTATTTGGCCGAAGGGCTGCAGGCGGTGTGCGCCAAAGTAGCCAAAGTGCAATGCACACCAAAGTGGATGTGGAAGAAATCCATTGGACTAAGTTGCAGGGAAGTTTTTGTATGAATTCCCGATGAAGTCATTAAAATTGGCGAAGTTTGGATATGGACGAAGATGCAATCGGATTGATCGGTACTCGGTACTCGATACTCTTACTCTTCAGTACTCGGTACTCGGTAATCTTCAGTTAACATTAAAAAAGTCAAACATCATTCTATTAGAACATTGGTATTGGTATTGGTATTTCCTTATCCATGAAGACCTTAACCGTTATGTGGCCGACAGGGTACCCGGGTACCCAGCTCCCATTTAAAAAGAACGGTATAGAATAAATCAAAAAAATTGTCGGACACATAACGGTTAAACATGTTAGGGCCTATGTAGCCGAAGCGGTAAGTGTGTGATTATTGAGCAAGAGGGTTCGATAACTGGTCGATCGAAAATCCTCTGGCCTACCATACGATACACACAAGAAAAATGGTCATTAGCAGAGGAAGCTCTCAGTTAATAACTGTGGGACTAAGCATAGAATACTAAGCTGAGAAATATGTTTTATCTCAGTTAGGACGTAACGCCAAGCAGGAGAGTCAAGAGATCCTTCAGAATTTACTGTAACAAATTTCACCTTTAAGCTCCTGCAAGGTTTTCTCATAATTATCAGCAGTTTAATAAGGTGTTTCTTCTGAAGTTCTTCAAGGATTCCTGAATTTTGTCCAAGGGTTATTATTATTGGCTCTTTATTATGGGGATTTTCAGCCCGAGGCTGGTTCATCCCCGCTGTCCAAGGGTTTCTATGAGTTTCCATCGATGATTTTCCCGGTGACTTCTGGGCTTTTTTTTTATTACCGTACGGGTTTGATCCAAAGGGTCTCAGATTTTCATGAAACTTTTTCCACAAGCGGGGCTCATGGATATATGACTAATGTTTTTTCATTCTCCCGGTTTATGTGATTTTCCCAATGATTTGGCAGGTGCTACGATATCTGAAATAAAACGCGTGTGATTTGCGGAATTCGATGAACAAAAATCTGTGTATTTTGCATCAATCAAGGATTCAGTTCCGATTTGAAGGTTTTTGTTTTGTTTTGTTTGTGATTCGTTGAAGGATTGAAGAATTTGGGTTGTGAATTCGGACGGCTAAATCGCGAAACGGCTGGTGGTGGTGCTATGCCATCCGGCATTCGCATGAAAAGCATGAAAAGCGAGTTTTGGTGCTTGATTCACGTAGTGTAGTTTGTAGTTTCCCTGTCAGGCTCTCGGAATTCGTCGAATTTTGCGGGTTTTCCAAGTACAGAACAATTATGTGAATTGGGGGCTGCTGGCCCAACTGTGATTCGACCGGGAAATAGCGGTATTGTTTTTTAAAAGCATTATGAAGAACAAATTTTTCCGAGCTGGTGTGTGTATTAAACTTCTCAATGATAGAACCAACGAAAGAATAAGAATAACACGGAACTGTGACTCAAGAATCTGTAAGGAAGGCGCCGAATATAAAAAAAAACTGGAGAAAGGAACTTTCTACGAAAGCTGCTCAAGAAATGGGTGAGAACTTTCCAATATGCATTATACAAAATCTATTTCATAATATTCACATTAACATTCAAACACAGAACAGATGTGTATCTTCGAACAAATGTGAAGTTTCGAGGTGGAAGTCGTGAAATTTTCATTTGGAAAACTAGATTGGAATGAATTTCCATGGGAAAATAAAATATCATCAAAGCGTGCTACGTCGCCTCCCTATGCTCGCTGCAGGCTTAAGCTTGACTTCCACCACCAGGTTCGCTAGTGTTGAGTTACCAAACGGGCAGTGCTTTTCGTGACGAAGATTCACCCCCGTGATTCAAATCTTCAATCCTTCTTAACTACATAATGTCTGGAGCGTTTGGTACGGTATGTCCACGCATCCTTCCTCCCCTGTAGATTCGAGAATTACTTCGACAAAAAAACAACAATTGTTCAATAGTCGAGGTAATTCAAAGAATCATCTCTGCGGCACATACAACGCAGTAGGCCTGGCCGCTTTGATGCTTGCGTCATATCTTTGATATGCTGTAAGTCTCAATATTGACAAAAAAAGTTATTTGGCGTGATCTAACCCGATTACTTTCCAGGATGCTTTCTCGTACTGGCTGCGTTTGTATTAGATTAGATTAGATTAGATTAGATTAGAAGCGGGGCTCATGGATATATGTAGGGATGAGAAATGTATTGAAAAAATCAATTACCGGCTGTACATTTGACATTTTTCCACACGAACATCACAGGCCCAACCAAATTCAAACTGTTCGAAAAATAAATGTCATAACATTTTTTTTTCCAGCAGCCTTCTTCCTCGAAACAGTTTCCAAGCGCGAGAGCGCCGGTACCAAGGTCGGTACTCGAGCACAACGAAGACAGAAATTTCTGCGTTTCAAACCGCTTCTAGACAAACTTCTTTATATGCATCACAAAGCTAGGAGTGTGATCTAGCTATTTGTGCAAACAGGTTCAAATTATTCACTAAAACAAGTGAGTTATTAGCAGTTGAACATATTTGACATTTTTCGCAATCACCCGCCTCGGCATGACTGCTCATAAATATTTTTGTGGGGAAGCGAAAACTTTCAAGCGCCAGTTTGACTGCCGACGTCGCGGCTGCTGATGGTATTGGTGCTGCCGTTGTTTTGTTTTTATTTTACTGTCGGTATCGATGAACGGAAAGGAGAAAGTAGTTATTCATGCAACAAATTACAAAATGATGATTTTTTCAGCACGAGACGTACATTTATTCAACGAGGCTTGCCGAGTTAGATAAATACGACGAGTGCTGAAAAAATCGAGTTTTGCAACGAGTTGCATACAAAGTTTTTTTTGTAATTGCAAAAAAACCGTTAAGTTTAATCTCTTCTTGTAACACAAACATGTAACAAGAGAAACCACGTGCGCGCCTCCAAGCACGCCTGCGTTGTATTTTTGTTCGATCAGGTAGGCTATGGTAGGCTGGGTGTCACTAATTTTGAAGCTCCCGTCGTCGTCATGCAGCAGCATAGGCAAGAGCGAAAGCAGTTCCAGCTACAGCCTCTACACCTGATCTGCAGTCCGAATCAGAATCTAAATCATCCTGATTCGGACTCGAGCTGCTCAGTGGATATAGAAGCAGCAGCTGTATCAACGGAAGTGGTAGTAGTTAGAAAGAAGTGTGCGCTGGCAAAAGTGCCGAAAAGTACTACTTTTCAGCACTCTTAAGAGTGCCTAAAAGTAGTACTTTTCGGAACTTTTGTTTTAGTGAAGAAAAGTAGGCCGTTATATTGCCCTTACCGCGAGTGAAAAGTACAGGAATATGCAACGCAATTACAAAAAAGTATTTTTGTAATTACGTTGTGAAAAGTTGAACATTTCAGTTGGCTGAAGTATGCTGAAATGGCCTACTTTTCACTCCTAATGCAAGTGTGCCGAAAAGTATTACTTTTCGGCACTCTTAAGAGTGCTGAAAAGTAGCACTTTTCGGCACTTTGGCTAGTACGCACTTTTTACTTACCACCATGCCTTCCGTAGATTCAGCCACTGCCTCTACATCTACTGAGCAGCTCGAATCCGAATCAGGACGATTTCAATTCGGATTCGAACTACAAATCAAGTGTAGAGGCAGCTGCTGAATCTGCTTTTGCTCTTGACCGCGCACAACTGTTTGACAACGGGAGCTCGATCATTGGTGACGCCTACTACACCAGAGCCTACCTGATCAAACAAAAAACTACGCCGATAAGCATGAGCACGCGCACGTGGTTCCTACTGATACATGTTTGTGTAGCTAGAAAATTCGCACTGAATTGGTGTTTTTCGTAATCACAAAAAACTTTGTATGCAACGCGTTGCAAAACTCGATTTTTTCAGCACTCGTCGTATTTATCCAACTCGGCAAGCCTCGTTGGATAAATGTACGACTCGTGCTGAAAAAATCATCATTTTGCAACTTGTTGCATAAATAACTATTTTGCCATCCCTGGATATATGACTAAAAAAAAATGAAAATAATTCAGGGTCACCTATTTTCCCGGAAAACTCAGGTGGAATTTTTTGTTTTCCCTTGACACTACTTACTTTGAAAAAATATAACTAACCTTACTATAGAGATTTCAGCCTTTGGCTGGTTCGTCTCATGAACTGAAAAAAAAGTGCATTCCTAAAATTTCAGCAATCAAAGTTTATAAAATTACCTTCTCAAAAATATTTTTTCGGAAATTTCTGCGAGTTATAGTTTTTCCGGCTTTTCTTTATGAATTTTCTCAACGGTGAAAAATTTTGTGGAAAACTTTTCCATTTTATATTTTTTTTTGATTCCGGAGAAAATTGGCTTTCATTTTCATTAAAAAACATTGTTTCCACGATGTTTCGTTCTTGAGTTATGATTTTTCAAAAAAAAAGGCTTATATGGCACATTTAGACATTTTTCAATAAAATTGGCCATAACTCAAAAACGAAAAATAAAGTGCATTCCAAAAAATCCAACGATTAAAGCTAATGTAATTTTTTTGAAAATTTTCCACGAGTTCGGGCATAGTTTTTCTGGCCTTTCTTTGTGAATTTTCTCAACTGTGATAAATTTTGTGGAAAACTTTTTCCAGTTCATTTTTTTGGGATTTCTGAGAAAATTTGCATTTATTCTGTAGAAAAAACTTTGTTGCTACGATGCTTCGTTCTGATTTTTCAAAGTAAGTAGTGTCAGGGGAAAACATAAAATTTCCACCTGAGTTTTCCGGGAAAATAGGCGACCCTGAAATTTTCTCAATTTTTTTTGTTCATAACAATGGGTACGGCTGTGGAAAAAAATTCATGAAAATCTGAGACCCTTCGGCCCAAATCCGTAAGGTAATAAAAAAAATCCCCTTCTTATATTTTTCCAGAGATAGGTCAAAGGAACCCCTAAAAAATCTTCAAGGAAGAGACATAAGTGTTTATGATTACCTCCAAGAAGTTTCTACAGAAGCTTGTCCAAGTGTTTCCTCAGAAAGCGCAAAAATTGTTCCATAAGCTTTTCTAAGACTTTCTACATTAATTCTCTTAGAGCTACACTAGGAATTCCTTCGAATGCTTCAAATTCTGTAAGAAAACTGAAAAGCTTCTCTACGAATTTTTGGTACAAATGTTTAAACATTAATATTTTGAATTTTGTTCCTTATATATTTTTTTTAAGAATTTTCCATAAAGTTTATCTGAAACTTTTCTTAGAGAGTTTCTGCTCATCCACCACGATTTTATTAGAAATTCATTCAGAAGCTGCTGTACAAAATACTCCAAGAGTATTTGCTCCAACAGTTCCTCTAGAGTTTCATTAGGAGTTTTCAGGAATTTCTCAAAAAAGTTATGCTAAACATTTCTTCTAGACTTTTTACAAAAATGTACTCCAAATTACTGTCAGAAATTTCTTTAACAAAAAATGAAAACAATGAAAGCAATTTACTTCCTGAATGATCTCTTAATCTCAATAGAAACCTCTAAAGAGATTCTCGATAAAAAGCAGCAGTTTTTGCTGAAAGAAGGTTGGCTTTCTACTTCACAGAGTTGTTACTTGTTCTGTGGCGGAATTGGTTAACACGCCCTGTCTAGCGAACTTGGGGAGACGTGGGTTCAAACTCCACCAGAACTACGTGGATTTTTTTCGCAGTTTTTCCACTCAATTTGTCCATTTTTCAACACATATTGTGCCTATGAACTTCAGGCAATACGTATGTTTAACCCTAAAAGGGATACCTTCATGGCCTCAGTTTCGTCACCTCGCTGAGTGTGTTCCATCAAAGACGAGCTCTGAAAGGCGCCTGGGGTCCAATGGACCCCAGGTATCCCTTTTAGGGTTAATATACCTTTCAGTTGGTTATCCGAAAAACAACAACATTCGTGTTAAAAATTCCTTCCCAAGACAATCGTGCAGACTCTGGGATTCCCGGTCAACGGTTGTCTTTCTAACATTCCCTTCCCTCCTCGATGACCGTAAGGACGTGGCAAGCGCCGTCATTGACATTTTTCATATTGTGAGTTCTCGAACTGTGCACATTGAGAATAGTCCCAAGCCCTATTCTTTGGTACCTTGTGCAATTTCGATTGCTCTGGTTAATCACGGAGTAGCAACTATGAATTGTGCGGTCATCTATGCTCATGCTCATGGAAATGCCTCCATGAATGTCATGTTTTTTTTAATTATCGAAAAAAAGAATTTCTGCAGGAAATCTTTTCCTGAGTTCAGTGAGAAATCCTCAAAGATATGTCTTCCCATGTACTTAGAATTTATTTCTTCCCACATACTTGTTTGAAAATTTCTCCACGATGAACTGCAGGAACACTACCGGAGTTCCCTTTGGGAATTTATCAGGATTTGGCAAATTTTCCGCATTTTTTTTTATAGAATTAAGATTTTGGGAGGATTTCCTAGGCTGCAAAACGGTGAGTCGATAAGGAGAGCGTCCAATATAGCTCTGGTGCTCACAAGTTCCTACCTCATGCTTCCACGGGTCAAACGATGACAAAGGCCGCCAGCTAAGAGTTGTGTGCTTAGCTGGTAGTGCAGCCTGGGCACTGTTGTCCTTCTGACTTCAGCTAGATTGAGGAGGTACGACCCGAGCGTCTGTTCACCAAGGAGGTGCGGCACAAACTGCGTCTGTTCTGGCATCCAGCGGCTGAGTAAGAAACGCTGCACCACGCCCAGCTAGATCCAAGGTGGTAGCCCCATCAGTGTGGTCGTCCCAGTGTTGGTTGGGACGTTAATCAGAACTGGCACAATGGCCCTCCGGCGAGATAGGAATGTTGGCGTAGGCCCAATAAGTCACCCGTAAATATCCCCATTGCGAATAACATAGGAGAAAATACGACTCGATACAATCGGCAAAGACCCATGCGACGAAAAAAGGATTACGATTAGATACTTGGAACATGGAATTGCAAGTCACTTGGTTTCGCAGGATGTGACAGGATAATCCACGACTAACTACATCCCCGCAACTTCGAGATCGTGGCGTTGCAGGAACTTTGTTGGACTGGACAGAAAGTGTGGAAAAGCGGGCATCGAGCGGCTACCTTACCAAAGCTGTGGCACCACCAATGAACTGGGAACAGGATTTATAGTGTTGGGCAAGATGCGACAACGTGTGATCGGGTGGCAGCCGATCAACGCAAGGATGTGCATGTTGAGAGTTACGGGCCGCTTCTTTAACTACAGCTTCATCAACGTCCACACGAAGGGAGACCTGATGACGAGAAAGAAGCGTTCTACGCGCAGTTAGAGCAAACATACGATGGTTGCTCGCCGCGTGACGTGAAAATCGTTGTCGGCGACATGAACGCGCAGGTAGGAAGGGAGGAAATGTACAGACCGGTAATCGGGCGAAACAGCCTGCACGCCGTATCGAATGATAACGGCCAGCGATGCGTAAGCTTTGCAGCCTCCCGTGGTATGGTAGTTCGAAGCACCTTCTTCCCCCGCAAAGATATCCACAAAGCCACCTGGAGATCACCCGACCACAGTGGCGGGGCTCCATACAAATGCCGGACAAAACCTTAAACTTTCTCCAAATACACTGAAATTCACATGTCTAGATAATTTGGGTGTGCTGAATCTATTTCTGGCATCAAAATTTACATAACTTGCATTATTTTTGTATAAAAGTAGGTTTAAAGTATTAAAATAGCCTTAGTTTTAATAAAAAATAATAAAAAGCTCATAATAAATAAGTCGGCATCATGTTTATTTGTTTTGGAATATAGTTTTAGTGCTCTATGTTATAAAAAAAGATTGGATGATATGTTAATCTACATAGTTTACTTGATGAAGCATGTAGAATTGTATAAAAATGCGAGTTAACAAGGCAAAAATGCTACACACTTTTTATTAAGTGAGGGTTATATTCTATTCACCATGTCCGCTTGTCACATAGCGAAAATAACAATGACGATATCTCATACCACATCTAGCCGCGTAGTTGCCGGCTAAGAATAGGACTACTAACCCCAATTCAAGGTGTCAGGCGACCCGTGCCGAGGAATGAGTGATCGAGGGGGTGAAAAAGATGCTCGATCTTTAACGGAGCCTGTGGGGTACCTGGGCACCCCCCACAGTATGCTGTCCCTTACCGCGTTAATGCAGAGCTCTGGCGTGGTGGACATTATTTCTCGTGCAACTCGTGGGAACAATGAGCAAGAATCAAAAATCAAATATCTTAGGTGGAAGTAGTGGTGCGATCAACCCCTTCGCAAGAAGTGGGTTGATGAGGTCTCCGACAAGGAGAAGCGAGGAGTCAGGTGCTGGTAGCTTACGTAGCTCAAGCGTGGGAGCTCCTGTCCACTCCACGGCAAGCCAGCCGGTGGAGGTCATGGACGGAGCGTGGCTGCTGAGGGCCATAAGCCAAGAAGTTGGTAAAGGACGGCCCGCATTAGAGGTTGCTGAGCACCAGCTTGGCAAAATCATCGACTTTGCGACAACTAAGTCGAATATAAGCAAGGACCTGAAAACGGCCTTGCTTAGACTTAGAGTGTCTGTCGATGAGGCCAAGCAGGAGCACGCGGTGGCGTTGCTGGCTGCTACAGCTGCGGAACCAGCAAAGGAGAATGTGTCGAAGTTTACACAAACAGAGGCCTTCTCCTTCGCAGGTAGTCCGAGGAGTGTGGAAGCGAATGCTCGTGACAAACGCGACAAGCATTCGCAGAAGCGGGCGAGGCAGCCGTCAGGTGAGGAGCTGTCTGGCGGCGCCCGCAAGGCCAGGCGTATAATAACCCCGAAAGCCGGTGGTAACGCTGGAAAGTCGGACCCCAGCCAGGGTTCCCGGAAAGCTGGGAAGGGTGGGCCTGAAAAGGCTGGCCCGTCCCGGAATGAAGGGAATAAGGGGTTGCGACCAATGGTGGGCCCTCAGCAGCCACAGAGCAGGGCGGTCCAAGGAGAAGACCCTCCTTGGACAAAGGTAGAGCGGAAGAAGAAGAAGAAGAAGGTGATTCCGCAGGTAGAAGCGCAGGTCGCCAAGCCAAGGCGTAGGAAGGCAGGTGCCAGGCGCGAAAAAGGTGACGCTATCGTCATCAAGACCGAACAGTCGAAATACTCGGACGTCTTGAAGGCGATGAGGTGCGACGCCAAGCTCGAGGGTCTTGGAGCCGATGTACGCAGTATCAGACGTACTCGTACGGGCGAAATGATCCTGGAGCTTAAGCGCCAGAAGGATCACAAGGGCGCCGCCTACAAGAGGCTGGCAGAAGAGGTCCTTGGTGATGGAGTGGAGGTGAGGGCTCTTACGCATGAGGCGACTCTGAAGGTCAAAGACCTAGACGAGATCACCGAAGCGGAAGAGCTCGTCACGGCACTGCGGCAACAGTGCGATGTTCAGGTGGCCGCCACAGCCGTCAGGCTGCGGAAGGGGCCAGCAGGGACACAGATAGCTCTGGTTCAGCTACCTGTGGCGGATGTTAAAAAATCCGTTAAAGTAGGGAGTATTAAGGTGGGCTGGTGTGTTTGTCACCTGACATTCCACGAGCCACCTGAGGTTTGCTTCAGGTGTCTGGAACCAGGACACAAGTCGTGGGACTGCAAAGGCCCCGACAGGCGCAAACTGTGTAGGCGATGCGGCGCTGAAGGTCATAAGGCCCAAAGCTGCACGAGTCCGCCCATCTGCATGATCTGTACCGGGAAAACCTCGAAAAACAGACATGCGATGGGTGGTCCAGGGTGCCCGGCCTTTAAGAAAGCCGCAGTGAGCAACAAATCACAGTGCAGGTAACGCAGCTGAACCTGAACCACTGTGATGCGGCTCAGCAACTGCTTTGTCAGGCGGTTTCTGAGTGGGAGACGGATATCGCCATCATTTCGGATCCATACCGAGTACCCGCCGGCAACGGCAACTGGGCCTCGGATGGGACCAGGAAAATGGCGGCGATATGGACGACGGGTAAATACCCCGTGCAGGAGTTGGTGTCTACTACCTATGAGGGCTTCGTGGTCGCCAAAGTAAACGGGGTCTTCTTCTGTAGCTGTTATGCGCCTCCGCGGTGGCCGATCGAGCGGTTCACGCAAATGCTGGACCGCTTAACGACCGTGCTAACAGGGCGAAGGCCGGTGGTAATAGCGGGTGACTTTAATGCCTGGGCTGTGGAATGGGGAAGCCGTTTCACGAACCAGCGGGGTCAGATCCTGCTAGAAACACTGGCCATCTTAGATGTCGACTTGGCTAACGTCGGTACCAAGAGTACCTATAGTCGAAACGGAGCGGAGTCAATTATTGACGTGACCTTTTGTAGTCCTGGCCTAACAAGTAGTTCGAACTGGAGAGTAGATGATGGCTACACTCACAGCGACCACCTGGCGGTTCGCTACAGTATCGACTACAACAACAGCAGACAGCGGATAGAAGAAGAGGCGGCTAGGCCAAGGCCAAGCCCTCGTAGGTGGAAGACATCATACTTCGACGAAGAGGTATTTAGGGAAGCGCTCCGCCGTGAGCGAAACTTACTCGGTTTAGACGGCGACGAGCTGGTAGCGGTGCTCTCACGTGCGTGTGATGCGACCATGCCTAGGAGAGTCCACCCTAGAAATGGGAGGCCACCGGCTTATTGGTGGACCGACGCGATTGCGGACCTGCGCCGCGCCTGCCTACGGGCTAGGCGGCGGATGCAGCGAGCACGATCAGAGGAAGAGCGAAACGAACGGCGGGTGGTGTTCGCCGCTGCAAAAGCCGCGCTCAAGACCGAGATAAGAGCAAGCAAGAAGGCCTGCTTTGAGGGTCTCTGTCAGAGCGCCAATACGACCCCGTGGGGGGATGCCTACAGGATCGTTATGGCCAAGACGAGAGGTGTGATGGCTCCTACAGAGCAATCTCCAGAGATGTTGGAGGGGATCATTGGAGGACTTTTTCCGCGTCATGATCCTAGTCCTTGGCCTCCTTTCGTAGGACAGCCGGGGACTGGGGCTGGCGATGAGGAAAGGGTCACCGATGTGGAACTTGCGGGGATAGCTAAGTCCCTTAGCGTAGGTAAGGCCCCAGGTCCGGACGGAGTTCCGAACCTGGCCTTAAAAGTAGCTATTGCAGAAGCTCCCGAGATGTTCAGGTCTGCTATGCAGAAATGCCTGGACGAGGGAGTTTTCCCAGAAGCTTGGAAGAGGCAGAGCCTGGTACTATTGCCAAAGGCGGGGAAACCACCCGGAGACCCGTCGGCATATAGACCAATATGCTTGATTGACACGGCGGGGAAGGTGCTCGAAAAGATCATCCTCAATAGAATGTTGAAGTTCACTGAGGGCGTAAATGGTCTCTCGAGCAACCAGTATGGCTTCCGGAAGGGGAGGTCCACCGTAGACGCTATCTTGTCGGTTACAAAAACCGCCGAGAAAGCACTCGAGCCCAAGAGGAGGGGAATTCGCTTTTGCGGGGTAGTGACTCTGGATGTAAGGAATGCATTTAATAGCGCCAGTTGGGCTGCTATTGCTGATGCGCTCTTGCGTCTGGGGATACCGGAGTACTTGTACAAGATTCTCGGAAGCTACTTCCAGAATCGCGTACTAGTATACGACACGGAGGTGGGTCGGAAGTGCTTTCACATAACCTCAGGAGTCCCGCAAGGTTCCATCCTGGGTCCGGTGTTATGGAATGTCATGTACGACGAGGTGTTGAGGTTAGAGTACCCAGTGGGAGTGGTGATTGTCGGATTTGCCGACGATATTACGCTCGAAGTCTACGGTGAAACGATCGAGGAGGTGAAGTTGACTACCGACCACTCGATCAAGGTTGTGGAGGCGTGGATGCGGTCCAGAAAACTGGAGCTGGCTCACCACAAGACAGAGGTGACGGTTGTGAACAACATGCAGTCGGCGCAGCAGACGGAGATCAGTGTAGGAGAGTGCACTATCCTGTCGAAGCGCTCTGTCAAGCACTTGGGCGTGATGATCGACGATAAGCTTACCTTCGGTAGCCACGTCGATTATGCCTGTAAAAGAGCCTCCACAGCTATTGCGGCACTGTCCCGGATGATGTCCAATAGCTCAGCGGTGTACGCCAGTAAGCGCAAGCTTCTGGCTAGTGTTGCTACGTCCATACTTAGGTATGGCGGCCCGGCGTGGGGTACCGCGCTAAGTACTGAATGCTACCGACGGAAGCTGGAAAGTACTTACAGGCTTATGTGTCTGAGGGTTGCAAGCGCGTACCGTACCGTGTCACACGACGCTCTCTGTGTCATTACTGGTATGGTGCCCATCAGCATTCTTATCAGTGAGGATATGGAGTGCTTCGAAATGCGCGGCACAAGAGGCATACGCAAGACTGTCAGGATGGCCTCTATGGTCAAATGGCAGCGCGCGTGGGACAGTTCCACCAAAGGAAGGTGGACCCATAGGTTGATACCGAGGGTAGATAGTTGGATTAATAGGCGCCATGGGGAAGTTTCATTCCACCTGACACAGGTCCTTACAGGCCATGGTTGCTTCCGACAGTATCTACACCGTTTCGGGCATGCGGATTCTCCCGAATGCCCAGTGTGCAATGGTTTAGAGGAAACGGCGGAACACGTTTTGTTCGTGTGCCCGCGTTTTCGCACAATGCGTGACCGCATGCTTGCCACATGCGGGGAGGACACAACTCCGGACAACTTGGTCCAGAGAATGTGTAGGGATGAGATTAGCTGGAATGCCGTTTCAACGGCTATCACCCATATCGTCTGGGAGCTACAAAGGAGGTGGCGCGTGGACTCGGAGAATGGCTAGTCCAGATGCAGTACAAGAGGTGGTCCAGGGGTTCGAAGTCGGCTTCGTAGGTCATACCGGTGCCCTGCGGTCGAGATCGACCCTTACAGCGATTAAGTGGCCGCGGAGAGGAAGTCCCGGTAGCGGTGCTGTCGTGGCGTCGGTCTACTGGGTTGGATCTGAGCCCGCGGTTGGAAAGGGGTCCCCGGCAAGGGTCGGGGTAGGTGAGACCCTGCTGTCTGCAACCTACGGATGCAGCTGATAAGGCCTGAAGGGTAGTGATACCCTTGCCTTCAGCAGGTCAGATCGGGTTGCATGTGGGCATCAGTTCTTGATGTCCGCTCAGCAGTAGGGCGCGGGCGGGGTTGACCCTGCCCGCCTTCCGTGGACAAAGGGAGTGGCGAGGACCACTCGGGAAACTGGCTAAGCGCCAGCATGCTATCGTGATGGACTCTCCAGTGCGAGTCATCGATGTTCGTTGCTGCTAGGCTACGGCAGCTAACCTTGAGGGTGCGATATGCACTAGCCCCTCTCTGAAGCAATACCTTCTTGGTGGTTCCGGAGAGACGTAGGGTTTGGCGACCATAGGAATGTGTTTTAGTGGGTCGAGGAGAGAGTAGTCCTGGCTTCTACCGGCATTGTAGAAGACGGCCTCATCCCCACACTACCCTAACCTTCCTGTTAGGGTGTCTGATGAGCAGATTTATCCCCCTATGGTTTAGAAGGAAAAAAAAAAAAAAAAATACCACATCTAGGTGGAACAAAAGTCGACAATACAAGCACACAACACAGACAAACCGACATCTCATGCTACTCACTTCCCATTGTTCTTCTTATTAACAGTTAGTTGAAATAAACGGTAGTTCGTAAATCGTACGCTCATGGCTCTCGCATTATTTTTGCTCCTGTTTGACGTTTGTTCACTACCGCCACCTAATTATGAGGTTGCGAAACATTGGCATTGATTAACGGATTGATTGGCATTGAGCGATTATGTTCTCGTGACCATTATTTAAATCGCAATTTGTTCGAAGTGATACGTCTGTTTGTCTGTTCGTTGGTCTGTGGTCACCATTTCAGTGGCTTTTTTGAGTTAATCATTACTGAAATTAATGTCGCCGAATTTCCGAGAACGTAGTTTAGCAAATGAAACCTTCACACTTAGTTGAGCTCGGCTAATTTTCATTCTTTTGCCGAGATCCGCACAGCCGAGTGCTCGGCAACCTAAATTCAACTGAAATATCGGCAAAAAATCAATTATATTCATAGCAGCACCTATGGGTGCCGCTGGCATCAAACTTCAAACGTCAAGTTTTTAGCCGAGATTCAGCAAATGAACTTGAACCGAGATTTGCACAGCCGATCTCGGCATTCTGTTTTAAGTGTGTTGGATGATTAGTTAATAAAATAATAAATATGCATATGAAAGGTATATACGTTTTTGAATGTACAAGAAATCCGTTATTTTATTATACTTATTAAAAGGTAAACTACATATAGCTACTTACTCTAATATAATCGATAAAAAAACCGTCTATCACAAAACCATTCAATAACCGCTCTGTTATATTTGCTCAAAAATGTACTTGTTGAATACAGTACCAACGTAATGCTGTCTCAAGAGATCGAATGCGCGACAATAAACAGGTTAAAACCCCTTCCCAGTACATTCTGCATAAGTGATAACGCAACATATCAATATACTACAATGACTTTTATATTCTAGACGGAAATTGTAAAAGATATATTATAAGTTTACGTTCGAAAATAAAACTCATATATTTTCGATTGTTTCGCAACCATGCGTCTCCATTACAACTTTTTTTCAAAAAAGTAAATTTTTCGTTCTTAGCGCAGTTTTGCGCAGACAGTGACGTATATCCCCAAAAACTAGACAAGATTTTGGGTTAGATGCATCACACCTGATCATTCCGAACTGTTTCATTAAAAAGTACTAGATCAATGTAGCCTGAATTCATAATCCAAAAATGAGTTCCTGGAAAAATTAATCAAATAATATCCTAAAAATGCCCTCTAAAAATTTCTCAAAAAATCCCTCCAAGAATTTCTTGAAAAAAAAAACCCTTCCCATTACCGGTTTTCCATACACTAGACGCCTCTCCGCCTTTTACCGAAATTAGAAAAAAAAACCTCCCATGCCGCTTTCTCTGTGCTTCAACAAGCTAAGATGGGCAAAATTGCTAGGGCGTGATATTCGCACCCAAAGGACCTGAGTTCAATTCGCGTTCACAATTCTTTTCTTTTCATCTGCAAGTTGAGAATGTTAAAATATTTTCATCACATATGAAGTGTTAATTTTGCTGCACTCGATTCATCATATTTTTGTAGGTTGTATTCGTACTCTGTAGCTTCCAAAAGCTCTACCGATTTTTTATCTTCAACACAATTTTTTAGTTGTCTGAAAAGGTGTGTACTGGCTATTTCTTCTCAGGTTCCATTCGATATTATTATTTGAAAAAAAAAATTGTCATTATTTTCAATTTTCAACGAAAACATTATTCGTAAGTTTTCTCATTATTTTCATTCAACATATAAGAATGAAAAGCATAAAGAAAACCAAGTCTTTTGCTTAGCAAAGTTTCCAACTTTTATTTTATTTTTCATGTACTGAAGCTTAAATCTTCCTTACATTTCATATTTCACTGCAAATTCACGACTCTTGCAAATTGTCAAGCAAACAACACCACACATAAAAAAGAATCAGCAAAGATATAGTTTATTCGATTTTTCCTTATACTAACATAATTTTAGGCGAAGGTTAAAAAGTTTTATTTTACAAGATTAAGATTTCAACGTGATTAAAACATAAAAAACGCCCTTAACGAATGCTTATTACATATCTAGGACGTTTTATGTTTCGTAATATTTGTTTTTATTAAATTCAATTTTAAAGAAAAATTTCCTGTAATGAAATGATTGAAAATTGAGGTCAAATATGAAAAATATAGATAATTTAATGGGTTTGTACTCTCAATAATTTTATTACTTTATTTTCCATCTTGCATGAATGTATGAGGAAAAAATATGTGGGTGAAAAATCTGTATCAAGATCATGAAATCTGTATTTTTTCTGTACTCTGTATCCTGTCTGTATCAACCTCTAAAAATCTGTATAATACAGAAAAATCTGTATATCTGGCATCTCTGATATCAAGGGAAAGTATAGTAAGTAATACCTCTCATTCGAAGTTAATTTTTTGGCAGCTATTGGCGCCATTATTAATTTTACCATTAAATCACGTGAGTGTTTTCGTAAAAGCTTCTGGATAAACCTCTTCAGTGGTTTTTGAAGGTTGGAAAATGTTTTCAGTTTTTGCAGAAACCATTTTTGAATGAAATTTCACAAAAAAATGTTTTTTGCAAAAATGGAAAACATTTTCCACCTCAAAAATATTCAGAAGATACCTTGATCCATACTCTACATGTGCACGAAAACCGATTTTGAAAATATTGCTTCGTTATTTAATAAAAAATCAAAAACCAAAAAAAAATGAGAAAATGCTTCCAGTTTCGCCTTAAATTTTTCCACGTCAACCTAAAGTCCCAGTCAATCAGTTGCCATCACCCACTTCCATATACCTACCAACAATGTTCCTGATACTATTTTTTTTTCCTCGGAAGCTGTCTTTTTCGAGGTGCATCACCGGTTCACGGTGGCAGAAAATCCACCTACTAGCGCAATATCCCAACATACCACGCAAAGTTGCACTTCTGGTAACTTCTTTCGTCAGCCACAACAGCTTCAACCGAGCATTATTCATTCGCCATCCCATGTGTTCTTCCCGGATTGTGATGTGTCGTCGAACATGGTGCACAATAGAGATAGACAGAGAGTAGAGAGACAGGAGGTCGCTACTTTTACCATCATGAAGTATGTCAGAACATCCATTGGGGCCTGTTCGCCTCGCGTCTACCAGAACCAGGCAGACGGTGACGGTGCGCGGTGGTGGATTCTTTATGCACGTTGTAAATCATAATAAAATTTTTGAAGGAATCTCATACCAAAGGAACGCGAACGTTCCCTCCGCCCGCGAATATGCCCGTTGATGTCTGCGCGCAAAGTGAGTTGTGCAAGATAACCCTGCGGGTATGGAACGAGATGACGAATATGTGGCGTGATGCTTGTGTCTGCGAAAATACATTGTGTTTTGTGTGTATACCTACGTCATACTTTATGGAGCCCCGCAGGAAGAATACGGGTCCCGAAATAGCACCATGCACCGTTATGGGGAACTCACTATCTTGGGTGGATAATACTCCGTTTGGCATATGAACATTTGGCATAAAACCGTTTGCGTGGCACACTGGGGCAGGATTGAAAATACATGGAAAAAACCTCTAGCTCGTCGAGATGTCGAGATACTCATTTGGTGTCTTCAGAGAAAATATTTCTATGGACATGGTCGATATTCTGAGTGGTAGTCAATTTTTCTTACGTTATTCGCATAAAAGTCCTATAAGTCATTTTGGCCAAATTGCATTTTAGCGATATGGTTTCTTCGGCAAAGTTGTTCGGCTATTTATGCTGAAAAAGTTTGCTGAAGACGTCAAATTTCCAAAGCCTACTATTCTTGAGATATTGACCGATTTATAAAATACCTACCTAAAATCGATTTTTTTCATTAAAATACGTTTTTATACAAATTTTATGTCCGTTTTCGAGTTATAATAATGAAAAATACTAAAATAAAACATATATCGAGGAAATTAGTTGAAAAAACTAAAATGTGCATTGATTTTATATAGAAAGTTCCCGAAAAACATGCAAAATGTAATGAAATACGTTAGCTTTCACGTAAAAAAATTTCACGGACATGATATTTAATGATTTTTTCTAAATTGAGTTCAAAGTTTACTGTTTTGGGTAAATTAGTACAACATTTTTGTTCATAAAATACTACGTTTTAAGGTGCCAAGTGAACCATGAAAAGTATAGATACCATCTAGTCATAGATTTAGTTGTATCTAATCTCCAAACAAATTGTAAAACACAAAAATGTCCCAAACGCCAATGAAAGTATGCTTTGGTTTTATCATTCGTCAATGCGTTATACAGTCACACATCATGAATATGTTTTGATTGTATGATTATTATCTTATTTAATACAGATATTTAAAAAAATTGGAGAGTTATAAGCATAAATATATGTATTCAATGATCTAAAAACTCAAAAGCATGTGAGTAAAAAATGTAGAAAAACTTTTCAATTATTTTAACCTAGTCGTACGTACTACTAAATATTTAAAAACTTTGCGTACTAAGCAAAATTAATAACAATTCATCAGAAATAAACCAGTAAATAACTATTCTTTGTTATTTGATTCCTCTATTATTTAGCTGTTTTTCAAATTAGTGGCCATCACAGGAAGCAAACATATGTCTAGATCTCTACAAAATCTGGATGTGTTGTAAAACAGTCATTGAATCATCACGCAAATACATTACGTGTGTATAAATCATTAACGAATGATAAATTCAAGGCATGCTTTTATTGGAGTCATTTGGGACATTTTTGTGTTTTACAATTTGTTTGGAGATTAGAAACAACTAAATCTAATACTAGATTGTATCTATCCTTTTTATGGTTCACTTGGCACCTTAAAACGTAGTATTTTATGAACAAAAATTTTGAACTAATTTACCCAAAACAGTAAACTTTGAACTCAATTTAGAAAAAATCATTAAATATCATGTCTGTGAAATTTTTTTTACATAAAAGCTAATGTATTTTTTAGGTGATTGCCGATGAAAAAACTTGCCCGAACTTGCCCGACTGCAAAAACGTCCTATATACATTTTGCGTGTTTTTCGGTAACTTTCTATATAAAATCAATGCATATTTTATTTTTCTCAACTAATTTCCTAGATATATGTTTTATTTTAGTATTTTTCATTATTATAACTCGAAAACGGACATTAAATTTGTTTAAAAACGTATTTTAATGAAAAAAATCGATTTTAGGTAGGTATTTTATAAATCGGTCAATATCTCAAGAATAGTAGGCTTTGGAAATTTGACGTCTTCAGCAAACTTTTTCAGCATAAATAGCCGAACAACTTTGCCGAAGAAACCATATCGCTAAAATGCAATTTGGCCAAAATGACTTATAGGACTTTTATGCGAATAACGTAAGAAAAATTGACTACCGCTCAGAATATCGACCATGTCCATAGAAATATTTTCTCTGAAGACACCAAATGAGTATCTCGACATCTCGATGAGCTAGAGGTTTTTTCCATGTATTTTCAGTTCTGCCCCAGTGTGCGTGGATGGTCATTTGACCGAAAGGTTGAATATTATTAACTATCATTAAAAACGGCTACGCAGTCTTGAAATTAGCAAACGATGTTTATTACTTGCCCAACGTTTCGACACGTTTCGGGGTTAGTGTCTTCTTCAGGGGGAACCCCGTATCGAAAAGTTGGACAAGTAATAAACAAAGTTTGCTAATTTTAAGACTGCGTAGCCGTTTTTAATGATAGTTGAAACGATACAGTCGAGCCTCCACTAGAAAGTTTAATATTATTACGTTCTGTTGACTAATACTGTAAATGTCAATGTTCTGAACGCCATTCTATCGATAGACCAGTTGAAAAAAAAAAACACTTAACCAAGGTAAGAAACAATCAATGAAAAAAAAAATGAAAAATTGCCCTAGCAGAACAACTCGTTCGTGAGAACGACCTGTTTTATAAAAAGGAATGCTAGTTAGAAGACAGTGTAGGCCAGGAAAAATCCCGGATATTTTGTTGGAAGAATTCCAGGATGAAATGATATATTCTTAAAAGTATCATCCCTCGAAATTTCCGGAGGAATTTCTAAAAAAATACTGTAGAAATTGCAGAGGACAATACTGAAAAATCCTGGAGAAAGCCATGGTAAAATAACTGGAGTAGTCCCTGGGGAGATCCATGTAGAAACTTTAGGAGAAATTTCTGGGAAAATTCCGGAGGAAATCCCTCAAAAGTTTGCGGAGACATTTCTAGAGAAATGTATAAATTAATTATCGGTTTATTTTTAATTAGTGCATTGACCAAAAAAAAATCTTGGAGGAATTTCCAGAGAAATTCCTGGATGAATTCATTGAGTCGTTCCTGAAAGAGTTCATGGAGCCAGGCCTGGACGAATTCCTGAAAAACTACTTACCTTACCGGTCAGGCTAAGGCCGGGGTGGCCTCTGCTGTACATAGTAGCCGCCTCCATTCCACTCGGTCCATGGCTGTTTGTCTCCAGTTCCGCACTCTGCGTAGGGTCCGCAGATCGTCCTCCACTTGGTCGACCCACCTAGCTCGCTGCGCTCCACGTCTTCTTGTACCGGTCGGATGACTCTCGAGAACCATTTTAGTCGGGTTGCTATCCGACATCCTAATGACGTGACCCGCCCACCGTAGCCTCCCGATTTTCGCGGTATGGACGATGGTTGGTTCTCTTAGCAGCTGATGCAGCTCGTGGTTCATTCGCCTTCTCCAAGTCCCGTCTTCCATCTGCACTATGCCGTAGATGGTACGCAACACCTTCCGTTCGAAAACTCCAAGGGCGCGTTGGTCCTCTGCACGTAGGGTCCATGTTTCGTGCCCATAGAGGACGACCGGTCTAATCAGCGTTTTGTAGATGGTTAACTTCGTGTTACGGCGAACTTTGTTCGATCGTAGAGTTCTGCGGAGTCCAAAGTAAGCACGATTTCCTGCCACAATGCGCCTCTGAATTTCTCTGCTGGTGTCGTTGTCGTCGGTCACCAGTGAGCCCAAGTACACGAATTCTTCAACCGCCTCGATTTCATCACCGTCGATATGAATTCGGGGTGGCGGGCGCGATGATTCCTCCCTGGAGCCCTTTGCCATCATGTACTTTGTCTTCGACAAATTAATGACTAATCCGATTCGCTTGGCTTCACTCTTCAGTCGGATGTACGTTTCCGCCATCGTCTCAAATTTACGAGCAATAATATCAATATCATCGGCGAAACCAAGCAGCTGAACGGACTTCGTGAAAATCGTCCCACTCGTGTTCATCCCCGCTCTTCTTATTACACCCTCCAAAGCAATGTTGAACAGCAAGCACGAAAGACCATCACCTTGCCGTAACCCTCTGCGAGATTCGAAGGGACTCGAGAGTGTCCCTGATACTCGAACTACGCACATCACTCGATCCATCGTCGCCTTGATCAACCGTATCAGTTTATCCGGGAATCCGTATTCGTGCATAATCTGCCATAGCTGTTCTCGATCGATTGTATCATACGCCGATTTGAAATCGATGAACAAGTGATGTGTGGGCACGTTGTATTCGCGGCATTTCTGCAACACCTGGCGGATGGCGAACATCTGGTCCGTTGTAGCGCGTTCACCCATAAATCCAGCCTGATATTGCCCCACGAACTCTCTTGCAATCGGTGATAGACGGCGGCATAAAATTTGAGAGAGTACCTTGTAGGCAGCGCTCAGTAGTGTGATCGCGCGATAGTTCCCGCAATCCAACTTGTCGCCCTTTTTGTAGATGGGACACACGATACCTTCCATCCATTCCTCCAGTAATACATACTACCTACTCCCAAATCTTGGTAATGACCCAGTGTAGTGCTCTCACCAGTGCTTCTCCACCGTATTTTAGAAGCTCGCTTGGTAGTTGATCTGCTCCAGCGGCCTTGTTGTTTTTCAACCGGCCAACCTCCTCCTCAATCTCTTGAAGGTCAGGGGCCGGAAGTCTTTCGTCCTGTGCACATACTCCTAGATCTGTTACCACGCCACCTTCGGTACTTGCAACGTCGCCATTGAGATGCTCATCGTAATGCTGCCGCCACCTCTCGACCACCTCACGCTCGCTCGTGAGAATATTCCCGTGATTATCTCGGCACATGTCGGCTTGTGGCACAAAGCCTCTGCGCGAGCGGTTCAGCTTCTCGTAGAACTTTCGTGTGTCTTTAGCGCGGTACAGCTCTTCCATCGCTTCGCGATCTCGTTCTTCCTGCTGGCGCTTCTTCATCCGGAAGACTGAGTTCTGCCTGTTCCGCGCCTGTTTGTAACGTGCCTCATTCGCTCTCGTACGGTGTTGCAGCATTCTCGCCCATGCTGCATTCTTCTCGTTTTTCAACTGTTCACATTCGCCGTCGTACCAGTCGTTTCTGTGATTCGAAGTCGCGAAGCCTAGTGTTGTAGCCGAGGTACTACCTATGGCGGATCGGATGTCCCTCCAGCCATCTTCAAGTGTAGCTGCGCCAAGCTGCTCTTCCGTTGGTAGGGCCACTGCTAACTGCTCCGCGTAGTCTTGAGCCACTTCTACGTTACGAAGTTGCTCGATGTTGAGCCGTGGCGTTCGACTTCGACGTGTGGTGATAACTGTCGAAAGTTTTGAGCGCATGCATACAGCGACTAAGTAGTGATCCGAATCTATATTCGCACTGCGGTATGTGCGGACGTTGGTTATATCTGAGAAGAATTTACCGTCGATTAGAACGTGGTCGATTTGGTTTTCTGTCTGTTGGTCGGGTGATCTCCAGGTGGCTTTGTGGATATCTTTGCGGGGGAAGAAGGTGCTTCGGACTACCATACCACGGGAGGCTGCAAAGTTTACGCATCGCTGGCCGTTATCATTCGATACGGCGTGCAGGCTGTTTCGCCCGATTACCGGTCTGTACATTTCCTCCCTTCCTACCTGCGCGTTCATGTCGCCGACAACGATTTTCACGTCACGCGGCGAGCAACCATCGTATGTTTGCTCTAACTGCGCGTAGAACGCTTCTTTCTCGTCATCGGGTCTCCCTTCGTGTGGGCAGTGGACGTTGATGATGCTGTAGTTGAAGAAACGGCCCTTAACTCTCAACATGCACATCCTTGCGTTGATCGGCTGCCACCCGATCACACGTTGTCGCATCTTGCCCAACACTATAAATCCTGTTCCCAGTTCATTTGGTGGTGCCACAGCTTTGGTAGAAGGTAGCCGCTCGATGCCCGCTTTTCCACACTTTCTGTCCAGTCCAACAAAGTTCCTGCAACGCCACGATGTCGAAGTTGCGGGGATGTAGTTCGTCGTAGATTATCCTGTCACATCCTGCGAAACCTAGTGACTTGCAATTCCATGTTCCAAGTTTCCAATCGTAGTCCTTATTTCGTCGCGTGGGTCTTTGCCGATTGTATCGAGTCGTATTTTCTCCTATGTTATTCGCAATGGGGTTTTTTACGGGTGGCTTATTGGGCCTACGCCAACACTCCTGTCTCGCCGGAGGGCCATCGTGCCAGTTCTGTTTAACGTCCCAACCAACACTGGGACGACCACGCTGATGGGGCTACCACCTTGGATCTAGCTGGGCGTGGTGCAGCGTTTCTTACTCAGCCGCTGGATGCCAGAACAGACGCTGTTTGAGCCGCACCTCCTTGGTAAACAGACACTCGGATCGTACCTCCTCAATCTAGCTGAAGTCAGAAGGACAACAGTGCCCAGGCTGCACTACCAGCTAAGCACACAACTCTTTGCTGAACAACTCTTCCTGAAAAACCGTACTGGAGAATAGCAATAGAAATATGTTCCTGGAGAAATTCCTGAACGAATCTCTGGAAAACACCTGGAGGATTTTTTTTATTCAAATTTCCCCATAGTAAATTCAGGAGCAATTTCTGAAGGAATTCCTAAAAAATCCTTGGAAAACTTCTGGAGAAATTCCATTGGACCATTGGAATCTCTGTAGAAATTCGTGAACCAATTAGGGGGAAAATGCATGAAAGTATTCTAGGAGAAATTTCCGATTGTGTTCCTGGAAAAATTCATGAGGGTATTTCTGAAGAAATACAGGGGATAGACAAAATGATCGGGACAGGCAAAATTTTCACTTTTCAAAAAATGTTCAATTAGCTGTAACTTTTCGAAAAGTGCATCAAATATTCTCAAATTTTTACTGTAAGTTCTTCAACTAGTTGTGTATCAGTGGACAAAATTTGGAAAAGATCGGACCATTCTTCACGATGTTATAAAGATTTTTGAAAATGGTAAAATTATCCGAATGCCAACTTTGAGCTGTTATATCTCCGGATTCAATTAACCAAATGTAATGAAATTTTGCCCATTTATGACTTATATGTATAATGAGCTATGAAAAACCATCGACTTAACTTAATATTCTTAACACGGAAGAAAATTATAACGATAAGACACCAAATTATCCAAAACATCAACATCGTTTCAAGATTCAAGATGCAAATTATAGTTCATTTAGTATGCCTCTAATTGACTTATATATAAATGCGTTTTGAAGGAAAGTTACAACAGAGCCGCCAATAAATTGAAAAAGTAATGGGATGCATATTAAAAATAGACCAATTTACTAAAAAATCGTGAAAAAAATAAAATCGCTATAACTTTTTCGCTTGTGAAAAATTTCAAGTTAAGTCAAATGTTTTCCAGAGTTCATTATATAAGTCATGAATGGTCAAAATTTCATTGCAATCGGTTCATTGAATCCGGAGGTATAACAGCTCAAAGTTGGCTATCGAATAATTTTATCTTTTTCAAAAATCTTTATAACTTCGTGAAGAATGGTCCGATCTTTTCCAAATTTTGTTCACTGATACACAACTAGTTGAAGAACTTACAGTAAAAATTTGAGAATATTCGATGCACTTTTCGAAAAGTTATAGCTAGTTGAATATTTTTTGGAAAGTGAAAATTTTGCCTGTCCCGATCATTTTGTCTATCCCCTGTACCTGGAGAAACTACAGAAGATCTGTCTGAAGAAGTTCCTGTTGAAATAAGAGATAATTCCAAATGCATTCCTGAAAAAACTCCTGGTTGAATTCTTGGATGATTTTCTGTAAAAAAAATCTGTAAAAAATGGGGAATATTCCTTGGCTCTCAGTACTATATTCGCAGTCAAAACAGATTAAGATATAAGACTGAAAGCCAAGAAATTTTCCTATCCTATTTTCCTGGAGAAATTTCTAAAATAATTCTAAAGAAAAATTTAAAAAATCGGCAAGAATTTCCTGGAACAATTCTGGGACACGAGTTCTAGGACGATATTCCTGGTAGAACTCGTGTGGGAATTTTAGCAGGGACTCCCGAAAAAAATCTTAAAAGACTTCCTGTAAAAATATCAGAAGGAATTCCTGGAAAAGCACTACGAAAAACTTCTGGAGAAATTCCAGACAGAATTCCTTGTGGAGTTTTGGAAGGAATTCCTGAAGAAAGTCATGGATAAATTCCTGGAGAAATTTGAGATAGTATTTATGGAAAAAATCCTGGATGAATTCAAGGAGGAATTCTGCAGAAATTTCAGAAGGAATTATGTTTCACATATAAATCTTATGTTTCGCATATAAATCTTACGGTCGATAAACTAGATAATTGTTTCTGAAAACAACCTGTAAAAATTAATGGAGAAATTTATAGCAGAAATTCTTACAGGAAGTCAAATTTCAGAAGGATTTTCTAGAGAATTTCCAGGATGATTTCCTGAAGAGATCCCAGGAGAAATTCCTGGAGAAACTTATGAAAGAGTTCCTTAAAAATTTCTAGAATAATTCCAAAGAAAATTTCTATAAAAATCTTCAAGAATTTCCTGGAACAATGCTGGGACAAATAATAGGAAGACATTCCTGGTAGAACTCGTGTAGGAATTTAAGCAGAAACTCCTGAAAAAAAAAAATCCTTAAAGACTTCCTGTAAATATACCAGAAGGAATTTCTCGAAAATCACTACGAAAAACTTCTGGAGAAATTCCAGACAGAATTCCTTGGGAAGTTTTTTAAGGAATTCCTGAAGAAAGTCATGGATAAATTGCTGGAGAAATTTTAGAGGGAATTTACGGAAAAAATCCTGGATAAATGCAAGGAGGAATTCTGCAGAAATTTCAAAAGGAATTATAGCGAAACATTCCTGGAGGAATTTATGTTGAAAATTCTGGAGAAATTTTAGAAATAATTTTAAGGAACTTTTCCCTAAAGAATTTTTCTTGAGTTTTTCTGGGACAAATTATAGGAGAAATGTCCAGGAGAACTGGATATGTTAGAGAATTTCGTGGGAAAATTTTAAAAGAAATTCATGGGAAAGTTCCTGGAGGAATTCCCAGAGAAATTTCTGGAAAACACTACTCCCTTCCTCTTTGAATAAACAATGACCACCAAAGCCATAAATGTTTCAAATATAAATCTTACGGTCGATAAACTAGATGTTTCTGAAAAAAAAACCTGTCCAAATTCCTGGAGAAATTTCTTGTACAAATTCCTAGAAGAAGTCAAATTTCAGAAGGATTTTCTAGAGAATTTCCAGGATGATTGCCTGGAGAGATCCCAGGACAAATTCCTGAAGAAACATCCTTTAAAATGTCTGAAAAAAATCTGACAGAGCTCATGGTGATATTCCTGCTTTTACTACTGAAGAAGTTCCGGGAGGAAGCTCTGAAGGTATTTCAGGAGAAATTCCTGGAGTAATTTTCAAGACAAATCGTGGAGAAAATTATCGGAATTAAATCTTCGAAAAAATCCTGGAGGGGTTCCTGGTTAAAACCCTTGGAAGAATTTCTGTAAGAATTTCTGGAGGAATTCCTGAAGAAATTCCTAATGAAATTTCAGGCAGAATTCCTGGAGAAATTCCTGCAGATATTTCTGATTAAATTTTAGCAGATCTTCCTGAAATACTTCCTATAGGAAGTCTAAGAGGAATACCTCTACATATTCTAGAAGGGATTCCTGGAGATATTCCAGGAGGAATTCTCGAAACTTGAGACAATCTGTACGAATTCTTGAAGAAATTCATTGGAAAATTTCTGGAGAAATAAATGGAAGAATTCCTGGAGAAATCCCTGCAGGAATTTCTGGAGAACTTCCGGGAGGATTTCCTGAATAAAATCCATGACAACTTCCAGTAGAAGTTTCTGGGAAAAATCCTTTTGGTGTTCCTGGAGAAATTTCTGAAAAAAAATCTGGAGGAGTTCCAGCAGAACATTGCAACTTTTTGTGCCTCCTTTTGAAGGAAATATTTACTTCTTAGCATCGGAAAATTCTCCTTCCCAATATAAGCAAATTGCCTGTTTATTTTCTCGAGATTTTTTTCCAACCTCACATTCCTTAAAAAAAGGTACGTATGTGTGTTAAATGATCTAGGGAAACTATCGGAAAATTCTGCAAGGATTTCTTCAGAAATCACTAGAGAGATTCTTTCAGAAATTTATTCAGTGAGTTTATCAGATATTTACTTTTATATAGAAATTGTTCCAATAATTTTCCTCAACAAAAAAAAATCAGAAATCTCGTCGGGGTTATACATAAAGTCTTTCTTCACGGATTTCTCATAATTTGTCCAGGGATTCCTGCAGTCATTAAAGAAAACAAAGATTCATTTAAGATAAAATTCACTGCAGATTGTTTAAAAATTCCACTACACAATTGACCAGAAATTTCTCGAAGCATTCTTTCTTCTCGCATAAATTACTCTAGAAATTCTATCGAAAGTTCTTCCAATTGTTAATTAAGAAGTTTATTCAGTGCATTCTGTAGAAAACCATCAATGCATTATTTAAGAATTTCAAGAGTTTTTATTTTATTCATAATTTTCAAAAATCTTCCTGTATTCCTCCAGACATTTCTCGAGGGACAGTTTATTTTAAAAAACCTCCATCAAATAGAATAAATTTAAAAAAAAATCTTAAAAATCTTTGCTTCTATGCTTCACAAATTACTCCAAGGTTTTTTCATCAGAGATCCCTCCATAAATTGATTCCAATAGTATTCTTCAAACGGCATTCCTTAAGGCATTCCATCCGATTTATTTTGGATTATCTCCCATGTATTCGTTCGAATACATCTTCCCAGGGATTTCTTGAATAGTTCTACTAGGTGTTACTGTAGATACTCCTCTTATAAATCCTCCAGAAATCCTTAACGAGATTCGTTTCAAAATGTTTCATAGAACTAAGAAAAGGTCATAGAAGTTCTTCCAGATACTCCACAAGTAAATCTTCTAGGCAGTCGTGTAGACATTCTGTCTTCTTGTTTTTTTTAAACTCTTCAGGAATTCCTCCAGTAATTCCCACAAAAACTTATTTAGAAAATATTACACAGTTTTCTTTAAAATTTGCTTCATTTAATCCTTGAGAACATTATCCGAGAATTTCTTGCAGATAGTCTTCCACAGAGTACTTCTAAAATTTCTCTGAAGTTTCTCTAAAAAACATGTGTATACTTTCTCAGGAATTCCTCTTACCGTTCCTTAAGAAGCTCATGTAAAACTTCCATCTGTATTTCTCTAGGATCCTTTCCATCTCAAAAGTTGCTTCACGGATTTTTTCAAAAACTCTGCCGAAGAGATGTTTTCAAGAAATTTTTCAAGGATTCTCTCAGAAACTTCTCTAGTAACACTTCCAGACTATAAAATCATCAAATTTTCTTCTGAATTTAAAAAAAAATCTGTTTTTAAATTTCTTTAGCAACCCAAGTTATAACCCTGGTAACAATTTGATACTCCATAAGCTGAGCACAAGAGGTACAATACTTTATTCAGCTCCTAAACATCTAATTTTGGTGATTTTATTCAACCATTAGCTGATTTGAGGTTCATTGGAAGGCTGATTTAAGGCTTAATAATCAGTATTCAAATAAAATTATTATTTGTGTAAAAATAAAATAAAAACACTTTCGTGAGCCTATTTTTACCATTAGCTTCATCTATTTCCAGTAGAGATGTTCAGGAATGTACAAATTAATCTGTGGGAAAACTGGGGACTGAACTCGGACCTCCTGATAGTCACTCACCCAGGGATAGGGTGCGACTCAAAACTCTTTGCGTGCTGCACACTCTGCTACGAGACAGCACAACAAACTAGAAGGAGACGAGTACGCGCAATCGGTTGTGTGTTGCTCGCTTGCTTTGCCGCGCGCTGGAGCTCTCCTGTCTCTCACGCTGCACTCTCTCGGTGCTTGTCTCCGTACTTTGCACTTGGCTTGATACTACGCATGATTGCAAAAATTTCGAATCAAACGACCCATCACTTGTCAACCCTTGACAAGCTTAACAACTTTGCCGAAAACACAAACTCTTCAAATAATTTATTAATTGATTTTTTTCTGTTTGGAGACAAGCGCAGTCCCAAGCACCGTGCATTACTCCCTGCGCCGTAGAGCTAGTGCTGCGATTGTCTCTCGCACAATTACGAAAGCTCTCACTCATACGTCTCTTGTCTCTCGGCAAAACGGGAGACGAGCACTTGCGATTGTGTGAAGCACACCCTTTTTTCGCACCGCACGGTGCATGCCGCCAATCCCTGCACTCACCTTAGCACCTACACCACACATAATTGTGTACATATCCTTGAAAACAAGAGCATTATCTGTTGTGACTGAATAGTCAAGAACATAAGGGGCTGTCCATAAACCACGTGGTCATTTTTTTGGGACTTCTCAACCCCACACCACCCCCCCCCCCCCGCCCCCCGCGTGGTCATTAGTCCATACAAATTTTTTTATTCGTCCATACAAAATGCTCATTGGCCGAAGCCCCCCCCTCATGACCACGTGGTTTATGGACAGCCCCTAAGTTGAACTGAGTCTGTATTGAGGCTGAAGAAGCGATGTGGACTTCACGAAAACACATACTTCACAAAACAAGCTGTCAAAAACTATTTGATAAAAGGTTGAACAACAGATGATTCATTCTGCACGCAAACCTATGACTAAAGGTCGAAAGACATAAGGTCAAAGGACAAACGGTCGAAGAACAAAAGGTCGAATGGACAAAAGGTCGAATGAACAAAAGATCGAACGGACAAAAGGTCGAATGGGACAAAAGATCGAATGGGACAGAAGATCGAATGGACAAAAGGTCGAATGGACAAAAGGTCGAATGGTACAAATGGTCGAATGGGACAAAAAATCGAATGGGACAAAAGATCGAATGGACAAAAGGTCGAATGGACAAAAGCTCGAATGGACAAAAGGTCAAATGGCTAAAATGTTGAAAGGACAAAAGGTCGAAAGGGGCAATCAGAAATGTTAGTGGCTGAAATGCATATGATTTCTATAACAGCACTACAATGTTTCCCTCAATGAGCGGCAACGAAGACTTCTCAAAAAATTTGTCTTATAAGCGAGACATACCAGCTGGTAAATTGGTCTACTAAAATTTTTGTTCATTCGACCTTTTGTCCCATTCGACCTTTTGTCCATTCGACCTTTGTCCATTCGACCATTAGTTCTTCGAACTTTTGTCCTTCGAACTTCTGTCTCAAAGCCCTGCATGCTGGTGTATGTTTTATAGCTGGTTGTTACTCAGATGAATAATATTCTATTCAACTTGAAATTCAGTCATCTATGTATTGCTGACTAAAGAGAATGAACAAGCCATACTTCAGACCAATATTCAGCTGTCATTGTACTCAGTTATTGACACCATCAACCAGCTATTGTTCAGCTAATACTCTCACTGTTCAGCATTCATGCCAAACATCCTGCGCCCAACCCGATCAGTGTGGCATTTACAGTGACTCAGTTTCATGTTCGTACAAATTTGTAGGAGTTCTGGGATAGCCATGATAAATAATGTTACCAAAAGTTATGATTTTCTACTTTCTGACGTTACATTCGTATGTCATCTGCCAGTATCATCTGACTTTTCACCACACTTAAGTTCAAGCTTCAATTGTAGTACACTATTTTTTTTTTAATTTTTCATTATTGCATCTTTTGCACCGTATTCGACCCCCTGCAAAAAATTTTTGTCCCACCACAATATGTTCCCACCAGTTTTAGCATACATTGGTTCGTTTCGCTGCTAGAATTTTTCAGCGTCGGTTACACTTTTTGGATGGTGCATGGAATAATCGGTTTGTTTACATGCTACTTCCTATGGCGTTTGACGTGTGAACAAATATTTCAAACGATTGAACATTTGCACGGTAATCTAAGGAGCAAAGCAAGATGCAATATTTTAAGAAATAAATTACAACATTAACCACAACAAACAGAAAAACATATATGACCGTGTACTCCTTCACTATGATTATATATTAATTCCAAATGAAAAGCCCGGATCGAATATAAAACGTAGTGACACTCTATCATCGGTCGTTCAGCTGCTCATCGTTGGGAAACATGAAAAATGTATCCAATTGTGCTGTATGTAACTATATTTGGTCGAGGCGAGCGAATGATGTTTCACTACATATATGTATGCGCTGTGATGGTGTCGGACGGAAAAGGAATCGGGTTATAATCCTCACTCGATTGGTACTACCCGGATGTGAAAGTCAAGAGAAAGCGGCTTACAACGGATTTGGAATGACAAACATCCGGATTGATTTGCTTGTTGTGGCCATTCTGGCGTGAACTTGGCTGTGGATCCACAACGAGAACGTAATAATGGAGTAGAAATGAGACTGTGGAGGACGTTGAACATATTCAAGTAATGTCTCTTAGGATATAACTAGTATTTTTTTCTGCTAGTTACTGAGCAGTGCTGAAGATGCCATTTCGACATATCTGAATTCAACCACCTGCAGTTAATTTTAGAAGCTGAACTTGAGAATATGGTAATGAAAAACTTATGTGGCTAGACCAGTTCTACAAGAAAGTCACGGGAAAGCCACTCTTTTTCGAATATTTAAGATAAATGTCACGGTCTACCTTCGAAAAATGCCGATTGATATTCACCATTCAGGTTCATCTTCTAAGATGAGCTGCAGGTGGTTGAATATAAATATGTTGAAATGACATTTTTGTAATTGCGTTGTGAATTCCCCTACTTTTCACTCGCGGAAACAATGTTAAAATGGCCTACTTTTCTTCACTGAAGCAAAGGTGCCGAAAAGTAGTACTTTTCGGCACTCTTTAAAGTGCTGAAAAGTACTACTTTTCGGCACTTTTGCCAGCACACACTTTTTGTTAAGCACCGCTACTTCCGTAGATACAGTTGCTGCTTCTACATGCACTGAGCAGTTCGAATCCGAATCAGGACGATTCAGATTCTGATTTAAACTGCCAATCGGGCGTAGAAACAGAAACTGAACCAACTTTTGCTTTTGCTTATGATGCTGCATGACGACGACGGGAGCTTGAAAACTTGCGACAGTTGGCCTACCATAGCCTACCTGATCAAAGAAAATACTATACACTACGTCCTTTCGCGCATGGGGTCTCGCACGTGGTAGCTGCTGATACACGTTTGTGTGGCTAGAGAGATTATACTGTACGGGTATTTTTGCAATTACAAAAAACTTTGTATGCAACGCGTTGCAAAACTCGATTTTTTCAGCACTCGTCGTATTTATCCAACTCGGCAAGCCTCGTTGGATAAACGTACAACTCGTGCTGAAAAAATCATCATTTTGCAACTTGTTGCATAAATAACTGTTTCAGCACTAGTAACTAGTATGGTGCTTTTAACTGCAGTTTCTTGTGTTCTATTCTAATCACTATCGCCCGATCCAATTTAAGGAAAAATCTTTTAAACTCAGTATATTTTCTTGGTACAGTAGGACATCTGAAATTATGATACAATAAATGTTGTTTTATTGTTGAGTTTGATTGTTTGGTATTCGGAAAATATGGGTATAACATAATAAGAAAATGCACATTATAATACCAAAACACAATATTTTAGAAACCTCACATAATTCTTAATTCGTTTTGTCGTATCTTGGTGTTGATATTACGCCAAGAAAAGCGGAAATCTGCACACAATAACTGACAAATCCGCGCATGAATTTCCCGGAACAACAAATTCATATGAAGACTTTTCGCTCAACAATATTTATGGCCCTCACTTAACACCAGAACTCCGACTGACATCCGATTTATTATCATTTATTTGGAATAATAACGCATTTATTTCACTTCCTTATTATGTCGTGCTTTCTTTCTTTCCGCCATCATCGTCCGTCAACCGACGCTATTCAAACTAGAACGAAAAAAGACGTCCTTTTGCTGGTGGTAGACATCCCAGCATCATCAGTCTCCCTCCGCCCCCGTCCACCGATTCAGAAGTTCAGGAGCTTGGCAAAAACCTCCCCTATAAATAGTCCAACCGCATCGTTCCATCATCGTTTTATGCCCGGATATCTTCTTTTTCACCGCCGAATGGTTTTGCCCCTGCCCCGGTGGCGGCCGGCCGGATGAGAGTGCGCCAAATGAAGTCTGTGATTTTACCATTTTTCTTCGTTTCACTCGGCGGGTTCCCACCATTTTTAGCACGCGTTCCCATTTCACCGGACATTGTTCGACTCTAAATGGTGATTAGGATTCATAACCTTTGTCGATGATTGTTAATGGGGATTTTTATTTATGATAGACTTGGACGCATACTGCCAGTTGTTTATTATATTCCCCTTGCTTCAGAATCTTGTACTCCAAATGTCGCTCAAAATTTATCAAATATTGCCTATTTAGTTCTTACAGTACATAAATTGAATTATTGCTCACATAAACACTTCATTTAAGACAAGACATCATCAACAATAGTACGCAACAATACTAGAGTTGTGGCTGCCGCTCTCCATCCTCGGCCACACCCAACGCTCGCCAAGTCACGCTCTACCTGGTCCGCCCAACGCTCTCTCTGCACTCCACGCCTTCTTGTGCCAACCGGATCAGATGCGAACACCAAATTTGCAGGGTTGTTGTCTGGCATTCTTGCAACATGCCCTGTCCACCGTATCCTTCTGGCTTCGGCCATCTTTTGGATGCTGGGTTCGCTGTAAAGTGCAGCGAGCTCGTAGTTCATCCTTTTTCGCCAAACACCATTTTTCTGCGCACCACCGAAAATCGTCGTTCGAAAACTCCGAGTGCTTGTAGGTCCTCCTTTACCATGATTCATGTCTTGTGTCCGTAGAGGACTACCGGTCTCATTAGCGTTTTATACATGGTGCATTTAGTGCGTGCGTGAATCTTCTAGGACCGCAGCTTCTTCAGGAGCCCCAGTAGGCACGACTTCCACTGATGATGCGCCTTCGGATTTCACGACTCACATTGTCTTCGACCGTCACCAATGATGCGAGGTAGACCAACTCCTCCACCACCTCGAAGGTACTCCCGTATTCCGTGACATTTCTAGCTAGACGGACGCTTCCGCCTACCGGCATTTGTTTTTGAGGCATTCACCATCACTCCGACATTTGCAGATTCGCATTTCAGGCAGGTGTTCAACTTTGCTACCGTTCCAAATGTTCTGGCGATAATGTCCATGCCGTCCGCGAAGCACACAATTGACCAGATTTTGTGAAAATCGTACCCCGGCTGCTGAGCCCGGCTTGTCTTATGACACCTTCCAGAGCGATGTTAAAGAGTATGCAGTAGAGTCCGTCACCTTGTCGCAGTCCCCGGCAAGATTCGTGTGGGCTGGATAGTTAAACCGAAACCCTTACGCAGTTTTGCACACCGTTCGTCGTTGCTTTAAGTAGTCTGGTAAGCTTCTCAGAGAAAGCGTTGTCTAAATCACTTAACCTAATTTACAGCTCTATTGTCCACTGGGGCACTACGTGAGAAATTTCAATTGACAGCTGAACTTACATTTTGTACAGCGCCTAGATTCTATTCTACTTTATTGAACTGGTTGCCTTTCTTCTGCTTTCACTTTTTCTTCTTAAAACAAAAAGCGTTGTCGTCCATGATTTTCCATGGCTCTGTGCGGTCTTTACTGTCGTATACCGCCTTAAAGTTGATAGCATTTCTGAAGGATTTGCCGTACTGTGAAGATCTTGTCCGCTGTCGACCGGCCGTCAATGGAACCGGCTTGATAACTTCCCACAAACTCATTTGTTTTAGGTGATAAACGATGGAAGATGATCTGGGTTTGCACTTTCTAGGCATCATTCAAAATGCCGATCGCTCGGAAGGTCTCACACTCGAAATGGTCTTCTTTCTTGTGAATGTGGTACTATGGCAGATTATCCCTTCCTTCCACTCCTCCGGTAGCTGTTCGGTTTCCCCGATCCTGACTATTAAACAGTGCAGATAGGTTACCATTTTTTGGGCCTATTTTGATGAGTTCGCTGCTATACCATCCTTACCTGCTGCTTTGTTGGTTTTGAGCTGGTGAATGGTATTCTTAACTTACTCCAGCGTGGGAGTTGGATCATTTTAGTCCTCTGTTGCATTGACGTAGTGGTTTCCTCCGCTGCTATGGTTTCCTGTGCCTAGATTCTCCACGCCATTCAGGTGCTAATCGAAGTGCTGTTTCCACCTTTCGATCCCCTCACGACCATCCTCCAAGAAGCTCTGGACCTTATCCCTGCATATGGCATGAAGCAGTTACAGGATGTTCTGGTGTTTTGGTAGAACTTCCGTGTTTCTTGGGAACGACACAGCAGTTTCATTACTTCACACTGTTTCTCCTAATAGAGGTGGTTCTGATCACTAGCGTGCACAGGGGGGGGGGCACTTGCCCCCCCTTCTATAAAAAAAATATATCTAAGAAATATGGTGCAAACGACGAAAGATGCAACTCCTCGAGGGTTAGTAATATCGTACACCAAATTGTAATCCATGAACCTAATTCATGGATTAGGTTCATGGAATTTATTCTATTCACCATTTTTGCAATTCTTGCACCTTGCATCTACCCATGCAATGTTGAGCATCACTGAATCATGGTTGCAACTATTGCACCACATGCAATTCCTTAGAATTCCATGCCCAACCATGTTATTCACAGAATCTTCTAGACATCATGCAGCTTGTTTGCATTTCGTGCACCACCATGATGTTCACAAAAACACCCAAGCACCATCTCACGCTTCATCTAAGAATTTAATTCACGTTTGAATTTCATAGGCTCCATTTTGGCATAACGTACACTAAATTGTACTCCTTATACCTGATCCATGTTGACTTCCGTACCACATTAAATTCTCTGCTCCATTTTTGCAATTCTAGCTCCTTAATCTAACCACGTGGCAACTAATGCACCACTGACACCTACAATTTCTTAGTATCCCATGCACCACCATGATGTTCTCAGAATCATATAGGCATCCAAGCTGATCTCACGCACCATCTTTTATTTAATCAGTAATGTCAGCACCATATTTGAATAACGTGCACCATTTTGACGTTTCGTAATCAAAACTGTTATCCATGTACGTGAACCATGGCGACTTCGGCACTACATTGAATTCCAAGCACCATTTTTGCAATTCGTGCACCTAGCCATGAATAATGTCAAGAGTCGCTGAATAACGGTGACGACAAATACAGCACACTAACATCATGCACCTTCTTCAAAGCGTCAACAGAATCATCTAGGTATCTACGCATTATGCTGATCTAATGAACTGTCTTTTACTCAACTAGGAATCTAATGCATCATACCGATATGCACCTTAATGAAATTTCATGCACCATTTCAGCGTTAATAATATTATCTAGGCGTGTGATGCACCATTATGGCGTGAGTTCACATAAAATATCTTTATTTTTGTATTCTATGCACCATTTGGAAAATTTGTGCACCTAGCCATGCAACATGATAATGATCTTTGAATAACGGTGACAACTAATGCAGCACACTAGCATCATGCACCTTCGTCAAAGCATTCCATGCTTCATTTTGGCATTCACTATATTATGTAGGCACCATTATGATGTTGTTTACATTTGAATTCGATGCACCATTTTGGCATTTCGCATACAAAATAGCCTTCCATGCACCTGGACTATTGAAAGTGCACTTTAAGGCGAAACTGGATCCATTTCCTCACTTTTTGGTTTTTGATTTTTAATAAAATAACGAAGCAATATTTTCAGAATCGGTTTTCGTACACATGTAGAGTGTGGATCAAGGTTTCTCCTGAATTTTTCCCTGGTGGAAAAAGTTTTTCGTTTTTGCAGAAACCATTTTTAAACAAAATTGTACAAAAAAAATGGTTTCTGCAAAAACGAAAAAAATATTCCACCAGGGAAAAATTCAGGAGATACCTTGATCCATACTCTACTTGTGTGCGAAAACCGATTTTGAAAATATTGCTTCGTTATTTTATTAAAAATCAAAAACCAAAAAAAATATGGAAAAGTTCCAGGAGATTTTTTTTTAATTTTCTGGAGAAACCCGTGGAGAAATTCGTACAGGATTTGTAAGGAGGATCCTGCAAGGACCTCCGAAATTCTAGCTTAATGCGCCAGACGTCCTATGCCGTCTGCTAGAATTCACGTTTGCCCAGCTAACTCAAGATCCTGTCCTTTGCAGAATCCACCTCCTTCGTTTCCCAACAATTCCCAAAAAATTTCTCCCCAAAATTCGGTTTCGGTTTACATTGGGATGTAAAATTCACTTAAAATTTCTGTTAAAAAAGAAAGAGTTTATTTATTTGCTGAGATTGTGTACTTGAAGCTGGTCAAAAGAATCGCGCAGAAAAAAATGTTTATATAAAAAAACTTTTAATCTAAATTAACTTCCAAAAACTATTTTACAGATTCAGTTTTGTATTTGGTTGCATGCAACATCTTCTCTTCGTGAGTTTTGTATTTTGCGCTTGAAACAACATTATAGAAAAAGCCCTATCCGTGACGTCACTTGCGCACTTCTAGTGTTTCTGTTATGAAATTCTCTCTTGCCCTCTTCCCTACTACTACTACTGTTATTGGGCGATACGGTTAATCGTGATGGTAAATCGGTATCAGTGGTGGTATAGGTATAGGGTTTCGGTACTTACAGCACTTCGTGGACAGGTAGGCGTTCGCGGTGTAGAGATCGACTCCCGGCGCCGACCTTCGGCTCTCGGACGTCTCTCTTCGGAAGGGTCGACACGGTAGCTACCCGCGTTCTTGCTCGGCTTCGTGCCGCTCGACGTCGCCGTACCGAGGTTGTTGAGACGGTTGGCGGTCGTCGTTAACGAACCCAACCTTGGAAGTCTGGTTGTGCTCGGAATAGCGTGCTGTAGGTAAACGATGTCAACAACGCCTCCCTGCGACGCTCGTTGGTGGGGTGGGGTGGAAGCTGATCAGACGGGCCTGCTTGCTGTATGTTCCCGGGACGTGAGTCAGGACGATTCACTCTGGCGATGGTAAACTTTCCCCGCTCAGACGTCTCGCGAATATCGGCAACCACGTGGTGACGGGTGGTGCTCGCGAGGCCGAAATCCTATTCCGATGGCCACGCACTCTAGAGATATTTTTTGTGACCCGAAGCCACGAGGCGAAAAATACTCTAGGGGATCGTCCCTCGTCTGATCACTAGCACAAGACTAACGATGGGTGCTATTTTTGTAAGGCTTGCAATCTGCCTGCCTTAAACGAGCGAGATAGCTCTTCTCCACACTCCACACTTCGGCGGACAACCGCCCAACGGTCGTCGTCACTGTTGATGACTGTGAAAGTCGAAATATTTAGCACCAAATATACCCATCCATACCGATTTCGGAAATTTACCTCCTTCGTTGTTTTCTTGAAATTTCAGGTTATTTTTTCTTCACAGGCTTCGAATACCGACTCACGATTTTTCAGACTATAATAAATTTTGATTAACTTTACAACATTAACACTTTAATTTGCATGTGCTTACTTTTTTTACTTTCTTCCTCAACTCGACTCACGATTTGATTTAATCTGACTTTTGTTGAACTTAACTCTGAAAATAGCTTTTAAGAAATATTTCACCTTAAAACTTTGAATTACTTGATTAAATTAACTTCTTACTTCGATTTACGACACTTTTCACTAACTTCACTTTATATTTTTACGATCTTCTCAGCTCGGTGGTCTGAACGGGAAAGATCAGGTTGATTTTCTCTCCGCTTCAAGACCCCGAACTTTTCTGATTTTCTTTTTGATTTCCGGTTTCCTCTTTCTTGATTTTATTTTCTAAGTTAAAATTTTCTTGTCCAGATTCCTGGTTACTTCTTATCAACAACTACTCCCTATTACCATTCCACTATATTACCCATATTCAACTATCCTATTGATTCGAGCACTTCTCATCGTGTTGCCTACTCGACAGGCGCACACTCAATTATAAATTTTAGGGATGTTTTATAATTGAGATTTTCTGAAGAAATAACTAGAAAAATTCCTAGAGTTATCCCAGGAGAATTTCTAATGAAATTCCTGGAGAAATTCCAGAAAAAAAACCTGAAAAAATTCCTGTAGAAATCCATGGATGAATCCCTAGAGGAATTTCTCGAGGAATTCCTGGAAGAGTTCCAGGAGAAATTTCTTTAGAATTTTCTGGGGAAATTCGAGGAGCAATTTCTGGAGGAATCTCTGCAGAAAATTCTGGAGAAATCCCTGTAGAAATTCCTGGCAGTATTTCAGAAGTTATTTTTGGAGGAATTCTCGAAGGAATTCTTAGAGGTATTTTTGGAGAAATATTTGAGGCTTCCTGGAGGAATTCCTGGAGAAATTCCTGGAGAAATTCTTGCAGAAATACCTGGAAAACTTTCTGGAGGGACACCTAAACAATTCCTTGAGAAATCACTGGAGAAATCCCTGCTTGCATTCCGAGAGGTATTTCTGGAGAAATTCTTGAGGATTTTTTTGGAGAAATTCATGAAGGCATAACAAGAAGAATTCCTGGAGGAATTTTTCAAGAAATTTCAGGACAAATATCAATGACTTCCTGGAGGAATTTATACAGGAACTTCTCGAGGAATTTCTGAAGGATTTTTTTTGGGAATTTCTGAAGAAACTCATGGATGAATCCCAGGCGGGATTTCCGAAGAAATTCCTAGATACATTTCCCGGAAAAAATCGTAGAGGAAGTACCGGAAAAGTTCCAGAAGAAATTCCTTAAGATTATCTTGGAATCCGTGGAAGAATTTCTAGAAGAATCCCTAAAGAAAAAATTGGAGGAATAGGCAAAAATTCCTAGAGAGTTCCGTGAGAAATTAATTAAGGATTGTCTAGAGGAATCCGTGGAGAAGTGCTTGGAGGAATCCTTGGAGAAATTCCTTAAGAAATTCCTTGAGAAATTCCTGGAGAAATTCCTGGTAGAATCCATGGAGGTATCTCTGAAGGAATTCTTGGAAGAGTTCCGAGAGACATTCCTTTAGGATTCTCTGGAGGAATTCTGGCAGAAATTCCTAGATGATTTTCTGGGAGAATCCCTGGAAGAATTCCTGGAAGTATTTCTGGATGGATTTTTGAGAAATTTCTGAAAAAATCTTTTATAAGGAATCCATCCTTTCCTGAAGAAATTCCTTGAGAATTTCCTGGAGGACTCCATGAAGGAATACCTGGAGGATTTTCTCGGGGAATTCCTGGAGAAATTCCAGGAAGAGTTCCGGGGGAAATTCCTTTAGGATTTTCTGGAGCAATCCTTGGAAGAATTTCTGAAGTATTTATTGGAGAACAAAAGACTATCACGCCGAGGACATGGGATCTAATCCCACCCCCAACATACTCACAAAATGTGGATTCTTCCTTCGGAAGGGAAGTTAAGTGTGGGTCTCGAGATGAACTAGCCTAGGGTTAAAAATCTCGTTAATACAGAAAAAGGAATTCCTGGAGAAATTATTTGAGGAATTCCTGGAAAAATATATGAGGCTTCACTGAAAAATTTCTGGAGGAATGTCTGAAGGAACTCCTCGAGGAATTTCTGAAGGAATTCTTGGAGAAATTTGTAAAGATTATTTCTGAAGAAAATCATTGATGAATTCCAGAAGGAACTCTTGAAGAAATTCCTGAAAAAAATCCTGGAGGAATCCGTGGAGGATTCTCTGGAGAATCGCGGAATTCCTCGAGGAATTCCTGGAGGAATTCTTAAAGGAGTTCTGGGAGACATTTTTCAGGAGTCTCTGGAGAAATTCTGGCAGGAATTCCTAGATAATTTTCTGGAGCAATCCCTAGAGGAATTTCTGGAAGAATTTTTGAAGAATTTCTGAAGAATTTATTGAATGAATCCCTGGAGGAATTCCTGTAGAAATTTCTTGAGAATTTTCTGGAGGAACCCGTGGAGGAATCGTTGGAGCATTTCCTGGAGAAATCCCTAGAGGAAATATTGGAGGAATTCTTAGAGTATATACTGGAGGAATTATTTGAGGAAATACTAGAGAAATTATATGAGGCTTCCTGGAGAAATTTCTGGAGAAATTATATCAGGCTTCCTCGATAGGAAGGAATTCCCGCAAGATTTTCTGAAAGAATTTTATGAGGAATTTCGGAAGAAAAACAATAATGAATAATGGAAGTTTTGTGGAGGAATTTCTGAAGGAATTGTTTGAAGAATTTCTGAAAAAAATCATTAATAAATCCCTGCAGGAATTCCTGAAGAAATCCATGGAAAATCCTACAGCAATTTCTGGAGGATTCCGGTGGGGAATTTCTCGCGGAATTCCTTGAGGAATTACTGGAAGAGTTCCGGGAGAAATTCCTTTAGGAAGGAATTCCTGGAAGAAATTCTTGGAGGCATCTTGGAGGTATGTCTGAAGGAACTCCTCGAGAAATTTCTGACGGAGTACCTGAAGGAATTTCTTGAGGAATTTTCTGAAGAATTTCTGAAGAAATTCATTAATAATTTCCTGGAGGGATTCCTGAGAAGTTCCTGGAGGAATCCATGGAGGATTCTCTGGAGGAATTCATCGAGGAATTTTTGGCAGAGTTCCTGGAGACATTCCTTTAGGAATCCGTGGATCAATTGCTGAGGAATCCTTGGAGGAAATATTCGGGGAATTCTGGCAGAAATCCGTGTAGAAAATTTTAAAAGAATTCTGACAGACATTCCAAAATTATTTTTCCAAGAAGAAATTTCTGGAGGAATCTCTGCAGGAATTCTTTGAGTATTTACTGGAGGAATTATTTGAGGAATTTCTGGAGAAATATGTGAGACTTCCTGGAGAAATTTCCGGAGGAATGTCTGAAGGAACTCCACTATGAATTTCTGAAGGAACTTCTCAAGGAATTTCTGAAGGAATTCCTCGAAGAATTTCTGAAGGAATTTCTGGAAGAATTTTTTGATGTTTTTCTGAAGAAATTCATTAACAAATCCCTGAAGAAATTTCTGAAGAAGTTCTGGAGAATTTCCTGGAGGAATCCGTGGAGGATTCCCTGGGGAAATTCCTCGAGGTATTCCTGGAAGTGTTCCCAGAGAAACTACTTTAGGATTTTCTGGAGGAATTCCTGGAAGAAATCTCTGAATGCATCTTGGAGGACATTCAGGAGGAATGCCTGAAGGAACTCCACGAGGATTTTTTAAACGAATACCTGGAGGAACTCTTCGATGAGTTTCTGAAGAAATTCTTCAATGGATCCCTGTAGGATATTTTTGAGGAACATTTGAAGAAGTTCAATAATGAATCCCTAGAGGAGTTCCTAAAGAAATTCTTGGAAAAAAGGTTGGAGAAATCCGTGAAGGTTTTTCTGGAGAAATTCCTCGTGGAATTGATCCAGGAATTCTTGGATGAAATCTTGGAAGAGTTCTGAGAGACATTCCTTTAGGATTCTCTGGAGAAATTCTGGCAGAAATCCGTGGAGGAATTCCTAGAGGATTTTCAGAAAGAATTCCTGTATGAATTTCTGGAGTTCTTCCTCAAGAAATTTCTGAAAGAATTTCTAGAAGAATTTTAGATGGATTTTCTGAAGAAATTCATGGATGAATCTTTTGGGGAATTCCTGAAGAAATTCGTTGAGAATTTCTTGGATAAATTTCTGGAGAAATACATGGAAGAATCCTTGGAGGAATTTCTCAAAGAATTCCTGGTAGACATCAGTGGGAAATTCCTTTAGGATTTTCTAGAGGAATCTATGGAGCAATTGCTGGAGGAATCCCTGGAGCAAAAATTCAAGGAATTCTGCCAGACATTCCTAAATGATTTTTCTTAGAAGAAATTTCAGGAGAAATCTCTGGAGGAATTCGTGGTGTATTTGCAAGAGGAATTTCTGTAGGAATTATTTGAAGAATATCTGGAGAAATATATGAGGCTTCCTGGAAAAAAGTTCTGGAGAAATTCCTGGAGGATTCCCTGGAGGAATTTTGCGGAATTTCTGGAAGAGTTCACGGAGAAATTCCTTTAGCATTTTCTGAAGGAATCCGTGGAGGAATTCCTGGAAAAAATCCCTGGAGGCATCTTGGAAGAATTTCTTGGGCCTATCATGATGAGTTCGCTGCTGATGATCAGCTGCTATACCATCCCTACCAGCTGCTTTGTTAGTTTTGAGCTGGTGAATGGCATTCTTAATTTCGTTCAGCGTAGGAGTTGGTTCACTTCAGTCCTCTGCTACATTGACGTAGTCATTTCCTCGACTGCCATGGTTTCCTGTGCCTAGATTCTCCACGCCATTCAGGTGCTTATTGAAGTGCTGCTTCCACCTTTAGATCCCCTCACGACCAGCCTCCCAGAGGCTCTCAACCTTATCCCTGCATGTTTTGGCTCGTGGCACGAAGCAGAGGATGTGTCGAGCTTCTGGTAGAACTTCCGTGTTTCTTGGGAACGACACAGCAGTTCCATTACTTTACACTATTTCTTCCAAAAGAGGTGGTTCTGATGTTTCCGCTTCTGTTAATAACATTCCACAGTCTGCCGGGTTTCTTGCTGCAACATCACCGTTGAACCATTGGTTTCGTCGAAATCTTTCCACGTATCTTTTGGTGCTCTCAGCTGCGTCGTTGATTGCTGCTTTTACTGTACCCTGGCAGTCCTCTAGAGGGGACACATCTAGTTCAGCCTTTTCTAGTAATGTCGTCTCGAGATTCTGCGCGACATATAGATGCTTCAGTTGCTCTAGGTTGTGTCGTGTGGATGCCGGAACGATACATTGTTCATGACGGGAAGTTTTGTGTACAGTTTGACCATTACCAGGTAGTGGTCGGAGTCGATGATGGCACCACGAAAGGTTTTGATTACGATAATGTCGAAGAAGTTCTGTCTATCAATCAGAACCTGGTCGATTTGCGATTCTGTCAGCTGTGGTGATCATCAAGAAAAATGTATTTCCCAATACTATGTTATAGGAAAAGTTTGCATATTTACATCATCAGTTTACAATCATAGTCATTTTGACGCTAGCTCATAGCCACCAAATCAGCTAACCGAAGGCAAAAACCACCACAAGCTCGTCTCAAAAGGCCAAACGTCGAGCAAGTCATTACCCGGTTACATTGTCGTTTCGTGTCGTATTACACCTGTCAGCTTTCCGTCAAGCTGTACAACTCGACAATCGAGAAACTTTTTCTTCTCAACTACCCCCCTCATTGGACCACCTAACCCAATCATTCTCCCACCTTTCAACTTGGGGAAAACTTTTCGGTTTGTTCTCCGAAGAAAGTTCTCCCAGGTGCAATACACAGTTCCGTCAGTGAACATAGTTAGTTGACGAAAATCCTGCAAAGCCCCGCGATACAACGACGAGGCGACGACGACGACGATGATGATGATGATGAGAATGGCAAATGGTAACTTACCTGCCTGGTCTCGGCCTGTATGGTGTATGTGCAGCACTTTGTTGTTCGAGAGAAAGGAACTTCATACTCGACGATCGAAGTCAGTTTTGCTGCAACACACGGATGACGACGACGACGACGCAACCGGGAAGGTTCGCTATGCTAATAATATAGTTGACAAGTCCGGGGTACAAAGTAGATGGCTTTTGCTGCATTCGCTGGCTGTCGTCGCTGGCTGTAGCTCTTCCAACTCGTTTGCGCTCACTTCGTTACATCGGAAAGGGCGGAAAAGGTCCCGACATCGATTTCTCCACGGAACGACGACATCAGCAGGCAAGCAGACAGGCAGCTGCAGCAGCTTTTCTTTGATATGTTGCACTTTCAACCAAAGAAGGACTGATGTGGGTGTATGTGCGCCGGTATGTGTGCTCGTTAAGCACCCCCGGTAAACGAAAGAATGCTTCAAAATCTCATCTCTGCCAACCAGGGATGCCAGATGATTTGTTAAAAAATATGGATCACGATTATCAAAAAATCTAAATCTTTTACAAAATACTTGTGAAAATCTATTTCGCTTACAAAAAAAAACTCCTTTTGCTCCGAGTCGAATCAAGTACGACACACTAAAATTCTGTGCTGAAAATGTCATTTCGAAATATCTGAATTCAACCATATCCAGCTCCTTTTAGAAGCTCAACCTGAGAATATGGCGTATGAAAAACTTGTGCGGCTAGACCAGCTCTACAAGAAAGTCACGGAAAACCGATCTTTTTTGAATATTTAAAATAAATGTCACGGACTTCCTTCGCAAAATGCCAATTATATTCATGGTGAATATCAATTGGAATTTTTAATTTTTCGAAAGCTGCCCGTGACATGTAGTAAAGATGACCTTACCATATCTGGAACAGTATTAAACGTGATTTTCTTTCAGAAAAATCTGCATCTCTGGCACCTCCGATGCCAAACGAACGGGTTCTTTGCAGTGCTCAAAGAATCCGACAGAAAAAAAAAAACTAGTGACAAGAGGTACGAAGAATGCCAGCAGCATGATCACTTTAGTGGCTCCTCCATGCTATTCGAGATGTCAGACATCAGCATCAGCCCCACTCTCTTTCCACAGCTTTATCCCATCCACATGTGGAGTTCTTTTGATGGCTTTTTGCATCGTTGCTCTCGCCACCGTCGTCGCCGCACAGCATCGTTCTCTACGGTTGGTTTTGTCACTGACTTGCTGATGCACTATTTTGTAACAACCACCGTCGCCCAGATCAATCCTCGATTTTTTATTCTTTCACAAGGTCTTTCATCATTGCACTGGAAAACACCATCATCACGGTTACTGCAGAATGGTACCGGTAATCACCAACAACAGTATACGTCAATAACACAATTAAACGAAACAAAGCTTAACAGTTAGTTACTACACATCTTGTGTTTCTGCTTAATGTCTACCAAAACTTTGACAATCAAGAAATTGGTTGGCTATTTTATCATATAGTGTAATTGATTTTGGTGTATTTTGCAAAAAAAAAAATAAAACAAAAAGATAGCTCAAATACAAAACAAAAATCATGTATGTATATGACAATTTCAGACGCCAAAGCGTGTTTTTGATGCCCGAAAAAAAAGCTAGAGGCTACATTTTTTTCTCTTTGAGTGGTGGTGTCATGGAAAACTTAGTATTGCCATTGCAAGTTGTGGTCGTTTGACAACTGTTATACTACACTCTAGATTGTTGTCATTGTCATCCTGTTGAATTTCTTCCCAGCTCTTTATCATTTGCCTATAGAATTTATATACACACAGATTGAAAAACGAGTGTAAAATTCTGTGACATATGATGCACATGATTGGAGCGTGGGATATGACAGAAGTTTACATGACATATCATGTAAAAGTCATAAAATATCATGTAAACTTTCATTATATGTCATGTAATTTAGCATGACCCTGTGTGTTTATATAACATAGGGTATGTGTACCATTCCTTGGCCTAATTTGCAAGCCGCCTTGGCAATTTTGACCATAACTCATGAATTAATATCACTAGAAATAATATGTTGACCCTATTACACACTCTAGGCAATGCATGTTTCTCCAATTGGAAGTAAACTTACGTAAATATTCAAGAATTTACTTTATTAAGCTGAAAAGATTCGATGCGATGGTATGCAACGTTGGTCTATGGTACAAAAATTGGCCTATTAGTGGATACAACGTTGGCCTATTGCTTTCCATACACTAGAACCACTTATTATCTTATTTTTTCAATATTTCTGCTGAAGTATTATCTCTGTTTGTTCACCAATCTTACTTTAAAATTACATTTTTGGAGCCAAATTTTCAAAAAAACTATAAATAAATCACTTTAACTAAAGTTCTTTCTTAATTAAGTAACGAAAACAACTCAACCCTATTATTGTGTTATATTTTTACAGTCACCGTACACAAAATCTTTCTTCCTGTTCGTTCTTTCTGGTTCTTACGCAAAAAATGTTGTTGACGCCTTTTTATCGTTGTTTTTGACGTTACTTTACTGATGGGCCAAGATTTGGGTACATAGTGAAAAAAATGTCCTCAATATTCGGCCCACATTCAATTTGTAAAATAGTTATTATTCGTTGAAAACAAGTACACAACTTCAAAATAGCGTCTTTGACCGTCGCATCAAATGTTCAGTTATTGAAAAGTCAATTCGAAATGTTTCAGAATCGTGCCATTTATGATCATGTGTATAGACTACCCACTAAGCCGAAGAATCATGGCGTCTACAAAAGTTAAACGAAGTGACATTTTCATTCAATTTTAATGCTCTAAAGTGCTAAAATTGAAACGAAATGTTACAGTTGTTTGGCGCATAGCTTTTCCGATATCCAGTTATGCGTGTTTGTTTGAGTTTTTGGTATAACAAAAAATTGCATGATATATCATGTAAGCCATCATTACACTAAGTTTACATTACTAAACTGAAGTTTACATTACGTGTAAATTTCATTATTTATAGCTGTGCAGCCGCCCTTAACACCCATCCAAAGTAACATTCTGATGACTAACTAGTCTTGTAAAGGATTTCAGAACCATCATAAAAGCTTATAATAGCGTTTCCCAAACTTTGGGTCGCACCCACTAGTGGGTCGCGGGCTGATTTTTGCTGGGTCGCGAAGGCTTGAACAAAATTGTAATAAATGTCTTGATTAAGGCGAAACTGGAAGCATTTCCTCACTTTTTGGTTTATGATTTTTTATTAAATAACGAAGCAATATTTTCAAAATCGGTTTTCGTAAACATGTAGAGTATGGATCAGGGTATCTTTTGATTTTTTTTTGTTGTGGAAAATGTTTTTCGTTTTTGCGGAAACCATTTTTGAACAAAATTTCACAAAAAAATGTAATGATAATGTACACAGATAAAAATAATGAAGTTGTGGCTTCGTGGTCGTGCGGCTAGTGTCACCAAGCATTTAGTCGCATCGTGCTAGGAGCGCGGGTTCGATTCCCGCCGCAGCTGTCAGGAAAAGTTTTCGGCTGCGCCACTGGACGTTGCATGCTAGTCCGTTGTCTAGTGTCGTGCTTCCTTCAAAGAGCGAATAGCTCACTGGAAGTACTGAACGTGTCCGTGTAAAAGTTTACACGTCATGTGAACTTCATTTTAGTCATGTAAATTTCCAGTTATGATGGTTTACATGATATATCATGTAACTTTATGTTATATGTCATGTAAAAACTCTGAGTCATGCTGAATTACATGACATATCATACATATAATGGAAGTTTACATGATTTTTCATGAGATTTACATGATATGTCATGTAAGCTATATGGGCCCATATAGCCGAGGCGGTAAACGCACGGGTATTCAGCATGACCATGCTGAGGGTGACGGGTTCGATTCCCGATCGGTCCAGGATCTTTTCGTAAAGGAAATTTCCTTGACTTCCTTGGGCATAGAGTATCTTCGTGCCTGCCACACGATATACGCATGCAAAATGGTTATTGGCAGAGGAAGCTCTCAGTTAATAACTGTGGAAGTGCTCATAGAACACTAAGCTGAGAAGCAGGCTTTGTCCCAATGAGGACGTTACGCCAAGAAGAGAGAGAGAGAGTCATGTAAGCTTCTGTGAAATCCCACGCTCCAATCATGTGCATTATATGTCACAGAAATTGACACTATCTTATCGATCTGTGTAAGCCATTTTCAAATTTACAAATATTTCCTTGGGGAATCGTTATTTGTATGAATTCGTTTTCTTCCTAATTCTATTCAAAAGTCTTAGTCTGGAGAATATTTAATATTGAAACTAATGTATGTTTTGTTTTTTGTTTATTTCTACAATGAATACCAATAAACTTTTCTGCAGTATTGCATAGAGCCAGACTGATTAAATATATTAGAAACTTGGATTTTTAATCAAATTCTTTAGACTGAGAAGCTGAACACTTGGGCACCTTAACCTTACCTACGTGATATGACACATTTCCAGAAAAGGTAGTTTGTGTTGTTTGTCATGTTAATCTAAAATGTTGGCATTTTCTAGGTTGAATCGGTGGTTGTTGGTGGTTGTTTTGGATGCTGCGCTCGAGTAAAGCTGTTTTTTGAGCACCCAAAACAACCACCGATTTCACCTATATGTATATATGTTGGAATCTCTGGGAAGGTTCCTTCAGGTATTTCACTGCATATTCCTCCAGGGTTCTTTTTAGAACCTCTTCCGCGGATTCTCATAAGTATTTCTTCAGAAATTCATCTATAGAAAATTCTTCAGAGTTTCTTCTAGAAGTTGTCCCAGGATCCCAGAAGATCCTCATATATTCCTTCACCGGTTGCATCAAAATCTTCTCTTGAGACCTTTTTCCAGGGATTCTTTCGAAAAACTTTCAGCAAATACTTCAGGAATCCTTCAAGAGATTCTTTTAGGAATTTCGTCAAAAATCACATCAGGAAACGAAAAAAAAACCTTCTTTAAATTTCGGCAGTAACCTCAGGTGAAATTTTCGGGAACTCTTGGAAGAATTTCCGAAAAAATCGCTGACATTTTTAGAAAAAAATGTGAAAATTTTAATAAAAAAAATCATGAAATTTATTTGAGGATATCCCTTACTGACATTCATGAAGTAATCCCTAAACTACTGAAGGGGTGTCTGGAGATATTTCTGCAGGAATCCCTGGAGAAGAAGAAACTCATTGACGATTTTTTAAAGAATCATCGGTGGATTTTTTTTAAATAAATATTTTATTCCTGTGGAAATCCCTGGAGATATTCCTAAATAATCTTTGGAGGAATATCTGAAAAAGTCTCAGAGAAATTCCTGAAGAAATCAATTTTCTGGAACCACTTCTTGAGAAAAACTTAATGAAACTCAGATAAGAATTTATTTATAAACATTTAGAAATTTTCCTGCAGGAATCCGTTACGAAGGGCAATTTTCTGAAAGATTTCCCGTAGGAATTCGTGAACGCACTTTCACTTTCACATTTTAATTCCTAGAAAAAAATTACGAGCATTTACAAAGGAACGAAACGTCTGAACTTTATAAATAATTTGAGTAAGAATGCCTTAAAATATCTTGGAAGAGATCCTGGAGGAATTTCTGGTTAAATGCATGTCAAAACACCCGGAGGAGCTATTGAAGGAATTTCTGTGAAAATTTCCGAAGGAATAGCTGCAAGAATTACAATGTTATCATAAAGGATCTTCGAGAGGAATTCCTGGAGACATTGCCAGGACATTGTTTAAGGAATTCCTGAAAGAATTATTGAAGGAATCGATGGAGAAATTTTAAAAGATAACCAAATAATAAAGACGGCAAAGTACACGCGCGCGAGGTTTTACTGAAGAATGAAAATCTGGTTTCATTCGAGTAATAAAGTTTTGTGAATTTGTGAAACTATTTCAAGTTATTGATGAACGGAAAGGACGGTTGAAAAGGAATAAGGGATTAGTGGAAATGGAAAGCAAGATTTGGAAAGGAGTTATTTGTGGAAAAAGTTAATTAAAGTGAAATTGAGAAGAAAGAATATCGCTACAAGTGAAAGAACACAGCGTAGGACCCTGGATACAACGGAGAAGGTAAATTGAACCCACGAACCGCATCCCCCAACATTTTGGCGAAGCTAGTTTTCGGACCTTCTGGATAGCAACTCGGGCTGCAAAACGGTGAGTCGATAAGGACAGCGTCCAATATAGCTCTGATCCTCACAAGTTCCTACCTCATGCTTCCACGGGTCAAGCGATGACAAAGACCGCCAACTAAAATGTAGTAGATATGATGTGGAATTAAATTAAATTAATTTTAGAGAGTGTATTTGTAGATGGTATATTTTGAGAGTGGTCTATTTTCGAGCAAGCGATGATGATAATGATCATCAGCATAGGAGCCCTCGTGAATGTGTGCATAACGTCGCGCTTGAGAATGGTGCGCGTGATAGTTATCATATGAAGCTATGTAAGAGGGGAGATGTGTGGGTGTGTTCGAACAAGAGCACTTGAAGTTGGAGGCTCTGCTTTCTCTTGTCTTGAAAGGCAAAGGCATCCTGTTGGCTGATCTTGGATCAGATGCATGTGTTTTGCGCATCATCTGTTTGGTAGATTGGTGATCCAAGGTGGTAGCTCCATCAGCGTGGTCGTCCCAGTGTTGGTTGGGACGTTAAAAAGAACTGGCACGATGGTCCTCCGGCGACACAGGAGTCTTGGCGTAGGCCCAATAAGACACCCGTAAAAATCCCCATTGCGAATAACATAGGAGAAAATACGACTCGATACAATCGGCAAAGACCCACGCGACGAAATAAGGACTACGATTGGAAACTTGGAACATGGAATTGCAAGTCACTAGGTTTCGCAGGATGTGACAGCATAATCTACGACGAACTACATCCCCGAAACTTCGACATCGTGGCGTTGCAGGAACTTTGTTGGACTGGACAGAAAGTGTGGAAAAGCGGGCATCGAGCGGCTACCTTCTACCAAAGCTGTGGTACCACCAATGAACTGGGAACAGGATTTAGAGTGTTGGGCAAGATGCGACAACGTGTGATCGGGTGGCAGCCGATCAACGCAAGGATGTGCATGAGTTAAGGGCCGTTTCTTCAACTACATCAACGTCCACTACCGACACGAAGGGAGACCTGATGACGAGAAAGAAGCGTTCTACGCGCAGTTAGAGCAAACATACGATGGTTGCTCGCCGCGTGACGTGAAAATCGTTGTCGGAGACATGAACGCGCAGGTAGGTTGGGAGGAAATGTACAGACCGGTAATCGGGCGAACCAGCCTGCACGCCTTATCCAATGATAACGGCCAGCGATGCGTAAACTTTGCAGACTCTTGTGGTATGGTAGTCCGAAGCACTTTCTTCCGCCGCAAAGATATCCACAAAACCACCTGGAGATCTACCGACCATCAAACAGAACACCAAATCGACCACGTTCTAATCGACGGTAAATTCTTCTCGGATAGAACCAATGTCCGCACATACCGCAGTGCGAATTGCGGATCACTACTTAGTAGCTGTATGCATGCGCTCAAAACTTTCGACAGTTATTACCACGCGTCGAAGTCGGACGCCGCGGCTCAACATCGAGCAACTTCGTAACGTAGAAGTGGCTCAAGACCACGCGCAGCAGTTAGCAGTGGCCCTATTAACGGAAGAACAGCTTGGCGCAGCTACACTTAAAGATGGCTGGGGGACATCCGATCCGCCATAGGTAGTACCTCGGCTACAGCACTAGGCTTTGCGACTCCGAATCACAAAAACGACTGGTACGACGAAGAATGTGAACAGTTGAAAAACGAGAAGAATGCTGCATGGGCGAGAATGCTGCAACACCGTACGAGAGCGAATGAGGCACGTTACAGACAGGCGCGGAACAGGTAGAACTCAGTCTTCCGAATGAAGAAGCGCCAGCAGGAAGAACGAGATCGCGAAGCGATGGAAGAACTGTACCGCGCTAAGGACACACGAAAGTTCTACGAGAAGCTGAACTGCTCGCGCAGAGGCTTTGTGCCACAAGCCGACATGTGCCGAGATAATCACGGCAATATTCTCACGAGCGAGCGTCAGGTGGTCGAGAGGTGGCGGCAGCATAACGATGAGCGCCTCAATGGCGACGTAGCAAGTACCGAAGGTGGCGTGGTAACAGATATAGGAGTACGTGCGCAGGACGACAGATTAACAGCCCCTAACCTCCAAGAGATTGAAGAGGAGGTCAGCCTATTGAAAAACAACAAAGCCGCTTGAGCAGATCAACCAACAAGCGAGTTACTAAAATACGGCGGAGAAGCACTGGCGAGAGCACTACACTGTGTCATTACCAAGATTTGGGAGGAGGAAGCATTACCGGAGGAATGGATGGAAGGTATCGTGTGTCCCATCTACAAAAAGGGCGACAAGTTGGATTACGGGAACTACCGCGCGATCATATTGCTGAGCGCTGCCTACAAGATACTCTCTCAAATTTTATGCCGCCGTCTATCACCGATTGCAAGAGAGTTCGTGGGGCAATATCAGGCTGGATTTATGGGTGAACGCACTACAACGGACCAGATATTCGCCATCCGCCAGGTGTTGCAGAAATGCCGCGAATACAACGTGCCCACACATCACTTGTTCATCGATTTCATATCGGTGTATGATACACTCAATCGAGAGCAGCTATGGCAGATTATGCACGAATACGGATTCCAGGATAAACTGATACGATTGATCACTGCGACGATGAATCGAGTGATGTGCGTAGTTCAAGTATCAGGGACACTCTCGAGTTCCTTCGAATCTCGCAGAGGGTTAAGTGCCCCACACAATGCATACGTTTGCGTGTGCGTGACAGTAGTTTGACACATTTCCCATGGGAAAACTGTCAAAAAAACGCAAACCTCGACGGAACGGACGCTATGTGTTCCAGGCTTTACGGTAAGGTGATGGTCTTTCGTGCTTGCTTTCGTGCTTGCTGTTCAACATTGCGTTAGAGGGTGTAATTAGAAGAGCGGGGTTGAACACGAGTGGAACGATTTTCACGAAGTCCGTTCAGCTGCTTGGTTTCGGTGATGAAATTGATATTATTGCTCGTAAATTTGAGACGATGGTGGAAACTTACATCCGACTAAAGATGTGAAGCCAGGCGAATTGGATTAGTCATTAACGAATTGAAGACAAAGTACATGATGGCGAAGGGCTCCAGGGAAGAATCACCACGCTCGCCACCTCGAATTTCTATCGACGGTGATGAAATCGAGGCGGTTGAAGAATTCGTGTACTTGGGCTCACTGGTGACCGCCGACAACGACACCAGCAGAGAAATTCAGAGCCGCATTGTGGCAGGAAATCGTTCTTACTTTGGACTCCGCAGAACTCTACGATCGAATAAAGTTCACCGTCACACGAAGTTAACTATCTACAAAACGCTGATTAGACCGTTAGTCCTCTATGGGCACGAAACATGAACCCTACGTGAAGAGGACCAACGTGCCCTTGGAGTTTTCGAACGAAAAGTGCTGCGTGACAATTTTCCAATCTACTCTATCACTAGCTTGATTAACCACCCGTAGATGCTATCACAAGGAATCAATGTGATATTTGTCGGGGACTTGCAGGCATTTTCAGTGTGTGAGTGTTGACCCAAGTAACACCAAGTGCATTGTGTCACTTGGGGATAATCTTCCATTTTTAGGCGACAACGGCACCTGCCACGTCAGATTGCAGGTCTATGTGGATAAGAGGAAGGAAGTAATGATTACAATCATTTCAGGCCAAACTTTTCTATAGGTCCTAAGTGTAGATGAGAGGCTCTCTTCTCTTTCGATTATAACTTGCTTTTATTTATAAATTTTGATTTACTTCTTGCATCGGAAGGTAGATTAAACAATCCTTTTCCGATCTACACACCACAAATTGACAAAATGTCCAATGTGACATCGTAATCATTTAAAGAGAATCGGAACAAAGAGAGCCTCTCTTTTGCAGATTTGACCTTTAGATATTGTGGAGCTTAGAATTATTGTGGACAAGCGGGTGCCCCCAGGAAGTAACTTGTGTTTACACTTTGACGTTCGCGAAGTAGTGACAGACCATGTGCTACTGGCGTGCATTGGAAGTCTAGTCAAATAACAATGCAGATTCAGTACCACACAGATATGTTTGTCGCCATTTGTATACACATAAGTTACTGTGCAGTGAAAGTTAGAAGGAAGGGAAACGGATTTTTTCAACCCGTTTCTGGTTCTAGCGATGGCTATGAACGAACTTGTAAATGCACATGAAATGTAGGGTATTGGTTCCCTTATTAAGCATGTGGCTCCCATTTTCATCCCACGAAAAACAAAGGATTGAAGTGCTGTTTGTTTTGTTTCTTATTTTTGTATTTTTTGTTAGAAGTGAGCACCCATGAAAACAAAAAGAACGGAGCCAATCGGTACCGTAATCGCTTGTTTTCGAATAGGATTAAAATGGGAGCATGAGATTACTTTTGGCACACATACCCTATATATAGAAAGGAGGGAGAGAGTACATAGAAAGATACAAAGTACGAAGAATGGGACGGGCCAGGGATTGAACCCAGGACCTTCCGCATACGAATCAGAAGCACTCTACTCTATCACTAGTATAAATAGGGTATTGGTTCCCTTATTGAGCATGTGGCTCCCATTTTTATCCTACGAAAAACAACGGAATGAAGCACTGTTTGTTTTGTTTCTTATTTTTGTATTCTTTGTTAGGAGTGAGCACGCATGAAAACAAAAAGAACGGAATCAATCGGTGCCGTAATCGCTTGTTTTCGATTAGGATGAAATTGGGAGCGTGAGATTACTGATGGAACACAAACCCTAGTTTTGTTTCTGGAATGAGCATTTCAGTAACAGAAAACAAGTATTCAAAATAATGTACCTAGTTGAATGCTCAGTATGCTCCAATGGTCTGCCGTAAGTGGAAGAATGCAGTAACACGAGAAATGTGCATTTTCCAGTTCTTCCGGTTTCCCTATGCACTGTTGTTCACACATGACATGATACGCTACTTACTTAGACGTTTCCGTCTTGCAGCCAATCGCATCCCTATCGCTGAGAAAAATCCAGTTGCCTGAGTCCCAGGGTACATATTTTTCACATTACCACCTCCTTCAACCGACCGTATCCCTCCTGGCCGCGGCAGGAGATACCAGCAGACGCATTCAGGTGGAAACAATTCAGCAAGCATCTTTTTTTTTATTGTTGAGTGATCACAGGTATTCAAAAGTTATTTTATCATCCGTGCACGCTTGTTCGCTCCGTCTCTCTCAGAAGCTGACGACGCCAAGGCTCTGAGTGTTATTGTTGGTGCTGGTGCTCGCTCGACGATACAAGTGGGTGGGGGAGCTTGCAGGTTACCATTGCGCAAAACTTTCCACAGTCGGTGTTTCTCTCTAATCTCGGTAGCAGTGCGGATGTGAACCCCGCAAGTACAGTAGGATTGCACGAATGCGTTGCCGTTGGAGTCCTGTGCCACAGTAGGGCAATACTGAAAAATCTTAACTGTTGCACAAGTCAAATGTTCTGATGAGTATGAGCAAGAGCTCAAAAAGACAGTCTTACAAATTACATAAATTATAACAAATCTGTATCAACAGCTGCAATAACTGACGTGATAGACGCAAAATCATACTGAGGGTGTCTGGGTTCGATTCTCTGTCAGTTTAACATACTTTCATAATGAAACTTTTCCGTGCTTGAAATGCCTCATAATTAACGACAAACATCACGAGAATCAAATTTCCTCGACAATCCCCAAAAATCAGTCCCACTATGTCATGACCCTCACAATACAGCCAAACCCAAAGAAGATAAGGGTGAGATTTGCGGCGCATGAAGGTAGGGAAAAACACTCCAACTTTGTTCGCCAAGCCCGGAAGCAGAACGCTAAAAATTTCAAGCGGAAAAATACCTTTCAAATAAGCTTCTCTCCCCTCCCTTCTCGAAACGCAGGATGGTGGTGGGTGATGATGTGCGGGTGGGTGGATGTACGCTATCCGGGCGAAAGCACCGTGAATTGCTCTGTGTCTGTGTCGGAGTTCAACTTTTGTGCGCGGAGGAACTTTTGTTCCACTTTGGGTCTCGCTTTCGCTCAGGAATCGGGAGGGCACCTATCGCGCGAGCTAGATACCTAGGTAGGTAGGTACCTAACCTACGACGACGCACCGACATTGCCACATTGCTGGGTTTGGTTGTTTGCACATTCCTCTCAAGTAGGGTCTGGGACCATTTGGGCAGGAGCACCTATTTTGGGCACTTGCTGCTATAACTCAGTCAATTTCAAACCGATTGACTTGATTTTTGAGACACGATCAGATACGCACAGTATCTAGTCGTGTTCAAAAATTCAAGTCAATCGGTTTGAAATTGACTGAGTTATAGCAGCAAGTGCCCAAAATAGGTGCTCCTGCCCAAATGGTCCCAGACCCTATGTAGAATTCGAGTCAGTGAATGGCATTGTTTTTGACTGTGGAATGGTGCAAGTGCAGTCAGTGTGTCGGTGATGGATTCAGATTTGAAACGATTTCGTCTGACAGTTTTATTGCTTATGAAAACAGAAACGGGGAAATTTATGAGACTGAACGCAATTGACTTATTTGTAATAAAATCTTGAGCTGATATTTCACATGTTAAATCGCCATGTGTTTGGTGCACTCATAAGTAAGCATGCATATTGAAGAAGTTCAGGCCTACAGGCCTACATGGATAAAAAATATGCTAAAATCATTGAAATTATATTACAGGGAAGATGACATTGATCAACACTGAATACTTGCACTAATCGGAAATGGAGTTGTAAAGTTGTGTTCCGGCAGTCACCGGGAATACGGTATGTGAAGGCTTACTTAACGGCTTGAAGCCTCTGGTCCATAAGAAAAGTCACCACTCGATCACCTTTCCGCTTCTCCCACTTTTGGCACAAAAGAGCGGCCAGATAGCGTTTTCCCCCAACTAAAGGTATGGTAATTTCCTTCTTTCTGCCTGGAAAGGGCTGGACAATTACTCCTTTGCAAATGGGCTCGTATCGCGACGGCGAAATAGCACCACTAACAACGTAGGGTTTCGGACTCGTTAGAACTTCGACCGGGTACGGTTGAACAATGCGACACGTCTGTCTCGTATGAACTGTCGTATATTACTCCAAGCTAGATACAATTTTCGATTGCTGAACGATCTACATTTCGTTTAGTTGTATACTGTAGAACACGATGAAAAACGACTTCAAAATGGAACGATCGTATAGTAAGCATGTGTGCAGTTTCCTATTGAAGATAGCCTTAAAATTAGATTGATTTCAATTTGTCTAGGGTAAGATACAAATAGTGGACTGTAATTCATTTTTAATTGCATGACGAATTCAAATTTTATGTAGAATAACAAATTCTAATTTTAAGTAGAATAATCATTTTAAGCTAAGTAGGAATTCACATTTCTAGGCAATTATTTAATTCAGTAACATTCCGGCCACCTTAAAATGGCTGAGCCGTTTTAACTAATCTAGTAATTCACTTATCTGCATCTGCTCTGTCCTCGACGTCGTCTGCTGGCATCGGCAGGAAGGCCAACTTGGCGACTGGACGCGTCATGCTGTTGGTTGTTGCCGTTCGAAGTGTAACAACGCGTACAATCCCGTCTGGTCCAGGGTGGATGCTGGTGATACGGCCCAGGGGCCACTGAGCTGGAGGCAGATTGTCGTCCTTCACGATCACTAGTCTGCCAACTTGAATGTCGACCGATGATTTGATGCCCTTCGTCGAACGTGCTTGAAGTTGCTGCAGATATTCGGTGCTCCAGCGCTTCCAAATAGCCTGAAGTCTTTTCTGCACCAGTTGCCACCGGTTGAGTCTGTTGTCTGGTGTTTGCTTGAGGTCTTTTTCCGGTATAGCTTGCAGGTTCGTCCCGACCAAAAAGTGGCCCGGCGTGAGGGCCTCCAAGCCAGAAGGATCGTTGGAGAGCTCCGTGATAGGCCGAGAGTTCAAACACATTTCGACCTGGTTGAGTAGCGTCAACATTTCTTCATACGAAACAGTGGTGCTGCCGACTTCTTTGAGGAGGTGGTTTTTTGTGGATTTTACCGCCGCCTCCCATAAGCCGCCAAAGTGGGGGGCACGCGGCGGGATGAATTTCCACGCGATTTCCGAGTTGGCACACCAGTCAAATATGAGTTTTCGGCTGCTTTCGTCGGATTTTAGCAGCTTGTAGAGTTGATTTAGTTCGTTGGCGGCTCCCTTGTAGTTTGTGGCATTGTCCGAGTGGATTTCGGACACCTTGCCACGCCGCGCAACGAACCGTTTGAGGGCAGCCAAGAATGCCGCCGTTGAGAGGTCCCCGACGAGCTCCAAGTGCACGGCGCGGGTGGAGAAGCACACAAACACTGCGATGTATGCTTTGGTAGGACTTGCTCTTCGATGTGGGGCACGAAGGTACACCGGGCCGCAATAATCGACCCCGGAGACAGCAAACGGGCGGGAGGGGCTTACTCTGGCGCTTGGTAGGTCTGCAGTTGCTTGCTGGATCAGGGAGGGCCTACGGCGGAAGCACGTATGGCACTGATGGTACACTTGGCGAAGCAGATCTCTACCACCGAGCAGCCAGAATTTTTGCTTGATGGTGGTCATCATTAGCTGCGGCCCCGCATGCAGCAAGGTTTGGTGATGATGATCGGCCAATAGAAAGGCCAACCGATGCTTCTTGGTGAGGACTATGGGGTGCTTCATTGATTCGGGGGCTTCAGCGTAACGGATTCGGCCACCGACCCGGATCAGGCCATCGTTGGAGATTTCGGGCTTGATCCACTTCATGGGAGACGATTTGTCGACCGATTGACCGTTGTTCAGAGCACTTAGCTCCATCGGGAACGATTGACGCTGAGCAAGTCGGCACAGAGAACGTTCTGCTGCTTGCAACTCGCTGGCAGTCAAGTACGGTGATGCTTCGTAGGGATCCGTTGGCGATGACGCACACGCACCACTTGGGCGGGACCTGGCCGCCGCTGCGTGCATAGCCCGTTTGTACCGGAGAACATAGGCCATGACCCGCCGTAATCGGGTATACGAGGAGTAGCGGCTGAACAGCAGGTCGCTGAACGGGTCGTTCACCGGCTTGAGGGACACCAGGCATTGTTTTCGCTCTTCGACGAACGCTTTGGACGATGATGCAGCATCAACTGGTTGATTTGGCCAGCATTCATCTTTGAGTTTGAGCCATTCAGGCCCGGTCCACCAACGGTCTTGATGGAGAAGCTCGCCCGGGGTAAGGCCACGAGAGATGTCGTCGGCCGGATTATTCTTTCCCGGAACATGATTCCAGGGGCAACCAATCGTCGATTCTTGGATGGAGGAAACGCGGTTGCCTACGAACGTCTTCCAGCAGGAGGGCGACGACTTCAGCCATTGAAGCACCGTCGTAGAATCTACCCAGAAAAATACATCGGCATTCGTTTTCAGGGAAGCAATTACCTTTTTGTAGAGCTGAGTCGATAGAAGTGCTCCGCAGAGCTCCAAACGATTGATGGTGTGCCGGGTTTTCAGCGGGGCGACCTTCGATTTGGCCGCTAGAAGTTGAACGGACACGTTGCCGTCGGTGTCCTCAGAGCGCACGTATACACACGCGCCGTAGGCCTTCTCAGACGCGTCCGAGAAGAAGTGTAGCTGAAGACAAGTTGCTCCGGCCACCGAAGCAAAACGGGGGACTTGGATCTCGCGTAGAAGGTTCAGGGTGGCGTGGAATTCCTTCCACTCTTGCTGCAGTTTCTCGGGAAGCGGTTGATCCCAGGAATATGGCTTTCCGTCCTTCGTAGTTAACGACCACAGGCGCTGCATGTATTGTTTGGCAGCGGAAATCACGGGGCCCACAAGGCCTAGAGGGTCGTAGATTTGGGCGATGTAGGAAAGGACGATTCGCCTGGAGAGAATAGCCGCCGGCAACGGCAGATTAATGTTGAATCGAAGGATGTCGGGGCTAGGTTCCCAGACAAGTCCGAGCGTGGATACCGACTGGCTGTCGGAGAAATCGTAGAATGGCTGAATTCCAAGCTCAGCCTCAGGAATTTCCGCCAGCACTTCTGGCGAATTTGACGCCCACTTCCGCAGTGGGAACCCAGCGGAACTTAAGATGGCGCTTGTTTGTCGGCGAACTTGGAGGGCAGTTGAAACATCTTCGGCGCCGCTGATGAAGTCGTCAACATAAAAATCTTCGGCCACAGCAGGCTTGGCCAACGGAAACATTTCGCCTTCATCCTGGGAGAGTCGCTTGAGGGTACGGGTGGCGAGATAGGGCGCAGAAGCGGTCCCGTACGTGACCGTCTGCAGTTCGTAGGTAGAAATGGGGTCCGACGGGTTTTTCCGCCAGAGGATTCGTTGCAGCGGCTGATCTTCAGGGTGGACTTCTATTTGGCGGTACATTTTCTCTATGTCCGCCACCAGCGCAATTGGTTTGGACCGAAAGCGCATGACAATGGACAGGAGGTCCTCTTGCACCACCGGCCCGACAAGCAAAGTGTCGTTGAGCGAATGGCCAGATGCAGTGCGGCAGGACGCATCGAATACGACGCGGGTTTTGGTCGTGGTGCTGGAGGTTTTGAAAACCGCATGGTGCGGCAGGTAGCAGTGGTCGATGGTGTCATTCGGTGGATCAGCAATCCTCCGCATGTGGCCGAGTCGCAAATACTCGTCCATGAATTCGTGGTACGCAGCCTTGGTTGTTTCGTCCCGCTGCAATCGACGCTCGATACTCAGCAGTCGCTTTTCGGCAATGTCCCTAGATTCGCCGAGTCGAACACTTGAATCATCTGTTCTGAGCCCAGTAACAAGTCGATGGGACCCGAAACGTTGAACGTAGGGTCGGCAAGGGCCACGTTCGAGGGAATGTTCCACGAGGAGACGTCGACGTTGGTTGAGGGAAGCTCCGCGGTGGGCTTCGGAATAACCAGGAACTCCAGCTCATCGGAAAACTTGTCATTCTTGGAAAGAATGGTGGAGACGACGGATTGGCTTACCGTCACAGTTGCTTCACCGATGCCGGTGATAGGGACGCTGACTCTTTCTGGCCGCAGGCAAAGGCGATGGGCAAGTTTCTTCGAAATGAAGTTCGACTGCGACCCGGAGTCGATCAATGCTCGGGCAGAGTGATGTTTCCCGAAACGATCTTTGATCCAGAGTGCAACCGTGGCGAGGAAAACAGTACTTGGAGAACTTCGATGAGCGGGAACGCTAACTTCAGCCAAAGGAATGTCCGATCCGTTGGAGGCTTCTTGCTGGGGCATAGACTGGTTCGGATGCTGAACTACGGGATTGGAGGTAGACTTACTTGGATTCGGTGCTTGATGCAACAACGAGTGGTGCCGCTCATGGCAATGCCGGCAGGTGTGCTTCGAGTCGCAATTCCGTGCGACATGGGAGGATTTGAAGCAATTCCAACAAAGCCGCTTCTGGGAGATGAGTTCTCGACGCTGTCCGACGGCCATTCCTTGGAACGACGGACACTGAAACAACAGGTGTTTCTCCGAGCACGCAATGCACGAAGGAGGTGTTGGCCGAGAGCTCGTTGTAGAAGCGGTATTCGCAACCGCTTTGATAGGGGAGGGTTTCTTGGAGAAGGATTGTGTGCCGGCCACCTTGACCGGTCCACCTTGTGACCGATGTTGAATCTCCGAGGAAACGGTCTGCAAAATCCGCACCCTTCGATACAGGAACTCGATGCATGCCTCATACCCAACGTCGTCTGATGTTGCAGCATGCTCTTCCCACGCACGAAGGGTAGCTGGGTCGATCTTGTAGGAAAGCATACACACCAGCGGGGTATCCCAGGTTTCCACGGCTTCACCCAGTTTTCCCAACGCTTTGACGTGGCGTTGAAACTCATCAACGAGGTTGTGGAGATCCTGTGCTGATTCTTTCCGGATTGGTGGGAGATCGTGCAAGGTCCGGTACAGCTGCTTCTTCAGAAAGCGCTTGTTATCGTAGCGCTTTAGGAGGGCCTCCCAGGTGGTGACGTAATTGGCTCCCACAATGTCCACCGTCTCGAAGGGTTTTCGCGCATCACCTTCTAAAGACTGGAGCAAGAATTGCAGCTTGGCAACCAGCGGAATATCATGGGCATCGTGCACCATGGACTTGAAGGTATCACGAAATCCCAGCCATCGAGAATAATCGCCGTCAAACTTTGGCAAATCTATCTTCGGCAGCCGCAAATGAAAGTTGGTTGACGGTGGTGGAGCAGTACCTGGAGCGTTGATCGTGGCGTTCAGGTCGGCCACTCTCCTATTCAGCAACCAGCCTTTGGTAGCACAAAATCGCGATTCGAACTCCCTGCGTTCTTGGAGGTGTTTGACTAACGGGGCATCTCCGCTGTCGAGCTTTTCGAGGTCCGCCTGGACCTTCACGTGATCGCGAAACAATTGGTCTAGCAGGTCCAACCACACGGCCACTTGCTGAAAATCACGGTCCTCTTCGTAATTCTCGACGAACGACTCGACCGTTTCGAGTGACGACACTAACGAACGCCGCGCGACTAGCTTTTCTTTAAGCTTTTTGTCCTTTAACTTCTTGGTGGCCATCTCGCGACGAAGTCACTATCCGAGCGACTACACTAACGGTTTGCACACGCGACGACACGTGGGTGCAACGGCACGTGCGAGCTCCTTCCCGATCGCGAACACGGAAAACTGTCGAACGTTCTTTCGAGATTGCACTCGGGCCACCAAGGAAAGTTTGAGCACCACTGTTCGCAAATATCACTAAATGCACTTGATCGGTTTTGATGCTACCGATTTTCTTCGAGCACTAGAACCACCCGGGGAATGATGGAAGCTTTGCCTCCAACAACACGTCTATCGAGAACGTTCGCTTCTCACTCGGCTTGGGTACGCCAGCGTGGAGTCACTTCAGTTCGCTGAACCTTTACAGTCACGTACCGAGATAGGATAGTGAGGCACAATCGATTGTTTCGAACCTAGAACAATTCACACTCTGCCCGCGTGGCGTCGGCTAGGTACTTCACAATTTTCAGTACAAAAGACACAATCAGGCTCGGCTGCTTTATGCCTCAGACAATACAATATGCCTAGCGTTGCTCGCTATTTCACACTTGTTGAAGCTATTGGTTCACTTTCACACCGTACCGGGTTCTTCATGCCAAACGTGGCCACAACTCTTCTTGGACTTTGGAATGTCCTTCACATCCGGTTCGAAGGACCAATGTTCCGGCAGTCGCCGGGAATACGGTATGTGAAGGCTTACTTAACGGCTTGAAGCCTCTGGTCCATAAGAAAAGTCACCACTCGATCACCTTTCCGCTTCTCCCACTTTTGGCACAAAAGAGCGGCCAGATAGCGTTTTCCCCCAACTAAAGGTATGGTAATTTCCTTCTTTCTGCCTGGAAAGGGCTGGACAATTACTCCTTTGCAAATGGGCTCGTATCGCGACGGCGAAATAGCACCACTAACAACGTAGGGTTTCGGACTCGTTAGAACTTCGACCGGGTACGGTTGAACAATGCGACACGTCTGTCTCGTATGAACTGTCGTATATTACTCCAAGCTAGATACAATTTTCGATTGCTGAACGATCTACATTTCGTTTAGTTGTATGCTGTAGAACACGATGAAAAACGACTTCAAAATGGAACGATCGTATAGTAAGCATGTGTGCAGTTTCCTATTGAAGATAGCCTTAAAATTAGATTGATTTCAATTTGTCTAGGGTAAGATACAAATAGTGGACTGTAATTCATTTTTAATTGCATGACGAATTCAAATTTTATGTAGAATAACAAATTCTAATTTTAAGTAGAATAATCATTTTAATTCACATTTCTAGGCAATTATTTAATTCAGTAACAAGTTGAGAACATAGATTCTCGAGCAGAGGTCAAGTACTGACGATTAAAACATGATATTGGTTTGATTGATATAAGAGGTAAAAGTACTGAAAATAGTAGCAAAAAATTGTTCTTGGGACTTCTTACATATAGCAAAATTTGATATTTGAAGATCAACCAAATAGCTCGCTGCTATTGGTTAGCTCTCAAAAAAGCTAAATATGAAATGCTGATGTTGGTCGAGGTGTAAATTTTAGCTTTTATTTCCAGTATTTTTACCTCTGATGTCAAACAAACCAATAACACTTTATGATCTCCATATCAAAATATGCTTTTGTTGAGTTTTATTTCCTCTGCTCGGTATTGCCAATTTCACAAGTTGAATGCTGCGATGCCTGTTATCCTTAACCGAATACAGGAGAAAATTGACGCAACTCTCCGGTGGCCGCAAACTGGATTCCGTGACGGATGATCCTGTGTGTGGACCATTTTGTCACGCTACGTATTATCCTGGAGCAAATCAATGAATTCCAAGAGTCTCTCTACCATTCCATTGATTACGAAAATCTTTTAGCCGTCTCAATCACGAAAACATGTGGGAAGCCCTCAGGCGCAAGGGTGTCCCTGTGAAAATCATCGGCCTCATTGAAGCACAGTACAGGGCATTTTTGAACAGAGTACTGCTCAACGGTGTCTTGACCGATCCCATCCGAGTCGATGCTGTAGTGAGGCCTGGTTGTATACTATCACCGCTACTGTTCCTCATCGCAATCAACGAGATCCTGTTAGGGGTGATACACAAATTATGTCACGCAAAAATCGACCTTTTTCAACCCCCCTCTCCCCTATGTTACACTTTTTGTATGGGACCTCATTATTTATTGTATGGGTCATCACTTTCTGTAAACACCCCCCCCCCTCCCCCTTAAAAGCGTGACGTGATTTGTGCATGACCCCTTAGGTGCGATTGATTGTGAACTAAATCGTTAGTATAGCAGTGGCAGCCCAACGTCAACACGACCAAGTCGCTGGATGTAAATACGGTCAACCCTTCCAGCTTTACAGTAGCTGTGCAAGCAGTGGAGAATGTTGAAAGCTTACAATATCTTGGTAGCTAAATGGCTAGTTAAATCGGCAGAGGTTCATGGATGAAGAAGTCGAGGGCTGCTATTGCGAGTTTAAGAAATGTATGGAAAAATCAATCAGATTTTCAACCTAGAACGTAAAATCTGTACTGCTGTATGCCAGTGAAACTTGGTCTGTATCAGTGGAGAACACTCAACGACTGCAGGTCTTCATCAACAGATGCCTGCGGTATATAATTCATGCATGATGGCCTCACAATTGTAGCTCCACCGTTGATGACATCAAAAGCCGATAGCGACAGAAATTCGGGAACGAAAGTGTAGGTGGGTCGGCCACACTCTACGCAGGGACGGAAACGAAATCAGCAAGTGAGCGTTAGATTGGAACCCAGCAGGATATCGCAGCAGTGGCTCAAGGCGACGCAGCCTCAATTACGAAATCAAGCAAATCGACAGAAATTTGGCATGGACACATGTCAAGGCAAAGGCGGGTAATCACCCAGGATGGAGATCTTTCTATAGGCAAATTCAGATGACCCCCAATTGTAGAGGCGCTTTTTGAGATAAGGAGAAAATCGTTTGTTTACATAAAAAAGTCATTTTTTTGTCGTCAAATTTTACTCATGTTTTGCTCTAGAAGTTGCTATTTTCCATTTGCAATGGCTTCTAATATCACCATTCTCGATGCCCATGCCGACAGACACCGGATTGGCCAGCTTACAAAAAATCCGGAAGATCGCCCTCCGGAGGCATAGCAAGAGCTCCTCAAATTAATCACATAAATTGTTCGTAAGTACCTACCGGAACTAAGCGCATCTGAAAGAGAATTAAATATTCTTTCTAAAAAGTGCTCGTTTCTTTCTCTACGATGCGGAATTCGATATAAAAAAGTGAAAAAAGTGCACTTTGCCTATGCTGCGCCATGGAAAATTTTGGCGGAGTCACGTTTTTCATAGGGTTCTCATTCCTGCCACCAGATGCGGAGGGATCGTTAGCTTGCGTTAGATTTGCCTATTTGACCCTCTACACAACAGTGAATGAAAGTTAGTAAGTAAGTAGCCGAGCCTCTAGAATTTGTTCTCAAACGTTTTTTTTTGCCTTTCTCGTATACCAAAGTGTACTGAAAGGCTAATGTTCACTCAAAAATCGTATTTTCGATAGAAGGCTCGGAGGGTCAAGTCACATATACCAATCAACTCAGTTCGACGAATTGAGATGATGTCTGTATGTGTGTATGTGCGTATGTGTGTATGTGTGTATGTATGTCTGTGTACAAAAAAGGTCACTCACTTTTAAGGCACTTCCCATTGACCGATTATACGGATTATAGCACGAATCGAACCGGAATATCACCGCATTGTTTGGTATTGAAAATGGTTAGGATCGGTCTAGGCGTTCCGGAGTTATGGACATTTTAGTGATCTGGACCAGCACCGGTGGAACTGCTCATACATAAAACTGAACCAAGCCCCATCATGCGACACATCAAGCTGCGCCGATTTTTGTAACCTTTAGCATGGTTGACGAATTTTGTGCGGAAATAAATACTGGAGACCAGAAAATCCCCAATATCGAGCCAAGATGGCGGTCTAAAATCCAAGATGGCGGTTGAAAATTTTTAATCCAAAACCATGCAATATGGGTATATTTGGTATGAGGAAGATGCCCGGAACTCAAAAATAGCCTCCAGAATATCCAAGATGGCGGTCAAATATCCAAGATGGCGGCTCAAAATTCAATATGGCGGCTTTTTAATGGAGTTTTAGGCCCCAATCCATGCAATAAGGGTATAGTTTGTATAGAGAAGATGTGCAGAGTCCCAAAATGGTGGCTAGAATATCCACGATGGCGGACCAGAATCCAAGATGGTGGCTCCAAATTCAAGATGGCGGCTCTTCAATGGAGTTTTAGGCCCCAAACCATGCAATATGGGTATATTTGGTATGGAGAAGATGTGCAATATGGGTATATTTGGTAAAGAGAAGATGTCCGGAGTCCAAACGTGGCGACCAGAATATCCAAGATGGCGGCCTAACATCCAAGATGGCGGCCTAACATCCAAGATGGCGGCTCAAAATTCAAGATGGCGACGTTTAAAGGAAGTTTAGGCTCTAAACCATGCAATATGGGTATATTTGGTATGGGGAAGATTTCCGGAGTCCAAAAATAGCGGTCACAATATCCAAGACGGCGGTCTGAAATCCAATATGGCGCCTCAAAATTCAAGATGGTGGTTGTTTAATTGAGTTTATGTCCCTAAAACCATGCAATATGGGTATATTTGGTGTGGGGAAGGTGTCCGGAGTTCAAAAATGGCGTTCAGAATATCCAAGATGGCGGTCTAAAATCCAAGATGGCCGCTCATCATTCAATATGGTGGTTGTTTGATGGAGTTTAAAGCCCTAAAACCATGCAACATGGGCGGGTATGTTTGTTATGGGGAAAATGTCCGGAGTCCAAAAATGGCGACCAGAATATCCAAGATGGCGGTCTAATATCCAAGATGGCGGCTATTTAATTTAGTTTTAGGCCCTAAATCCATGCAATATGGATATATTTGGTATGAGAAAGATGTCAGGAGTCCAAATCTGGAGACCAGAATATCCAAGATGGCGGTCTAAAATCAAAGTTGGCAGCTGAATATTCAAGATGGCTGCTGTTCAATGGAGTTTTAGATCCTAAATCCAAGAAATATAAGTGTATGTAACTGGTATAAAGATGTCCGGAGTTCATAAATAGCAGTCAGAATTTCCAAAATGACAGTTCAAAATTCAAGATGGCGGTTCAACATTCAAGATGGCGGTTGTTCAATGGAGTTTAAGTCCCTAAACCCATGCAACATGGGTATATTTCGTATGGGGAAGATGCCGGGTGTCCAAACATGGCGACCAGAATATCGAAGATGGCGGTCTAAAATTCAAGATAACGACTATTTGATGTAGTTTTAGGTCCTAAAACAATTCAATATGGATGTTTTTTTTGAATATCCAAGATGGCGGTCTAAATCCAAGATGGCGGTTTAAAATTGGCGGTTTAAGATAGCTGCTGTTAAATGGAGTTTTAGGCTCTAAAAGCATTCAATATGGGTAGGGTATATTTGGTATGGGGAAGATTTCCGGAGTCCAAAATTGACGACCAAAATATCCAAAATGGCGGCTCCAAATTTAAGATGGCAGCTATTTCATGGAATTTTTGGCCCCAAAACTATGCAACATGGGAATATTTGTTATGGGGAAGATGTCGACTCTAAAAATTACGACCAGTTTATCTTAGATGGCAGCTCAAAATTCAGGAAGACGGCTGTTCAATGAAGTTTTAGACCCTATAAATATGCAATACATGTATTCTTCGATATAACGTATCCTCGATATAGCGTACCCTCGATATAGCGAATTCGATATAACGTACATTTTGCTTCGATATAACGTACAACATTGACAATTTGGATTTTTCCCAGGAATAACCCTCGGATAAGCTACGAAAGCACTCAAATCAATGTTTTCTTGCAGTATTAACCTTGTTATCGAGAATTAGCGCAAATTTGGGAAAAAATTAGTGTATGTTATATCGAAGCAAAATGTACGTTATATCGAAGCACAAAAAACGAAATTACTTGAACATGAAAACTCATGTATTTCATTATTGATTTTGTGAATTTCACCGAAATCATTATTTGGGGTTAATTTCACGTCGAAATCATGAATATTAGCATAAAAAATATTAAATTTTTCTCTGCTTCGATATAACGTACACTTCGATATAACGTACAAAGAGAAAACTTTTTTGTACGTTATATCGAAGAGTACCTGTATGGGTAGGGTATATTTGGTATGGAGAAGATGTCCGGAATCCAGAAATGATGACTGGAATATCCAAGATAGCGGTCTAAAACCCAAGATTTCGACCCAAAATTCAAGATAGTGGCTTTTTCTTAAGATTTTGAGGCTCAAACATCAAAAGTTATATAAACGATATGATTCCTGGTGCCATAAAATGGATTTTCATTAAACATATGAAAATGCTATACAGTTTCTTACCGATTTTGGCAACACCCGGTTTTTTCTACTCCCGATTTTGGCAACACCCGTTTTTGGTAACATTTTCTTCCCGGATTTGGCAACACCCGTTTTTGGCAACTTTTTTTTGCCGATTTGGGCAACACCCGATTTTGGCAACAATTTTTTTTATCGATTTTCGCAACACAAATTTTTTACAACATTTTTTATCGTAAAATCATCTTAAATACATCTTTTCAGCTTTACCTCTATTTAAAAAATATATTCATTAAGTTTAAAAACACGACCATTTTTTAAACCATGTCGTAATTTATGAACGTCACCTAAGGGGAGCGTTTTGTAACTTTTGAATAGTCCATATTGATAATATAAGTCAAAATAACGCATACAAGTTGTAAAATCACAATTTTTTACCGATTTTGGCTACACCCCATTTTGGCAACATAAAATTCACCTCGTGTTGCCAAAATCGGTAAGATACGGTATTCATCAACATGTCACTTGAGTTTTGTTGAAATAGGTTTTTGAAGGCACGAGAAAGGCGCCAGCACCGCTAGGTGGATTAACTAGGGTTTTTTTAAACTCCTGACTTGTAGCGTGACGTTACAATGTTGTAACGTCACGGTACTCATTCCCATTTTAACATACTTTTCCGATGAAAACTATTTTACAAGGAATCCGAATATGCAATCATATCTGAGGGTTTACGGTCGAATGTACAAGTTATAGTGGAAAATCTGACCGAAAAGGCGTCAAAACGTTGTAACGTCACATTAGAATGTTTCATATACATTATCCGTTATATTGATGCAACCCTTCAAATGTCTTATTGTCAAATATCATACAGACCTACGACAACCCTTTCTAACTGATGAAAGTCATTCAAAAACATTGGTTGCCATTTAGATAATTATGCAAACCAAACGTCGATAAAACGGATTGATAGCTCCAACCGAAATCGGCAACAGTTTATATCGCACACAAGCACTGATTCAAATTCCATGTACAATCCAATCCATTCTCGCTTAATCAATTCCAAACCCATAATTGATGGCAATCAGTACAAATCAGATTGCCGTTTCCCCGGCCACTCGAATCCACGTTCCCTCCGATTCTATCCGGCAAGTTTAATTGCCGCATGGCAGAAAAGTTTTCCGTTCAAGCACTCGGCCGTGATTGATTACAGTTTTGCCAGAGACCTACCCCTCTTCGTGTCCAAGGCCTGTACGCCTCGCCCTTGGAAATGAAGAACACAACTCGAAACAGTGTAGTCGTACTGCCGCATTCGACTGTGTGTCTGCTGAACAACTTTTGAAACTGTTTCCCCTCCTTGGGAAATGGTCAACATTCTAGAGGGTTTTCCCTCAATGAATGTCGAGGGGGTCCTTTTTCAGGAAAAGGCAGCTGACAAGGACATTTCCGGGAGGACTTTTCTGTGGAGGGGACTTGAAAGGATGGGCCCCACTAAATGGGTTAGCAACCTGTGTGGTTCCGGACGAGTGGTAATTTGGGTGCGGAACGCAAAGCGTTCCGGAGGCCGTCTCGTCTCGGTCACTTTGATAGTTTGATGACCGGAACCGGAATGATGGGCGTGTAGACGAAGCGGCGACGACGAAGTGAACATCATCAGTTTAAGATTAGATAAACATGCTGGGAAGACGAGTGAACCGACGAAGTGGTTTGCTTACTAATGGAACACGACAGTCGAAAAGTTGCTAACTGGACATGGTAGTCTCTATTTGACTTACCGATTTCATTGGAAGGATTAGACAATTTTTATTTTCCGAGCTAACAAAATCTCATGATCAACCAAAATAGTCAATCAAATTATTTTGGGAAGCTGAAGAGGAGTAACCGACCCGACCACTCTTATCTGCAGACTCTTCCCGATATGGGACATCTCGGAAACGTCACGGTATAAGAAGGAGAAACAAACGTCACCCACGTCATCAGGATAGATGGATGGATGGATGGATGGACACGACAGTCCATTCGAGAACGGTCAAAAGAACATGGTCGATGGCGGCCGTCCGACAGGTAACAACTGTCGTGGAATAAATTATCCGTTCAATTTTCGGACAAAAAGCAGTCACCCGACCGGAAAGGGGCACGTTGCGTTGTTGTTGGGAGGGAGAAAGTGCAGAGAACGATGTGAAAATAAAAGCGTGGATCCCGGAATCAAGAAAAATGAGAGTAACCTTTTCCGTTGGAGGTGGAAAAAAAAGGACCGTCAGCCGAGACCGAGACCGGGGCTGATAAAGAGATAAGACATTAAATTAAACGATTAATTTGCATTTGAGCAAGCGTTACATGTTCGAGTAGAAATGATAAAACACGAGAAATGGAGAAGGAGTGTTTTTTTCTTTTAGAACAAATAGCATTTAGTATGATCATTGCAAGTTGGGATGACAGCGATTAATATAGGTTGTTAACTTCTTCTTTTTAAAGTTATCTTGGAAAATGGGAAATACGGCCGACCTGGTGTTTTGTCAATTTTCATCCGATTTTTTTAAGTCGCCCTCAATCGATCATAAATTGGTGCTAATTTATTATACTGAAGTGGCCATGTAATGTCCGGAACCATTCCGGATATATTCCGGGTTGTACTGGGGTCAGCGGAGGTACGGGCCCATATAGCCGAGGCGGTAAACGCACGGGTATTCAGCATGACCATGCTGAGGGTGACGGGTTCGATTCCCGGTCGGTCCAGGATCTTTTCGTAAAGGAAATTTCCTTGACATCCTTGGGCATAGAGTATCTTCGTGCCTGCCACACGATATACGCATGCAAAATGGTCATTGGCAGAGGAAGCTCTCAGTTAATAACTGTGGAAGTGCTCATAGAACACTAATCTGAGAAGCAGGCTTTGTCCCAATGAGGACATTACGCCAAGAAGAGAGAGAGAGACATCATAGAGCTATGATAGAAGGCCTGAAACTATGTGTGCAATTTAACAGACAATCGCTTGCTGTCCGAACTCGCTTACGCTCGTCGGACTTTAAAAAGGGATAACATCTCTGGTCGCATTCTTCCGGGCAAATTCTTGGATCTGTGGATTGTCTAGAACCGAATCGCCGCAGTTACGGCGCGACGGATTTCGGAAACTTCGGCGGCCTTCTGCCGCCTCAGTTCCTTAATCCTCTATGCGGCTTCGCCGCATGGCTTGGACGATACTCTTAGCTAGAATTACATTCAAGTTAATTGCGCATTGTTTCGTACTTATTGCTAAATTTTCAATTGCTTTTTTGGTGTTTATATATTGGGAATTTTTTAAATATTTATGGAAAAATCAAATTTATTTATGGAAAATTTAAACTTTTTTGGAAAAAAAATTATTTATTTATTGTAATTATTGAATTATACGTGGGAATTTCGACATTTTTTATTGTTCGAAAATCAATTATTTATGGGAAATTTTGATTTATTTATGCACTTTTTGATTTGTTTATGGGAATTTTGTAATTCATTATTGCTCCCACCCCTACTTCTTTATTGGATCTTTCCGATTTTGTTATGGAAAATGATCACTTTTTTATGAGTCGTTTATATTTTAGTCGTAAAATTTTGCCTCTCGTAAGCAGAGTTCATTGTAAACAAAGCTAGTTAGGTTCTCTTGTGCTATTTTTATGCCGTTAAACAGTTATTGAAAGACCCTCCTAGGAAAACCATGTGGAGGAATTACCCTCTGGAAGACAGTTTTATCACAGGGCTGGAAGTCTTTCTTTTGACGGGACGTATTGCCCCGGTTGTTGAAACGGAACAATTTGTAACGTTTTTGCAACACTTGCAACACTTACTGACTTGAAGAACACAATTTACAATGCACAATAGGTAGAAAAAGGTGCTAGTTTTACAGATATTCCCGTTTCTGCAGTGTTTACCCTACATCTACTACATGCTAGAGACGGAACCGAACACGACAGGATTTGTCCAGCAAGTAACGGCACGACAGACGGGGATGCCTTCAAGGTAGTGGAAAAAGTAGATTGTATTTTTACTGGTATGTACAAGTTTTATTGTTATCATGTTATTATTATTATTATTATTATTATTATTGTTTATTTCATCCGACTGATGTGTCTTAATGAATAAGTTCTTACAACTAGTTAAACACAAAACGTGAAAGTCTACTCTTAAAATTATTTGTCGTTACATTAAAGTCATACAAGTGCACCACATGGTTAAAACATTCCATCATTGCTCGAATTGGTTCTTGGGAAGTATAATCCCACCGTCTAAAAGGCAGCCTAAAGAATTCGGGTCGGCGAGTAGCATAGCCAGGAACATTGATGTTAACTAGCACCAGCAAGTTTGGCGCATCAATTTCAGCAGCAAGTAATTTAGCTATGAAGATAGCCTTGGCTCTTTTTCTTCTTTGCGTCAACGTATCCAGCCCAATTAGTTGACATCGACTCTCATACGGTGGCAGATTCTGCGGATCATTCCACGGCAAGTTACGCAGTGCAAATCTCACGAATCTCTTCTGAACAGACTCAATTCGAGAGGCCACAGTGCTGTGATAGGGATCCCATACTATCGACGCGGTTTCTAGAAGAGGCCGAACGAGACTTACGTACAGAGATTTGAGCGTGTACGGATCTCTGAACTCCTTATTCAGTTTGCTGACAAACCCAAGTTGACGGCGAGCCTTATCGATGATCTCTTCGTGGTGATTTCTGAACGAGAGAGCTGAGTCGAGAGTTACACCTAAGTCCCGGATCGTTTCAGTTCTTTGTACCAGTTCGCCTCCAATCGTGTACTCGAAAAATAACGGATTCATTTTATGGTGGTAGCTTATGACGAAGCATTTGGGGATGCTGAGTTCCATCTTATTTGCTTGGCACCAAGTTGCAAACATCTCAAGCAAAGTTTGGAGTCTGCGACAATCTTCAACACCGTTGATAACAATGTACAGCTTAAAATCGTCAGCGTAACCCAGACAAAAGCATTCCCCAATATGTAACAAGGCATCGTTAATGAACAACGAGAACAATAGTGGGCCTAAATTGCTGCCTTGCGGTACACCGGAAGGGTTTTCGAACCAGCGTGAAATAGACGATCCGATTTTCACGGCTAATTTTCTTCCACAGAGGTACGATCGGAGCCATGCAACAAAGCCGGACGAGCATCCCAGTTTATTCAGCTTATCTAGCAGTATGGAGTGATTAACCTTGTCGAATGCTGCCTTAAGATCGGTGTATATGGCGTCTATTTGCCGATCCTGCCCGATGTTGCGCAGACAAAAAGACGCAAATTCGCACAAATTCGTCGAGATACTTCTTCCAGGGAAAAATCCATGCTGGCTTGTGGAAATGTAATGCTTTGTCTGGTAAAACAAATGTTCCGAGACAATGATTTCAAAAAGTTTGGAGCATGCACAAAGCGATGTGATTCCGCGATAACTTCGCACGTCATTTTGCTGCTTTTCTTATGTATCGGGAACATGTACGATGCTTTCCAGCGCGTAGGGAAGGTAGAGTTGCTCAAAGAAAGGTTGAACAAGTATTGGAGAGGTTGGCATAACTGCTGACAGCACCTTTTCAGGACACACGCAGCAATTCCGTCTGGTCCGGGTTGGAAGGAGGATTTTAGTTTTCTCTCAGCTTTCTGAATTTCTTCAGGCGACACCTCGAATGTATTAACGTCCACACTTCCAGCAGGAGTAAGTTCCAGAGCAGCCTCGGTACTGGTGGCATTGCAGGAGTTCGAATCGAACACTGAACTAAAGAACGAAGCGAAAAGTTCGCACTTATCCGATGACGTATTGGCCCTTTTTTGATCCAAATGAAGAGACGACGGCAGTCCAGTCTCTTTACGTTTAGACTTCACGAAGTTCCAGAATCTTTTTGGGTTATGTTTTAGATTACGCTCTGTACGGATGGCATGACGACGATACAATCTGATATTCAAACTGCGATACTGGCAGCTAGCGAACTGGAACGATAACTTATTCATTTCTGTGCGATGCCTACGATAGGTTCTTTTTGCTGCTTTGCAGTTCCTTCTCAGGCGGCGTAATTCAGGATTAGACCAAGGCGGCTTTTTTGGGAGACGTCGCAGTGGAACAAACAAAGTAAAAGCGTTTTGAAGGATACTCGTGAAGTTCTCAACGGCATCGTCGAGGTTCGCACATTCTGTCACAATTGACCAGTCAAGTGCCGACAAGTGCCGGCGCAACCCATCGAAGTCCGTTTTTTTGAAGTCGAATGCATGGGCATCAAACTCGTCAACATATTCTTCAAGCAGAGGTTCACAATTGTTGATGGTACACGAGAAGGGTTGATGGCAGACGTCGATTGGCAAGATGGCAAGATACAACATCTTCAATCGTAAAATCATCCACCAGCTCTTCATTGACGAACAGCAAATCTAACGTGTTTCCAAAGCGATTCTTCATGTAGTTCAGTTGACGCATGTTGTTTGAACTCATTCCGTCAACCAATGCCGTGTTTGATTGTGTCAAGGATGAAGCTGTGACATCCACCGAACAGGAGTGCTCCACGTTTTGCATCCAACGAAGCCCTGACCGGTTCTAGTCACCAAACACTGCAACTGCGTTGTGTCCGAGAGAAGAGATTACAGATTCCATGCTGGCGATATGACGATTTGTTGTTTGTACATCCGACGCTTTGTCTGGTGGGATATACACTGCTCCAATAGCAATAGAACGTTGCGCCATGGTCAAAGACACCCAAACATGCTCAATGCTGTTTTCATTGCTCGGAATCAAACTGGACGGAATGATGTTCTTCACAGCAATAAGAGTACCACCGGACCGTTTCTTGGTGCTTGTCAGCGCATTGCGATCACCACGAAAAACAGCGTAGTCGTTACTGAACAGCATACCCGACGGAATCACTTCGTCTAACCACGTTTCAGTCAACACGATTACATCGTAAAGCGAGGCAGTCACTGAGGCATAAAAATCCTGAATCTTTGTCCTCAGCCCTCTAACATTCTGGTAATATACCTACCGAGATTCCAGAGCCTAGTTCGTCCTGATGGCTGATCGTTCGTGTTGTTTGCGGTGTTTCGTCATCGTCAGCTTGTGGGATACGTTGCATTTCTTCCAGCGAAAGTTGTCTAGAAACAATTGACGCATCAGAGGTCGTCGACTGAATATTTAAATTCAACTTGCCTTGAGGTACGTGTTGGAAGACCCTTTCGCCACTCCCACACGCAGGCCCGGGACGACTGCTGAACGCTGGCTGGAATGGCGCGACTGTGGTGGGGGGCTCCAGGGCTTCCATAATGCCAACTTCGGTGCGTCCCAGTGATGAGTCGATGTACGTTGACAGTTCAAGTGAAGAAGGTGGACATTGGCTGGAAACGACGAGTGGATCAGGAGCAATCGAGTAAGCAAAATCATCGTACTTGCCTGCAATACCGATTTGGAACATGTTAGCGTTTCCAGAAAATATACTGCATTTAGTTCACCACTGGACTGCGCACTATGTCTTCATAAGTGCGAAAACGTAAATAAGAGTGCACGGTTACATCAAATCAAGTTGATGTCTTCGGCGCACTATTTCTTCAATCTATGCTGAATAAGTGCTCTGAAGACACCGAGTTGATTTGATGCCATCGCGCAATTTTATTCGCGTTTTCGCACTCATGTCCAGGATCTTTTCGTAAAGGAAATTTCCTTGACTTCCTTGGGCATAGAGTATCTTCGTGCCTGCCACACGATATACACATGCAAAATGGTCATTGGCAGAGGAAGCTCTCAGTTAAAAACTGTGGAAGTGCTCATTGAACACTAAGCTGAGAAGCAGGCTTTGTCCAAGTGAGGACGTTACGCCAAGAAGAGGAGAGAGGAGAGCACTCATGAAAACTTGTGCGATAGTCCAGTGGTGAACTAAATGCGCTATACAAAAGTAATGTTCATACTTAGCGTGGTGATCTTCTCCAGAAAAAAAAATCAATGTAGGGTGCCTGTACCAATTATGGCACTACCTAAGGAAAACTATTTGTACAAAAATAACGAGAAGACCAACGAATGTCAACAATATGTTAAAAGATAGCGTAGTTTCCATACTTAACAGGAAAAATATAGAAACGGAGCCAAAACTTCTTTTAGTATTTATTATAGCGTGTGCCAATAATAGGAACCCTGTACCAGTTATGGCTACATTTTTTAACTTCGGTTCCTTTTCGCACTATTTGCATGCATTCCTTATGGGATTAGCCATAACTGGTACACTATGGCGATATTAGGTGCAAGAAAGCCGAAATTTTAAGGAAAATGATTTGTTTCTACCATAATTTGAGCAAAATGTGGAATTTAAATGAGGGCAACCACCTTTTGTGAACGTCATCTGTTGTTTACATTTTTGTTATTGTTGATTTACATCGATAAAGGGTGAAAATCAACTGTGACGAATAATTGGTACTATAGCCATAATTGGTACACTTACCCTATTTGTTGCGCGATGTGGGGGAAAATGGCGAAAGTCAAATTAATGAGAGTAGATATAAGCAAGCACAGAAACAACAAATGGAATTTTTTTACGACATCGTGTTTATGATATTGTCAATTTTAAGAATCGATCGAACCGCTTCCGAGGCCAACGTAATCGACGTAATGCGGTTGCACCACATTCTCCGCCAAAATATCGGTGATGGCTCCCTTGTGCACGTTGATTCCGGCATTCTTTTCACCTTGAGCGTAACGGTTGCGCAGCTCTGTAACGGTCGCGATCGAACTCAGATCGGCGTTTTCGGCCAGGGTCGAGGGAATAACTTCCAGGATGTTGGCGAAAGCCCGGAAACAGTAAGCATCAACGCTTTCCAGTGTCTGAGCGTACAACAATCGAAACGGTTCTGCCCATATTCTGGATTTCGGTGACCTTGACAAACTTGCTGGATCCACTGGAAACCTCCTCAACCAGATCAGCGTTAACCAAATGTTCCGACAGGAAATGATCCAACGAATCAATGGGTCTGCAGTTCAGCGTTTTGTGGACAAACTCGATATCTTCACGTTCCACGTCCTTCACGACCATCACCTTGATCTTGTCCAGGAAGTGCAGGGCCAGATCCGAAACGGCGTCACGAAGGATCGTTTTCTGAACCAACAGCACATTGCATCCGGCCTTCTTGATCTGCTTCACGATGTTTAAAATGTAGGCACGTTCCTCCTTCAGCACGCGATCAATGGCGGCATAATCCGAAACGACAACGCTGTGGTCCATGTCGGTCTTAGGTGTTGAGATACAGAATTGGATCAGACCGATCTTGGCCTTTTCGTACGCTTCAGTCCATTGACACCACACGATCACTGAGTAAACACCACCCCATCAACCAGCTCCGTATCGTCGATGGTTCCTCCCAAGCTGCGAATGATCTTAACGTTCTTCAGATCGCATCCGCTCTCGTATTGAGATTTGGCGACCTTCAGAACTGCATCCACGGCGATCGGAGCCAACTGGCTGCTGTGCTGCGAAACGGCCTTTGAGTTCAGCGACGTTGAAGCACTCTTGATCAGCGATTCGCGATTGGTCAGGATTTCAACCGCTTTGGTCGAACATTTCTGGAACACGTCCGAAATGGCCGTCGGGTGGATTCCCATCCTCAGCAGCTTTTCCACGGAATCCAGCAGAGCTCCAACTACGACCACAACCGATCTGGTGCCATCTCCCGCTTCGACGCCCTGTGCCCGGGAAAGTTCGACCAACATCTTGGCTACCGGATGGATCACGTTCATTTGCTTGAGGATGGTGGCACCATCGTTGGTAACTGTGACCTCCCGGTTGCCGGCTTGAATCATTTTGTCCATACCACGGGGACCCAAGCTGATACAAATCGCATTGGAGACGGCCTTGGCTGCGTTGATGTTGCTCTGGCGGATGTCAGCCGGTTTGCTTTTGTCCTCGTAGGCCTGGCCCTGGAGCTTCCCGGCGCGCATTGCTGGTTTCACGACCATTTTTACGGCTCAAATATGTGACAAAATATTTCACTCAATCTCATAGTTTCAGTAAAAACAGGAATATTCACTGCAGTTAAGCCATCAAATTAAACGTAAGCAACAATTTATGAAAAGATCATTATTTAAAACAAATGTATAACTACTACCTATAACAAGTAAAAATTGTGGCGTGGAAGAAACCACGTCCAAACCATAATGGACAGCAAGGATGAACTATCCAAAAATCTGTACAGCTCCAACAGGGACAAAGCATGCTTCCCAGCTTAATTTTCTGCGAGCACTTCCACAGCACAATATCGTGTGGTAGCTACTCGCACGTTTCACGTTTCGGTTACATAGACCATTATTTCATGCGATAGATGTCGAATCAATGTTGTAGAATTTTAACCTTCCTTAACTCGCGTGGTTGACTACCTGCGTCAGCACCACGCTAATGCTGAGTACAAAAAGCGAGATTTTTTCATCGTGTTGTACAAAATACAACAGCGCGATCGCTCAAGGGTTAACTCAATCATTTAACCTTTAACCATTTTTCTCTTCAACGCAATGCACAATGGGTCCAGAGCCGTATTTACGAAGACAAAAATGTTTGTGCCTAAAACATAAGTTTTAGATACATGGTGTCTTTGGGAAACTTTCTTCTTATTTTTCGACCTTTTTTCTCATTATTGTGAAATTAGGGTGATCCCTTTAGCTTCGCTGATCCAAACATCTGCTTTTTAATAGTTTTATGTACGTTCACAAAATGTTCTACAAAGTTGTAAAAGAACTTATTTAGAGCAAGTTTGCCGAAGAAACCATTATTCTATCTCTTATGGTTCCTAACTTATAATTTTTTAACAGATTCATGTTAGGGTGATCCATAAATTTCAGTTTTCCTGAAATAACTTTTAATTCGTTCGTTTCTCGTAAATACTTTGTTCCGAGCACTTTTAGAACTATCAACGACGCATATTTTTTCCAAAAAGCTCAAAGTTCTAACTCTCATAGTTAAGAAGATATTAGCATTTTTCATCGAAAAATCACTTTTTTTCAAAATATCATATTTCAAAGAGGAGCAAATGGATTTTCAATCACCCGGTTGCATTGGAAAGATCGTACTCTGTTCTATTTATGGTGAAAACACTGTAGGTATTTTTTTTGTTTAAAGCTTTTTATTGAATTTTGAAAATACGATTTTTTTCATGGAAAAGCAGTTCTAACTTTGAAAATCGATGAGATACAAACTTGGCGTCTTCGACAAAATTGTGAGTTTTTGGCTGCTACAAAAGTGCCCCGAACAAAGTATTGCGAAAAAATCAACACATAAAATTATATTGAGTAAAAACAGATTTTCATATGAAAAATGACACATTTCAAGCAAATTCAACTCGTCTTTGTTAGATAGATCAAAGTAGCTTGGTAAATGGTTATCCATTTCATAGTAGAACCAATGTTTATTTATACTGTCATCACCATTTAGGCACAATGTTGATAAGATATTGTAAATCATGTAACTTTGATAGGCTTTTACGTTAACCTAAACATATACTAGTGATTGACATTTTCACTATCCATACATTGAAGTGATGAAATTGAAATTAAATTGATGGAAATCAGCTCAAAATCAAATTTTAAGTTGAGTTCATTGACGAATTATGGATTATAAGCAAATTTAAATATTTTCGACATGGTTACTTCGATCTATCTAACAAAGACTAGTCGAGTTTGCTGAAATTGTTCCGCTTTCCATATGAAAATCTGTTTTTACTCAATATAATTTTATGTGTTGATTTTTTTGCAATACTTTGTTCTGGGCACTTCTATAGCAGCCAAAAACTCACAATTTTGTCGAAGACGCCAAGTTTGTATCTCATCGATTTTCAAAGTTACAACTGCTTTTCCATGAAAAAAATCGTATTTTCAAAATTCAATAAAAAGCTTTTAACAAAAAAGGTATCTACAGTTTTTTCACCATAAATAGAACAGAGTACGATCTTTCCAATGCAACCGGGTGATTGGAAATCCATTTGCTCCTTTTTGAGATATGACATTTTGAAAAAAAAGTGATTTTTCGAAGAAAAATGCCAATATCTTCTTAACTATGAGAGTTAGAACTTTGAGCTCTTTGGAAAAAATATGCGTCGTTGATAGTTCTAAAAGTGCTCTGAACAAAGTATTTACGAGAAACGAACGAATTAAAAGTTATTTCAGGAAAACTGAAATTCATGGATCACCCTAACATGAATCTTTTAAAAAAATATAAGTTAGGAACCATAAGAGATAGAATAACGGTTTCTTCGGCAAACTTGCTCTAAATAAGTTCTTTTACAACTTTGTAGAACATTTTGTGAACGTACATAAAACTATTAAAAAGCAGATATTTGGATCCGCGAAACTAGAGGGACCACCCTAATTTCACAATAATGAGAAAAAAGGTCGAAAAATAAGAAGAAAGTTTCCCAAAGACACCATGTATCTTAAACTTATGTTTTAGGCACAAACATTTTTGTCTTCGTAAACACGGCTCTGGACCCATTGTGCAATGCAATGATGGCAACGGCCGCCTAATCAAACAGAAGTGGTGTAGCCCATGTCTGACCGGTCACGTGATGTACTTTTTTCTCTCTGTTCATAGTTAGGTAGGTAGGGTACTTACAGAAAACGTTCAGCTTGATCGAGGTCTCCTTCGTCCCCCGCTTGACCAGCTCGTTGACGGCCCGACAGGTGAGGGTTCGCCCGTGGTCATCCCTCGTCGGCGTGAAGCTCAGCAGCGAAGTGGTACTGTTACCGTTCTCGGACGTCTGGAAGGGGAAAATTGTGGAAAAAAAAAACAAACTTTAAGACATATCGATAAATCATGGCTTCGGAATTAACTGGAAAAGACTGGAAAGATTGTTCAAACAGCTTCAAGGGGAATGAATGACCGATAATTTCTAAAGTATATTAGGTGGATTATTCCGGATTTCCACCACCGGTTCATCTCGTTTGTTTGCAGTTTGCAAAATGCGGTGAGCAAAGTTCGCCGACTCGAAAGGTTGCTCCGGGCTTGAAGAGTTTGGACCTGGTGGCCACTGGCGTAGTAAGAGGGACGGTTCCAAATGAGCAGAGGTTAGATTGTGTAAAGATTACTGTGAAGCGGCACAGTTCACTAAGTTGCATAACTTGTAGGATGTAGGCGTTATATGATAGCTTGGCACTGTGCTGGGATGAAAATTAGAAGTAAGAAGAAACGGCTTTTTCAATCCATTTCTGCTTCTAGCGATGGCTAAAAACTTAGAGATGAGATGTATATTGCATCAGGTTGCTGTTTATATAGAAGAAAGAGAAAAGTAGATAGAAAGATACAAAGTAGGAGGAAAGAGACGAGCTAGGATGAATCAGAAACGGTAGCAGTCGAAATTTTGACATTATGTGAAGGAAAATCCGAGGATCCCTGCTACGCCACTGTTCCCGTAGGAGTCGAACTTCGCAAAAAGAAGACGAGAAAAGGGTTCATTCGAGTAATTATAATTCTTCAAACGGATAAAGAAGTTATGGGGTCTAAATTGGATTGTTGAAATTGAAAAAAAAAAAATGCCCCGAAGACTGCCAGACAAGCGGAAAAAGGCCAACCCGAAGGTTTATTTGAATTTTAAGTTTGTTTTCTTCGGCGGCTCCCGGGCAGGGTGGGTGCGGCCGACCTTTTTTCTTTCCTCTGCTGGAGGAGTTTATGGATGGGTTCATTTCCTTTCCGAAGGAGAAATTAATTGCGCCTTTTCAGTGGAAGCATCTTAGCCGGTATTTTGAGAAGTGGATCGAGAATTGTCGCTCGTTTAGGGGCCAATTTATCAACGGTAGCACGTGCTGAGTCTAAAGCGAACGCGAGGGGACCAGTTGAATCCGGCTAACAGACTCGGCGATTAGACGCGATTAATTAGCGTAATTTGATTGTGCAATTCGCTGTCAGCTGAAGATGGTCAAGATTAGTATCCCGCCGGAAGGTTGCCATATCTGCCACAGCATACAAAACGGATCTGCTGTAGAATACTCGGTGCAAAATTAGCATAGACAGCTGCGAGCGAGGTACATTGTTCTCGAAAAAGAATGAACGTGCCACATTTTTCCATTTGCATGTTTTACAACGTAATACGCATATCATATCAGTATATGCATAACAAACGGAGAGCGTGATTTGCTGTTCCACGACCCGGAATGGACCGGATGCTTTTATTTCGGTAAAATATTCTAGCCCCGACCTTGGCGGCTGCAGAGCAGAGTGCCTTTCTCTACGCCACGGGTAATGACGAGAAGCCATCCCTGCCCTGTCGTCCAAGGATGGAGAGTGGTGCATTTACATAAACATATGCGAATGGGGTGCCTTTTCAAGACTTTGAGTGGCGGAATGAAAATGGTTATGGACGTTGATATGGTCTCATTTTCATATGATGAGATACGTTTTTCATTTCGCAATGAATGATATGCCGAACTGTGGCTGAATTCCTTTTAAGACCATAAGAATATCAACAAGTATGTCGTTGTTTATGAATAAGAATGTCATATGAATGTTATTCTTCTATGAGCGCGCCTCTAATTTCCAGAAGAGGGTGAAATACACACCGAAACGTAGGACAGTAGATGTAAAAGACGTTTTAGCTGCTTAATATAGACTGAAAGAGCCGTAAAACTAGCGAAATTCTCATCAATTACAGTCGTTAGCAGTCAGTCAAAAGGTTTTTCTTTATTCATAGAGAGAGCTTAAAAGGCAACATGAACAATGTAATGCCTAAAAAGGTTATTGTAGATCATTTTTAAAATGTTAAACCCGAAATTAACGAAAGTTCGGCCATACTGCCACAGCCATTCCATCATTTGAGCATCATTCCCGAGGAACTCCTGGAGCAATTCACGAAGAACTCAGGAAGGAATTCCTAAGAAACTTCGAAAGGAATTCCCGAGGAATCCCAGAGGAATTCCTGGAGGAGATCCAGGGAACTTCTAGAGGAAGTTCCGAGAACTTCTATAAGAATCCTCGAGGAACACCAGAAGAAATTCTCGAGGAACTTCTGCATGAATTCTCGAGATACTCCTGAAGGAATTCCTACAGGACTTTCCAATGACCTCTTTCAAGAATCTTTGAAGCAACTCGTGAGGAGCTGTTGGAGGAATTCACAAGGACCTTCTGGACTCTTAGAGGATTTCTCGGAAGTACTGAAGGGATTCTCGGATAACCCTTGGAGGAATCCCCTAGGTACCCTTGGAGATATTCCCGGGGAACTCCTGAAGGAATTTACGTGGATCTCCTGGATGAATTCCCGAGGTCCTCTTGCAGAAATTCTCAACAATCTCCTGAAGAAATTCCTAAAGAATCCCTGGAGAAATTCCCAAGAATCACTTTAAGGATTTCCCGCACAACTTTCCGAGAAATCGGGAATCAATTCCCGGGGAACAAAAATCAACGGAGATGCCCTGAATGAATGTCAAGGGAATTCTTGTAAGAACTCCCTAGAAACCGCGGGATTAATTCCCGGGAAACTCCTGAAGGAATTCCCGAGGTAAGTCCTGGAGGAGTTCCTGGATAAATTTCCGAGGAACTCATGAATGTAATTCTTAGAAACTTCTGGTAGAATTCAAGAGGAACTCCTGGAGGAATTCCCGAAGAACTACTGGAAGAATTCCCAGGGAAGTCCTGAAGGAATTCCTGGGGATATCCTGAAGGATTTCCCGCAGAACTCCTGTAGAAATTTCCGAGAAACTTTTGAAATAATTCCCGGGGAAATCCTGGAATAATTCCCAGGGAACTCCTGATCGAATGCCGGAGGAATCCATGTAGAAGCTCCCGTAAGATTTCTCGAGGAACTCTTATAGGAATTCTTGTAAGACTTTTTGAGGAACACCTGGGCAAATTCCCGATGAATTTCTGGAGGAATTCCTGAGGAACTTCTGGAGCGATTACCGAGGAACTTCTAGAGGAATTCCCGAATAACTACTGAAGGAATTTCCAGCAAACTCCTGGCGAGGAAATCTTGGAGGAATTCCTGGAAGAATTCCCGCAGAAACTCCGCAGAGGAACTCCTGGAGGAATCCCTGAGGATGCTCCTTCAGAAAATTTCTAGAATCTCTCGATGGAATTCTCGAGGAATTCCTGGATAAATTCACGAAGAATACTAAAGGAATCCCCGAGGAGCTTTTGATGAAGTTTCCGATGAACTTCTCTAGGAATTCTCTAGGAACTTCTCTAGGAACTCCTGCAGGAATCCCCGAGAAATTTCTAGATGGAATTCATTGGATTTTTAGAAGAATTCCTGGAAGACTTCCCGAGCAATTCTTGGAGGAAATCCCGTGGAACTCCTGATGGAATTTACAGATAACTTCTCTAGAAATTCCCTAAGGACACCTAGAGCAACTATCGAAAACATCCTGGAGGAATTCCCGAGCAGCTTCTGGAGGAACTACAAATTAACTCCTGAAGGAATTTACAAGAAACTCGTGGCGGGGAACTCCTAGAGGAATTCCTGGAAGAATTTCCTAGGAATTTCTGGAATAACTTCCTATCAACTCATGGAGGAATTCCCAAGGAACTCCTGGAGGAATTCTCGAGAAACTGGAGACTTTCATTGAGAAAATCTGAATTACTTAAAATGTAACCAATTTTCCCCGTTCTAAAATCGCTGGCAGATGGATCACCTTTTGAAAATTGCTCATCAGACCGCATGATCAGTATTTTATGTATTGAAGAGGAAAACTTTTACAGGAATTTGGAAACGTCCTGGAGGAATTTCTTAAATAAATACTGATTCGCTTCTAAAGCTTTTACAGAAATTCCCGGGAAACTTGTGAATGTATTCGTTGGATGGAATATTCGGTCAGCTTAGGATAATTTTTTAGGAAAACCAGATGACCATGAAAGTCATGGAGGGATCTCACGTAAATGTTGGAGGAATTCCTGGTGAACTTCACAAGGAATTCCTGTGAAACTTCTGAAACTATTCCTGGAGAACCCATCAAGCGATTCCCGGAAAATTACTGGTGAATATTTGTGAAGAAATCCTGGAAGAATTTCCGCGAAACCGCTAAAAGTGTTGCTAAAGGACTACCGGACTACCGGAACCCTTGGAGGGATTTCCGGTGAGCGACTGAAAAAAAAATACGAGCAACCGATGGATGAATGTCCTAGGAACTACCGAGTTGGGACTGCCTAAATATTTTTTTTACCTAAAATGATTCATTGCCTAAATGGATTCAGTTCATTACCTAAATGGATTTAGAGGTTGCGAAGAAGTTTGAGAAAGGCAAGTGATTTGCAGATGCAAAGGGGAGGGGATAAAGGCTTTCAGATGTAAAGGGGGGTGGCCAGATGGATTTCAAGGGAGTTCAAGGGGCAGAGACGTTTCCAGGCGTTTCGGGAGATTTCAGAGGGCTTTTAGGGGGCTTCATATGCTCTCTGGTGAACTTCACGGATTTCAGAAGCATTGCAAAGCGTTTTAAGGCGTTTCAGGGCATTTCAGGAGGTTTCAGAGGTATTTTAGGGGGCTTTAGAGGCTTTCAGGTGCGTTTCACATGGGTTTCATTTGTGTTTCAGAGATGTTTTAAGGCGATCCAGGAGGTTTCAGAGAGGTTTTGTGGGGCTTCAGAAACTCTCAGGTGAGTTTCACGGAGGTTTCATGGGGGATTCAGAGGCATTTCAAAGCATTTCAAGGTGTTGCAGAACGTTTCATGGCATTTCAGGAGGTTTCAGGGTGCCTTCAGAGGGTCGCAGGTGTAAAGCCAAAGGTTTAATAGTGGTTTTAGAGGAGTTTCAAAACGTTTCGAGGCGTTTCAGGGCGTTTTAATACGTTTCAGGGAGTTCAGGAGGTTTAAGGGGCCTTAAGGGGGCTTCAGAGGCATCAGGGGTTTTAGGGGGCTTCAGACGCTCTCAAGCGAATTTCACGGAAGTTTTATAATGGCTTAAGAGGCGTTTCAAAGCGTTTCAAGGCGTTTCATGGCGTTTTAACGCGTTTCAGAGCGTTTCTGAGCATTTCTGGAAGTTTCACAGGAGTTTTTCACGCTCTCATGTGAATTTCACGGAAGTTTTATATGGGTTTAAGAGACGTTTCAAGGCGTTTCATGGCGTCCCAATTCGTTTCAGGAGGGATTCAGGAGGTTTCAGAGGCTCGCAGGTGAATTTCTCGTAGGCTTCATAGGGGTTCCAGAGGCGTTTCATAGCGTTTCAAAGCGTTTCAAGGCGTTTTAGGAGGCTTCACAGGGGCTTTACGGGGCTTCAGAGGCTTTCACACAGGTTTCAAAGGGGTTTCAGAGGCGTTTCGAAGCGATTCGATGCGTTTCAAGGCATTTCAGGAAGTTTTCTGTGAGTTTGAGGGGCCGCAAGCAAATTTCACTGAGGTTAAATGAGGGTTTCAGAGGCGTTACAAAGTGTTACAAGGCGTTTCAAAGCATTTCAGGGAGTTTCAGGGTATTTCAGGAGGTTCCACAGGGGTTTTTTAGGGAGGAGGTCTTCAGAGGCTCTTAGATGAATTTCACGAAAGGTTTTTAGGGGTTCAAGAGGCGTTTCAAAGCTTTTAAAGTCGTTTCAGAGCGTTTTATCGTTTAGTCCTCGTAGATTCGATGGCCTATACTGCCCCCACTCGCATAACAGTCCCATATGAATAGGAAACCCAGCAAAAATGGGACTGTTATGCGAGTGGGGGCAGTATACTCAAGGGAGTTCTTGGAGACCCTTAAAGATTCTTCGAACTCAAAATTTGATAGATCATAGTTACCTGAGGTTGTGTGAGTATGAACCTTAACCGTAAATCTCTTAGAGACAACCAAATACGTTAATTGATCCGATGACCCACACTCAAGGAAGTTGAGATCTTAAAAACTGACAACGAACTCACCATTTGACAGCACATAGTTGCATGAGACTATGCAAGCTTAAATTTCATTCATAATACTCCAATAGATCACTGATTACGCCTGTAAATCAGATGGCCTTAATTCTAGAAAATTCTCGGATATGCTATACAATCATAGAACCCACCTCTTGATATAACATAGATGCCTGGGGCTGTGTGAGTATAAACCTCATTCTTAATGCTCTTAGATACAACTAGTAGCCCTCGTAAATTCGATGGCCTACACTCAAGGAAGACCTGGAAAACCTGAAAGAATCATTGGTAGATCCGATGACCTATACGAAAGGAAGTTCTTAGAGATCCTCAAACTGACAACGATCTCACCACTTGGCAACACATAGCAACATGAGGCTGTGCAAGCATAAGTTTCTTTCATAATGCTCCAATAGATCACTGAGTACGCTTGTAGATTAGATGGCCTAAACTCCAGGGAGTTCTCGGGTACTCTTAAACTTGAAACTCTTAAACACTCCGTTAACGTCCTTTAACTTTTAATTCTGCTTTTTTCCCGTAAACCAACTTTATCTGTAATCTTGAATACTGCAACTGCTCTGAACACAATCTAATTCCATTTAGGTAACGTTACCTAAATGGAGGGACCTAAATGACAATTAAGTAAATTCATTAAGTTAAGTTAATTTGACAATTAAGTTGACTTTAATATGAAAACAGCTACTTTGGAACGGTGAATACAAGTAGCCGGTAAACCCATAATAGCATTCAGCAACTGATAACTTTTTTTAATTTTTTTTTGTTATTTTGTTTTGGTTGCGTGCGACTTGACGTTTAGCAACATAAAATACCGCAACATAAAATATCACCCAGCACTATGTTGGCCGGGTTGCCAACCACAACTTTTCGGGTTTATATTACGAAACAAACTTGATATACGCTTTACACATCACGTTCCGTTCTTAATATAGGATGACAACTGATTTGTATGCACAGAAAAAAAGATTCATGTAAAATTCAGCGAAAAATCATGCACATAAAGGGCATGCTAGAGTTAGTGCACTTTTACATGAGATATAATGTAAAATTACGTTACGTTCGTGTAAATTTCCGCTAATTGTCGTGTAATCAGTTGATGTCCATGATGGTTTACGCGACAGTTGGCGGAAATTTACACGAAGGTAATGTAATTTTACATTATATCTCATGTAAAAGTGCACTAATTCTAGCATTCCCTTTATGGGCATGATTTCTCGCTGAATTTTAATTTCATTTTTTTTCTGTGTGGGATATCAAGCAATATAGAATTTGATATAGCCCCTATATAAAGAACCGCTCTATATTACTTGATATAGGGCGCAGTTTGAACATAGACGAATTTCGCACCAACTCGTCTTCGGGGTTGGCAGCACCCCCTCAGAATGTTATGAAATTTTGTAGGTTTCAAGACTTTACCTTTTCAAGCAACTTTGCGTATTTTGTTTTTTCAAAATTAACCTAGACTAACATTTAAAAAGAGTCAAAGTTCTTTAACCGTTTTTTTTTTCACAAAAAATAACTCGAATATGATAAGATGTACAAAAAAGTGATGTATGGGTGACATTTAGAAAATTGTCCAAGCTTTCATGAAAAAATATTTTAAAAATTCTAAATACATTTTTTCACGCTAAAAAATATATTTTTAAAATTAAAAGTCAATTTACAGAAAATGCCCACTTTTTTATGTTTTGAAATTTTTTTCCAAGAAAGTCAATATGGTTGCCTAACTTTCCTCCATACATCACAAGATGGGCACTTTTAAGGAAAAAAAGTTTTTCTAACAAAAACTTTTTCATGTTAGTTTTTTTAGCGTGTTGCGCATTAGCCGTTTTTTTTTTACAAAAAATATAACTCGAATATGATAAGTTGTACAAAAAAGTGATGTATGGGGGACTTTTAGGGAATTGTCCAAGCTTTCAAGAAAACATATTTAAAAAATATAAAAAAAATGTTTTACACGCTAAAAAATATCTTTTCAAAATTAAAAGTCAATTTACAGAAAAAGCCCACTTTTTTATGTTTTGGATTTTTTTTCCCAAGAAAGACAATATACTTGCCTAACTTTCCTCCATACATCACAAGATGGGCACTTTTAAGGAAAAAAAATTTTCTAAAAAAAACTTTTTCATTTTATTTTTTTTTTGCGTGTTGTGCATTAACTCGTACAGTAATGTATCCAGAATCCTAATGACAATCCATTAAAACTTAATGGGCTCAACTACTTTTTTAATATCTTAACGTGCTTGACATTGAAAACGTGCTTGATATTGGAAAGGGCTCAAGACAAATTTGCTTTTAGGGTTTTATATCAATGAAAACGCTTGTGTATTGATGAAATATGTACATATGTATATGTGTGTTCAATTATTTTCTTTTCTACAATATATACATCCTTCTTTTATACATTCTATTGTAACGTTTTTTGAATATTAGATCTTTAGTCTATCTGAAACAAAGTAAACTTTTTTGGATTATCTTTTGAATTCGAAAACTTCTTCGCTTCAATTTGATTTTCAGAAATTGGCACAAATGAATGAAATTTTTGTGTACCAGGTATTGTTTTTACGTGACTGTATGTGTATAGTTCTTCAAGTTCATCCGTCATTTTTGCATATTGTTCATTTGAAATAAAGCAAAAATTCAATTTTGTCATATGTATATCTGACTGTTTAACTGCCCAGTCATACAGTTCTCGAGGAGTTGTGATTGTGTTTCCATAATCTCGAGCAAGACTTGCTCGTTTTGCCTTTCGCTTGAGAGTACCTCCAATAGCGTCACATGGACCTTTGCCATGTGAAGTTGCGAAGAAGTGCCATTCTGTTTCCAATCCATAATTGGACCGAAAACTGCACAAACTGGCAAATTTTTTTTTGTTCTTAATGAGCTGCTGCTCCATCTGACATGAAAGTAATTTTTGAGAAATCAATCGATTGTTTAATGAAATCCAGCAGTTTTGATATAAATAACTGAACTGCTGTTGTATCGTGTGTAAGGTATGCACACAGCAAAATCTAGCCACCGCATTTTGGATAGAAATTTCTCTATTTTCAACGAATCGTGGCAATCTCTGGCGCAAATGAAAGCTTATTGTGTAAGGAATCGAAAAATATTTACTTCGGGATATATTTTGACATTGTGTTTAAAATAGAGTCAAGGGAACAAGAAGTCCTCGAAAAGTTTTTGCACAAACGTGCTGAAAATCTGACAATGTACATTAAAGCGACCGTCCCCGCAGACCTAAGTTGGCTTTCAAGTATTCGGTTCTATACATCATTACAACCTAGAAAGGTTGCAGATCAACTTAAGAGCAAGAAAAAATCGAAGTTTGGCAAGAAATACATAGTTTGGTCAACAATATGAATTTGTGGTTTGAAAAACCGAACTTTTAGAAATACATGTACAGCAAATCATCTTTTTCACTACGGGAAATGTCGGGAAAAATGGCTGGCATCCCTTATTCAAAAGCTTAGATATTGTGTATTGATTTGAATTGATTTTTGTCCCCTGTTTTTGGCGGAGAATGCTTGCGTTTGTATGCAGAAAACTATGTAGAAATTGTACTGCATTTTTCTAAAAAAACGTAAAATCTCATATTGAAGTGTATGAGCCAATTGAAAAATATTGAGTAACCGTGAATTGGAACCTTCAAAAAATGTCAAGAACGACAGCTTTCATCGAAAAATAAGATTGATTTTGACACAAAGGTGGTAAAAATTTCTTGGCATGCGGTCGAAGGTACTGTGCAAAACTTTACGGAAGGACTCAAGCTCAAAACTCGAGATGACGGATATAACAAGTCAAATCAGCAATGTCTTGATGTTGATTTAAAGTAAATTAATGCTTTTTTACGATGAATTGCTTTTGGTTTGGGAATAAGTTGGAATGAATTATTACTGCTTGATTTTCTTTGGCCAGATTTTGCTGTGCGCATACCTTAAGTACTTCAGATATTATTATAAAGCTCAAGTTTTCCAACTTATTTTCTTTTCTGTAGTACACTTCAAAGGGGTGAATGGTAGCTTGAGAATTATTCCAATGGTAACCTTGAGCTGAATTTTGAATGATAAATGAATAATTTTCTGAAAAGTCACAAATTGTTAATACTTCACCCTGTTTAAGAGATTCTTTTTTATCCCGCAAAAATGAGGATTGTTCTTTATAAATGAAATCATGAGTTATAAGCTTATCAACTTTTTCTACAAAATACGGAACAAACTCGTCTATAGTCTTAGTAATAGTTTCCAAATTGCATCGATCAGTGGTTAGCCATTGTTGAAATGAAACCGATTCTTTATCATTCGCTTCTAATAATGATGTTAGTTCACTGGTTCTAGGCACACAATAATACAATTTCAGCAAACAGAATGCTGTTTTAAGCATTCAGATATCAAAACAAGCTGAGAAACAGGTTCTATTCCAGTTGGGATGTAACGCCAAGAAAAAGAAGGCACCCAATCAAACAAAGTTGTAATGCCCATTGAGTGTTATTAAATGGGTATAAGGATTCTTAATACATCCCGTACGAGTTAATGCGCAACACGCTAAAAAAATAACATGAAAAAGTTTTTGTTAGAAAAACTTTTTTTCCTTAAAAGTGCCCATCTTGTGATGTATGGAGGAAAGTTAGGCAACAATATTGACTTTCTTGGAAAAAAATTTCAAAACATAAAAAAGTGGGCATTTTCTGTAAATTGACTTTTAATTTTAAAAATATATTTTTTAGCGTGTAAAAATGTATTTAGAATTTTTAAAATATTGTTTCATGACAGCTTGGACAATTCTCTAAAAGTCCCCCATACAACACTTTTCTATAGGTCTTGTCATTTTTGAGTTACATCGATTTTTAAAAATTTTTCGAAAAAAAGTTAGGCCCTCTTCAAATGTTACTCTTGAAAATTTTCGAAAATTTAAGTATGCAAAGTTGCTTATAAAAACCTAGTCTTTATGCCCACCAAGTTTCATTCGATTCTGAGAGGGTGTTGCCAACCACTGGTCGAGTTGGCGCGAAATTCGTCCATAGCATTAGCTTCGTTACCATATTAATTCAATGGTAGTGTCCTAAAGGTTTTTTTTTCAGTCATGTATGGTGCATTTCCTTGTTTCTTAAAAGAAAACTAGACTGACTTGCTTTCAACGAAAACTGGGTAAGACAAAATGACACCACAAAGGGCGACCTTCCCGATTATAAGAACTTGTATTTTTTGGGGATAGCAGCTGTTTACTTCCGAATGGCCGGATGATCCGTTCTTAGTAAAACGGATAAGTTTTTGTTCTGGAAGGGTAGCGGTGGCAAAATATTTTTCCTAGCGGTTTGTGACACCACGCGGGGCAAAAAAAATCCCGTGAAAAGGATTAAGAAGCTGAACTCTTCCCAGAAGATACTGCTGGCAGGTACGTTTTTCCCCTCCGTCTTCGAAAATCCCAACCCAACGGATGTTTGCGTTCGCCTGGCAGTTATACCTTTCCTTAACCGCTTTTCTTGCAGAAGGGAATTTTGGTAATCATTTAAGCATAATGAGCGACGATTGTGAATGGCTCGGCGAACGAAGACGTTTCCCCGCACCGCACCGGATGAGATATTTTACCTTGAGTTCCGCGCGCAAAGGAATGGATACCGTTCGTTCAAAAGAACCGACAATCTTCAAAGCCCGTGTTGCTGGCTGCTTCACCATACGAACGAGACGGGATTCCACGACGCGATGGAGATGATCAAAACCAGCGCGGTAGCGACCGACAACGATTTTGTCGTTTGACGCAAATCAACTCTTTCATCTTCGCTGTTGCTGCTGCCGCTGCTGCTGCTGATTCTACAATATCCTCCGAGGTGATGGCTCCGGGTGATGATGTCGTCGCTGTCGCTGCTGTTGCTACCTACTCGATGGTTTGATTATTCCCAATTTTCTTGTAGCAACAAATCTTCGCCGATAACGACACATCTCGCTTTCAACAAGATCAATAAAGTTCCATCACCCATACCCAGAGACCAAGCGTGGGCGTTAGTTGGATGGCACCAGGCTGGGAATAGCTGCTACTGGCGATGGAGTTTACAGTGGTGATCGAAATTTGTTGGACAAATATGAACTGTCATTTTTTCCTCAAAGTTTCGGGAGAATCTCAGAAGGAACTCTTGGTTATTCTTTGAAGAATCCTGTGAAAAATCGCAGAAGGGCCTCCGCAAGGTATACTCATGGAGTGGAGGACTCATACCTGGAAAGTAGGAACTCCTTGAGGAATTCCAGCAGCAACTCCAGACACAAGAAGCATCTAAAGTACTCCACGAATAAATTCTCGGTGGAGTTCTATGACGAATTCCTGGAGGAACCACTAAAAAAAACCTGAAAAATCTGGGAAGGATTTCATGGACGCATATAACAAATAATTTCTAGAGAAATACCAGCTAAAAACATTCGATCAAATATCTGAGACAGCTCCGAAAAGAATTCTTGAAGGAATTTTGGAAGAAAATCCTTGAGGAAAGCTACAGTTTCTAAAGAAAAAAAAAACCCTTCTGAGATTTCTCAGGGTGTTTCTTTTAGAGTTCCCCATTTTGAAAATTTTTCAGAAGTACTCTCTGAGATTCCTTCAGGAGTTCCTTCTGTGATTCCTCTAAGAGTTTCTTCTGGAGTACCTTGAGGAATGCTTTTCTAGATATCTGAAGGAGTTCCTTCTGGGATTCTTTTTGAGGATTTCTTCTTTTGAATATTTCTGCAAGATTTTTTTTCGAGATTCTATCAAAAATACTCATGAAATTTTTTCCAGGACTCCAGGAAAAAAATTGTTTCTGGAATCTTCTAGGAAAATCCTAAATTTTCCAACAGTTAACTTCAATGATTCCGCCAGGAGTTCCTTATGTAATTCAAAGAGAAGCTTTTTTCTGAGATTCCTCCTTGAGTTCTTTTCAGGATATCTTCTTGTATTCCTCCAAGAGTTCTTTCGGAGACTTATAGAGGAATTCAATGTGAAATTTACTTAGGCAAAAACTTACGGTAATCCATACGGAATTCCTTCAGAAACTTCTCCCCGAATTTCACCAGGGATTTCTTCCGTAATCCCGAAAGAATCCTGGAGGGTGTTTCCGAAGGAATAGAAACACCTTCCGGGATTCTGTCTGGATTTCTTCAAGAAATCATTCCAGGATTATTTCAGAATCTCCTACGAGGATTCCTCTAGGAACTCCATGCAGATTTCCTTCAGGAATATTTTCCAGGATTCCTTCAAGAAATCCTTCCGGGATTGCTTTGGGAATTCCTTCCAAGATTCTTTCAGGAGCTCCTTCCGAGATTCCTTCAGGAGCTCCTTCCGGGATTCCTTCAGGAACTCCATCCGGGATTCCTTCAGGAACTCTTTCCGGGATTTCTTCAGGAACTCTTTCCGGGACTCCTTCAGGAACTCCTTCCGGGATTCCTTCAGGAACTCTTTCCGGGATACCTTCAGGAACTCCTTCCGGGATTCCTTCAGAAACTCCATCCGAAAAACATAATAATAATATATTTTATAGTCAATCTTCGGAACAATATTAGCAGGAATCACCAAAGGAAAGCTGGGATGAAACAGTGGTGGAATCCCGGGAGGACTGAATATATGAAATCTGAGAGGAATCCATGATGGAAGTCCAGGAGAAATCCATTTATTATCCATTTATCCTGGGAAAAAATCCTTGCAAACGTCCCTGAAGGAATCCCTAGAAGAATATTGATTGCACCAAATCCTGGAAATGTCTCAAAAGGAAACTCATAAAATTTTCTGGAGAAGCCCTGGAAAGAATCTCGAGAGGGATCTCTGAAAGCATTACGTAGAATACCCTAAAGGTATTCCAGAAGGAATTGTGAGAGGATTCTCTGAAGAAATCTCCAAAAGAAGTTTCAGGAGAAAATCCCAAAGCAAAACTGGGAGAAATCCCTGAAAGTATTTCTGATGGAATCAGATGTTGGTATGAACTTCTAAAGGAAACCTATGAAGAATCAAGGCAATAATTTTTGTAGGAATCCCTAAAAGCATCCAGGAGAAATACCAAAATGCATCTCAGAAGGTATACCTGAAGGAATGCCGAAATAAAATCCCTGGATAAATCAATGAAGTATTCCCAGGGCGTATCCTCAAGAGAAACCCTTAATGAATCTTAGGGGAATCCAGGACTCAAAAACCAATAAGAGGATGGAATGAATTCCTGAATGAATCGCGGAATTCCAGAAAAAAAAAACTTTTTTTTATTGAAGGAATCCTCGGATGAATCATTGATGGAATATCAGGTAATAATCATGAAGGAGCCCCGGATGAGTTTCTTGAAAAAAATCTGGAATAAATCCTTTAAACATTCCCGAGAGGGATCAATGAGGGAATTTCGGGAGTAATCCTGGGAAAAATGCTGAGAGCAATCCATAAATGAATCTTGGGGGAAAACTCCTAAGGAATCCCTGAGAAAACCGCTGAAGGTATACCACCAGACAAAATCCCTAAATGAATATCGGACGAAATCAATGACGGAATGTCGGAAGTACTCAGGTAACAATATGATGCTGTACAAACGTTTCTCCAACTATTTTAAATCAGCCTTCATTTGAACAAAAGCTGAGCAGAAGAGGTACAATCCTTTGTTCAGCTCCTAAACATCTTATTTTGATGATTTTATTCAACCATTAGCTGATTTGAGGTTCATTGGAAGGCTTATTTAAGGCTTATTATGCGCATAATCAATTATTAAATTAAATTTATTAATTGTGTAAAAATAAAATAAAAACACTTTCGTGAGCCTTTTTTTTAACATTAGCTTCGTAGATGTTTAGGAATGTATAAATAAATCTGTGGGAAACTAGGAATTGAACTTGGACCTCCTGATTTATAGTCACTCACCTTAGCACCTACACCACACACAATTGTATACATATCCTCGAAAACAAGAACATTTGTTGTGTCTGAATAATCAAGAACATAAGTTGAACTAAGTCTGTATTGAGAATGAAGAAGCGATGTGGACTTCACGAAAACCATGCCTGGGTCAGCTGTCAAAAATTATTTGATTAAAGGTTGAACAACAGATGATTAATTCTGCATGTTGGTGTATGTTTTAAAGCTAGTTACCCAGATGAATAATATTGTTTTCAACTTGATATTCAGCCAACTATGTATTGCTGATTAAAGAGGTTGAACAAGCCAGACTTCAGACCAATATACAGATGTCATTGTGTTCAGCCATTGACACCATTAACCAGCTATTGTTCAGCTAATACTCTTACTATTCAGCATTCGATGTTACTTGGGTGACTGTATGATCTTATGGGGAATGCTTAGCCTTAAAGGAACCCCGGCAAAACTGGTTATCCCCTGAAGTATCAATGAAGAAATGTTAGAAGGAATCCTGAAACTAAGCTCGAAAGAAGTCTCTGAAGGGAAAATCCCTGGAAGAATCCTGAAGTAATCACTGATGGAATTTCTGGAATTATCAGTGAAGGAACGAGGTTGAGATTTTGGAAGAAATCTCCTAATAAATTATGGGAAAAATCAATGAAGGAATCCCGGGATAAACATCGAAAATAACACTGAAAGAATGCCCTGACGGAATTCCTTATAAAATCCAGGAATTCCTTATGATTCCTATAAAACCCATGGAATCAATATAGAAATCCCGGAAGGTTTGCTAGGAGAAGACCCAGGAAGAACTTTAAGTAATCCCTGATGAGATCTTGGGATTAATCAGTGAAATAACGGAACGGAGTCATTCAAGAAATTCCTGAAGAAATCCTTGACAATTCTGGAGGAATGCAGATGTGAAGAATAAGCTGTAGTTAACATTCACAAATAGTAAGACAACATAAAAAAAAACATCACTATTTCTTTATAAATTTCAGTTTTTATATCTGTAACAACTCTGCTCTAATTTGTTAATGAAATTCTCGAGAAATTGTTGGATAAGGGAAAAGGGAAGCAGTGTACCAGAAAAGTGTAACAGTGTCGAAGGATTTCATGAAAAAACCTGAGGAATTTCCAGGAGAATTCAAGGGACAACTACCAGAGAAACTCTTGAATAAAATAGCAGGAGGAAAATGTCTGAGAAATTTCTGAGAAAACCGCCATTTTTCAAAGCTTGTCTTTGGAAATTGTCCTATAAGTTTCCTTAGAAGTTCATTCGATAATATGTTTGTGATTTGCTTTGAAAACTTCTAGTGATTTTCTTCAAAATATCTTGGCATATCTTCAAAAATTACATTACAATCGCCGTCGAACCTTTTTAAGAAATTTCTTCAACAATTTCCATAAAAATTCCTTAACAATTTTTTCCGGCAATCCTTTGAGCATTTCTTTAACGAATTTTAGCAGACTTGTTGAAGTAATCATCAAAGCAATTCTTTGCAAAGTTTCCATCAAGATTCCTAATGTCTATAAAATAACAGGTCCTGACTTCGTTTAAGAAATATCTGAGAAATTTCCAGAATTTACAGAAAATTTACAGAAATTGCCGGTGGAATTCCTCAAAAAAAATTGTGGAATAATTTCTGGAGAATCTGCAAAAGAAATTCAAAGGAAAAATGACGGAAAAATTCCTTAAAAAATCGCTGAAAAATTCCAATTGATATTCCACAGGAAACCATAAAAAAGTTGCCGGAGAATTGCAAAAGTAAATGTATAAAAAAATATATGAAACAAATTATCGGAATCGTTTTTAACAAATTGCATATGCCTGAAACTTGCCCGAAGAACTCCTTGAGAATATTTCAGGAAAGTGGCTAGTGGAAATAATTTACACGAATGTTTAATTTGCGTATAGCTAAAACACAATACATGCAAAAAAATTCCAGTTTTTTAAATACTTTAAAATTAGAAAAGAAGGAAGGAATTTTCAAACAAAAAATGACTTATTCATTATTTTCTTCGAAAATTTCGGGACAATTTTCATGGAAACTTCGAAAAAAAAATCCTTAAAAATTGTCGTAGAGATTCTTAAAAAACTTACGAAATTGCCATAATAGTTAATAAAAAATCTTTCGCACAAATTTCAAAATAAATTGGCGGAGGCAACTTTGAAAAAAAAATACTATGCCATTTCTCAAAAATGTAGGAAGAATCCTGAAACTATTTATCGCAGGAGTTCTTCGAATGCCGAAGAGTTTGATGGAAAATTTTTCATAAAACCCTCGGAGAAACTCGTTATTATTTTTTTTTGACGAGTTTTTGGAGAACGTTTCCGAAAGAATTTCTAAGAAATTATTAGGAAAAAATGCTGAAAGAACAATAAAAACCCCGGAGAAAAAGAATTACTGTTAAGGAATTTCCGGGATTTTTTTTAAATAAAATCCCCAACAAAATGGCAAAATATTTCAAAATAATTTGTAGAGCGATTTCTCGAAAAAAAAAGGCCAAAGAATTGCTGATGGAAGTCCTACTCTTTACATGAAATTTCTCAAACAAAAACAACAGAAAGTTACCGTTTGAATCCGTTTAAATAATTTTGGACAATTTCTTTTTTCAAATAACTACTTAATATCAAGCTTAAACAGAGTGTATTTTGAAAGATTTTCAAACCTTTTTTTTAGTTTCTAACAGATTTTGGAAGAAGCATCAGATTCTTGTAACGAACGTTGAAGTTTTTCACAACATTTTTAAGGCTCTTGCTGAAATTGTAATGCTAAAAACAAACATTTCAGCATAACCTATGAGTTATTCTAGAAATAAGTACATGATTCAGTAGCAATTCTTGAAGTTTGTTTTTTCAATTATATGTTTGTGGCATTAATATGAACATTTCAGTAGGTTCTAGTATCCTAGGTTCCTAGGTCAACATAAAACATTAGACTCAAATGTAGAATCCTCAAAAAGATTGTAGAAGAAATTTCTGAATAAATTTCCCAAAGAAATGTTTAACAGTTTACCGGATCAATTCACATACATAGGAGCATTAATGGATTTTTTTTTAGGATTTTCTGAAGAATTTGATAGGGAAATACGCGAAAACAAATGTCGGAAAGATCTATAAAGAATTTTCCACTAGAATTCTTATGGAAATTGACGGTGATATCTCTGGAAGAATTGCCAAAGACACTTAATGAGTGAATTTAAGCATAAATAAAGGAAAAATTCCTAACGAAATTGCCGAAGAATTTTCTCGTGAATTAATCTAAGAAATTATTATAGAATTTCTTAAGAACACTGCTGAAAGAGTCGCTTTAAGAATTAATGAAGGAATTCCCAAAGAAAATGCCATAGATTCGGAGGAATTCCGAAACAATTTGTCGGATTTCTTGAAATTATAGGAAAAGAAAAATATGGAATAATAGACCCTTTAGTGTGAATAGCCTTTTACAGTAATTCGAAAAATTTTCAACTTACTTCTGAACGCCACTGTTCCTACTTTTCTCTGGTTTGGGGTGCCTACACCGCATTGGTGTAGATGGAAACAACTCGATTCCGTCGTCTACCGTGCGAATCTTCAATCGCACCTTCTCAGCCCGTCGCACACAGCAGCACCCTACACCATATCAGTAACAATAACAATAATATTTTCTATCAACCATCTCTTCCGACCGGTGCGGTGGTATATCTATTCGATGATGGGGGAAAAACGATGTCGTCGGTGTCACGGCGACATTCAATGAAGATGCTTACCTTCCCCATCGAAGAAGCCTGGGGAAGTGTTCGTTCGAGCCTACTCGCTCAAGCACAACCGACACGTGCTTTCGAAGCACAAATGGCAAGGAACGCAGGAAAAATCACACCTCTAGCCCTCTAGGCACATTTTGCCAGGCGAAGGAGTTCGTTTCCCATTAGTGGCACTTTCGTTATCGCTAGCAATACAGAACGCAGCAAACTGTCTGTCTGATGATGACGACAACAACGACGGGCGGGAGGAAATTGAGAGGGGAGCGGGGGAACATGGTAATCTTATTGCTGCCGCTGCTGCTTGAGTATTCTATGTGGTGTTGTAGACGTTTACTCTCGAAAGCTTAAGATGTTTCCGAGGGCGTTTCTTTAGAAATCTCTAACAGGATTTGGGGAATCACAAATCATGGAGAGATGTAGATTGTGCTGGATTTGCGTTTGAGATAACGATTAGTACGAAGTGTGTGAAGCTCCAGGTGTGGATGTTGTCTGCCAGTTTTTCTATCTCTGAACTTGGAATCTTTTGAGCATCCTTTTTCTTCCTTTAGGTTGTTAAACGATTATGAAGGTGATGAAACAGTACAACACTCCAATTATTCGATTTATTTTAAATTAGTCTATTAATGGTGGCTCCGTGTTGTGTTTCACTATTTAAATTGCTTAGAGAACTGTATATTTCCGATCTATAATTTATGTTGAAAATCCACCCTCAACATTCTCGAAAAATGTCCTTAAATGTAACAGCTACATTGTGTTTCAATCCCTCTATATTCATTAACAAAAACCCAATCCTTTCACTGTCAACGTGTCACACTCCTATGATCCTTGACACCGACAGCCATAGTCTTGTTTCAAAGTTCGACGCTTTCTACTTTTGATGAAGTTTACCATCCCGGATAGACATCATTATGCCCATCAATGCAAAGCTCCCCCATCACGAAAACACCTAATTCCCTAACACCCGACCTTTTCTTCTTCATGTTCTTTTTGGTATTACATCCCAACAGGGACAGAGCTCCTGTCACAGTTTAGTGTGTTCTATGAACACTTCCACAGTTATTAGCTGGGAGATTTCTCTTCCAATGACTATTCAAATTTTGTGAAGCAGAGACGAGGACACTCTATGTCCAAGGAAGACCAGGAAATTCCCATTACGAAAAGATTCTGGATCGCCATCGAATCGAACTCGTCACTTCCAGCATGGTATTAATGAAAACCCGCACGAAAACGGTCTTGGCTACATGGGTCCTCTTCTCTGAGACCCAACCTCTTCACACGATTTTCAACACTTTTCTCCCATCACCGTGCGTCGTTCATCGGAAACACTTCAGGCTTCGAGCGGTATGTGCGTGCGTGCGTGTAGCTTATATTTGTTATCCCATCCACCTACAACACGTCTGCCCAGACCAGACAACAACCAATAGCAGACGATGACAGGGACGACAGGGCTTCTATCTGTCGCCGAGGACGCCGCGCTACCGTTCGTTGCCAGCCCCAGCAGTGTGGACCTAATCTTCTTAAAGCTGTAACCCCGCTTTTTGAGCCGGTTAATGAACGTGGAAGAGGAAATCAATTAGTACAGCGTACATACGGGGGGAAGTGGGTTGGTTATGCGATGCCATCACCAAAACGAAAGGAATGATAAGAGTGAACGACATCCCCGCACTCGGTGCGTGAAAATTCCAGGACCGGAAATTGAAATGAATTTTGGCCGGGTTTGAAAGTGGGGACTTTTATGAGCTCGGGGGCTCATAAAAGTTCATGCCAGTTCATACAGAAGAGCTGATAAACCCGAAAGTGGGAGATTTGCTCGTGGGATGTTTTGCTCGGAAACAAATTTGATTACACTGATGGAAGAGCATCACAGAGCAGCGAGGAAATAATCTACAACGGTTAATTTTGAGAATGTCTTGTCTTTCTCGTACCGCCAAAGTACCCGCTTAAAAAAAGGGATTTTCGATAGCAGGCTCGTAGGCTCGAGTCACATATACCAATTAACTCTTTCGTAACATTTCAAATGGGCCTATCTGCTTCACTCAGTTCAAACGAATTGAGATAATGTTTGTATGTATGTGTTTATTTTTTCATGCGTACAAGGAATTGAATAATCTTCGCAAGACTAGCCTGTTGTGTAGGTTTAGCGCGGTGTGGCATTTTAACCACACAAAAAGCACTATCCTAGAGTGAGTAATCCATCACTTTCTGCTTTGCTACCACCAAACAGTATAACGTCAGAAGAGGGTGTAGCGGTGATCAACTTTCTTCTACACCACTTCGATGAAGAATTTCACAGGCAAGGAGGTTATCTAGATCGTGTACTCTTTGACGCTCCTTCGTTACGTCTACCACACAGTGTATCAGGCTAAGGCCGGGGCGGCCTCTGCTGTACATAATAGCAGTCTCCATTCCACTCGGTCCATGGCTGTTCCTAGCTCGCTGTACACCACGTCTTCTTGTACCAGTCGGATGACTCTCGAGAACCATTTTAGTCGGGTTGCTATCCGACATCCTGATGACGTGACCCGCCCACCGTAGCCACCCGATTTTCGCGGTATAGACGATGGTTGGTTCTCTTAGCAGCTGATGCAGCTCGTGGTTCATTCACCTTCTCCAAGTCCCGTCTTCCATCTGCACTCCGCCGTAGATGGTACGCAACACCTTCCGTTCGAAAACTCCAAGGGCGCGTTGGTCCTCTGCACGTAGGGTCCATGTTTCGTGCCCATAGAGGACGACCGGTCTAATCAGCGTTTTGTAGATAGTTAACTTCGTGTTACGGCGAACTTTATTCGATCGTAGAGTTCTGCGGAGTCCAAAGTAAGAACGATTTCCTGCCACAATGCGCCTCTGAATTTCTCTGATGGTGTCGGTGCTGGTGTCCTTCGTTACGTGCACTACTCGAATAGTTCCCAGCGGTGAATCTATCCTACAACGTTGAAGTTTCCCGGCAGTTGAAGATCTTCCGAAGCCGTTACTTCCCAGACAGGTGCCGATGTCAGTCCTGCGATTCCGGTTGAAGACTGGCGTCCGGTTCACGGGCGCCCCGAAGACGGTGATTTTAGCTGTATACTAGGTCTGGACCCTACCGCGATCAGAAAGGCATAACAAAATTATAACCGATTAAGTTATTTATTTCAAAGATTTTTCATAACAGAATGAGTTATAAAATTCGCCGGTTAGGTGTTAAAATAACAAAAAAAATATAACTAAAATTGCTCTAGTCATAACATAATTATAACAGGTCTTGATACAATTATAACAAGCTTTTAACAAAATGAGATATAAAAAATCAATCAAATTATATCACATGTTGATATAAAGCAGTTATAAATATATTGGGTAAAAATTAACTCATTTTTGGGTAATCAATTTTTAGAATGAAATTCTATTTTTAGTAAAAAGTTACTGGCATCAAAAAACTTCTCCACATAGTATACATAAAACCCAGGGATTCAAACCTACGACGGCTAGAACCTAGAACAGGAGCTCGTCGTTTTTACCAGTGAGGCCATCACAGCACTTGAAGTGAGGGGCGATATATGCTGAAATGGTTCTCCATATTGGTAGCTCCTCTATAAATAGATTCGCTGATCCAACATACCGGAGAGGGAAAGTATGACGTCACCATACCCCGTTATGACGTCACCATGCACGTTACTACAGCCCATTTAGTCCCTCAGCTTCAATGTCGTGTGCACTCGTTGTGCACTAGAGCCAGCGTTCACTAATTCGGAGCTGGAGCCAACATCGCTACCTACGCTACCAACGCGAATAGACGTCACACGAAACTGTTCTTAATACAGTTGATAGCAATTATATCTTCGTGTTATTAACTAAGTTGAACAGATAGCTAATGACTTTCAAATAGTGAAAAGTGTGTAACTAAGCACAAGTTGCTCCAGCGTTTATTTAAATGTTTAAAGCGTTTTTCGGCATGTTTTGTTTCATTATTATTAATTAATGATATTCCTTCTGCAAAGTTGTTCAGGGGGTTTTTTGGCGCTTAAGTGGTGAATGTTTCGGTAGGAATATTCACCGCAAATTCTTGCAGGAATATTCCCTTGGAGGAATTTTTGAATGAATTTTTTAAAGGATAGAAAAAAGCATTTCCATAATGAGTCATTGGTGTAATTGTCGATAAAATTTGTAAAAAAATCTTTTGATAAATACTTGAAGTAGCTTGTTTTCGAACACAGAGCGTTCAGGAAATCCAAAGGGATATCAAAACACTTCGTTTCGCTGTTGAACTGAATATTTTATTAACTTTAACAAAAAAAACTACACTTCATTTGCTAGTACATTTCATTATACATTATACTATTTCGATCAGCAGATATGCATACACAGATTATCTATGCGGAAAAAAACTGTAGTTAATTGTAGTGATATTTACAGCAGAGACTGAGTGACCACATACTAAGAAATTTCTAAGAATTTTAATTGGATTGAAAAGTTTAACTTTAAAACTAGAACTTAATTAATTACAGAGATCCTTTAGAATTTCTGATGAATTTTCCCTGATGGAGAATCCTTTAAGGAATTTTTGATGCATAGGCTGAAATAATTTGCTAAGAATGTCTTAAAGAATCTTCCTTTTGGATTCTCTGAAGAAATTCTCAAGGGACGAAATGTATGTTGGATTTTAAACTTAAGTTAAATCTTGGGGGCAGTGTTGGTAAACTCACACTCAAAGCTCACTCATGAACCGCTCCTGCGTGAGCAAGCTCGCGCGCGATTCTGAATCATTTTCTCACGCGCGAGATTTTCATGCAAAATCTCGCTCTCACGAGTCAAGCGCCGAAATCTCATTAGCTTGTAAAACGAATCCAAATCAATTTATACGTCAATCTTTTTTGTTGTATGCAAGGTTTGATCTTGTTCTATCATACAATCCTCAAAACTTCGTTGTAAATAATAAGACTACCAAGAAATTAAGGAATGAGTAAAATCACGAGTCAACTCATGCATGATTTTTTCGACGGTGAGTTTGGCGAGTCATGAATCGCGCGTGAATCAACTCAACCATGAGATTTGAGAACTCGAGTTTTTACCAACACTGCTTGGGGGAAATTCCTATCACGAATGATCTGTATACTGTACTCAATTAGTAGTTTAATATATGAACTAATCTTCCAACAAATCCTTGGGGCAAAGTTCTTTGAAGAATTCAAAGAGGAGGTCATGGAAAAAGTCATGGAGGAATTGTTGAAGAATTCCTTAGAGGATTACCCGGAAGAATAGGTGGAGGAATTTCTTATGGATTTTTTGCAGAAATTCCTGGAGGAAACCTTTGAAAATTATTGGTAAAAATCTCTAGAGGAATTCCTTGGAGGAATTACCGTAGGAATCTTTAGAGTAATTTTTTCGTAGGAATCATCGGAAGCCTTTCTTGAGAAATCCTTGGAGAAGTAGCTGAAGAATTCTCCAACCACAATTTCTAGAGGAACTCTAGGGGAAATCTCTTTAAGAACTTTTGGAGAGTCATTTGAATATTTGACTGGACGATCGTCAGTAAGAATTCACGAAGGAATCGTTGAGAAAACTCTCGGAGAGATCTCTGGAAGAACTTCTAGTGAGCTCCCTAGAAGACCAACAAGAGCAATACTTTTAATATCTCTAGAAATATTCCCTGAAAGTACTCCGTGGCCATCCATATTAAACATTCAACTTGTAAGACATGTACAAAATCCTGTAAACAAATGTAAACGCCGCAGTTCAATTACATACAACATTTTCCAATTGAGAACCTAGAACTTTTCAACAACTTCGCTGATGAGTGATGATCCGAACTTCCTAGGACAGCACAATAATGAGATTTATCATATGAAACAGCTCGTAGTAGTGAAATTTTGCATACAATTTTACACCATTCGTGAATTTCAAGAATCATGAACAACTTTGCTGAACATACGAACTGTGCAGGTGATGTGGAGCATGATAAGAAAGATTCAAAATTACCCAATATCATCACGTAATGGTGGAGTTGCTTACCTCATTTTCCATCTTCCAAAGTCATAAGCTTTCTGCACAAATTTGATGAAGACATGAGCTTTTTTGGTAGTTCATATAATAAAGGATATCCACAATTGTGTATTTTCTAAACACAATGGCGTCATTTAGCGGTTAATTTACGCACTAAACACTACCAAAAAATATTGATTACTTACACATTGCATTTAAAAAATTATAACTGAGTTTGTTAAAATGTTGATGTAATGATGATCAAATCACATATTCATTTATTGTAACTGACTTTGTTAGTACCTTGAAATAATACAAACTAGTTTTCGTACCAATTCCAACAAATATATCTAAATATAACAAACCTTGATATAGATATCAACCGTTGAAATAATTATGTTATGTTTTTGTTATGCCTTTCTGATCGGGACTCTAACCGAGAAAAACCTCGACGGTGGAAGTGCTACTGACACCGATGTTTCTATTCCGACCAGTCAGGTACCGAAGTCGGTCCGGCGATTCCGGTTTGTGGTAGACTTCTGGTTCAGCCTGAAACCGGTGCCACGTTACGGAAGACTTGGTCATGTGTCCGACGGTAGATCAAGCCTACTCCAAACGTAGATCCACGCCCTCTGGTCTTCCCGGCACTTCCTCTACAGCACGGACAGTATTCTTGTTACTGCGCTATCGACCGCGATCCAAGTATCTTCGACAACTTCGTCAGCTGTCATGCCGCACAGATAAACGCGGGTTTTCTCGTATTTCGTCAGATGAAAGTTCAACTCACCAGGCTTCCTATTCGCCCACGCTGACACGCCAGGGACGAGTCGGTGGTGAGTCCATTTCCCGCATTGTCCCACTCTTACTGTCGCTTCTACGCCAACGTGTCCGCTTCGACAATACGCCTTCCCGGCAGGTAGAATTCTACGTCCTCGGCATGATGATGCAATTGGGAATCCGCGTAGCCATGAGTCAGAATGCGTTGTTTAGCATTCTTCGATTACGCTTTGTGCTCAGCGCTTCATCCGATGCTGGGCCAACATAGCTGAGTTTTGAGCCAGTTAAGCTTGCCAGAAGAAGTGATCTGTAGTTATCCTCCACGAAAAAATGCGCATTTGTAAGGTTCCCTGGAGGATAACTAACTACAGATCCTTATCCTCCAAAGGTTTTTGAAGTTTTAGCGTAAAACTAACAACGCTAAAGGAAAGATCTATAGATTGCCAATCATATGGCACACAAAAATATTTGGATTTGGGGGAAATTGAGGGAAATTGGAGCAAAATCAATTTCCCCATATAAAATAAGTTGTCTGTTGTAGTGCCCTTGGAGGATAAGTACAAAATGTTATGCTCCAAAAGTTTTCCACATTCAATTGCAAAAATAAGAACGGAAATCGAAAGATCGTAAAGTAATCTTTCTAAACAGTAAAAAAGTATAACTTTTAATGAAACATAGTCAGAATCAGCTCTTTCCTAAGATCAGACCAACTGCATAGAACAAAATTAGTTCAACGTTGTAAGGGCTGCAAAACGGTGAGTCGATAAGGAGAGTGTCCAACATAGCTCTGGTCCTCACAAGTTCCTACCTCATGCTTCCACGGGTCAAACGATGACAAAGACCGCCAGCTAAGAGTTGTGTGCTTAGCTGGTAGTGCAGCTTGGGCACTGTTGTCCTTCTGACTTCAGCTAGATTGAGGAGGTACGTCCCGAGCGTCTGTACACCAAGGAGGTTCGGCTTAAACAGCGTCTGTTCTGGCATCCAGCGGCTGAATATGAAACGCTGTATTGCGTCGCGTCAGCTATACCTAAGGTGGCAGCCCCACCAACGCGATGTAGGCAGCGCGACCCCGGTAAGGTAGCCTGTCGAAGCCTTTCAACACTACGAAAAATGAAGTAAGAAATAGAATATGCGAACGATACTCTCGGAAACCGACCCGGCAACAAAATAAGGACTATGATTGGAAATTCGGTACCTGGAACGTCAGGACCTTAAATGAACCTGGACGAGTGAGTCTTTTGGCTCGTAAATTACAGAAAGTTGGTGTGTGTGTGGCTGCTATACAGGAAGTGCGGTGGTCCAAAACTGGTGAACGTGAATTCAGGGCGGTGGATCCCGTCGCCAACACATCGTTCAAATATAACATCTACCACAGCGGCAGCGATAAGGCAGAACATGTGGTCGGATTCATAGTGATCGGGAAACAGATGAAGCGAGTTATGAGGTGGAAGCAGATCAACGAGCGGATCTGCGTATTGAGGATCCGGGGCAAATTCTTTAACTACAGCCTGATCAATGTCTATGCGCCGATCAAAGAGAAAACCGATGATGTTAAGGATGCGTTTTATGAATGTCTTGACAAGACCTATAGAGAATGCCCAAAACACGACGTTAAGATTGTCATCGGTGACGCCAACGCGCAGGTCGGAAGAGAGGACTTTTTCCGTCCAATCATCGGTACGGAGAGCCTTCACTCCGTCACTAATGATAACGGCCTGAGATTAGTCAACTTTGCTGCCACCAGGGGGATGGCCACGCAAGGATATCCGCAAGCACACCTGGAGACACCCAAACGGCGATACTTGCAACCAAATCGAACATGTGCTGGTAGATGGCCGACATTTCTCGGACGTAATTGATGTTAGAACTTTTCAGCAGTCGGTATGGTAGCTGACTATTACCAGAAGCTGGACGAGCGGATAAGTGAGTTCAACGATAGCGATAATCTCAATACTCTGTGGGAGTCTATCCAGGGATCGATGAGTACAGCAGCGCGGGAGGTGATAGGTACTACTCGAAGACGACCTAGAAACGGGTGGTTCGACGAGGTGCGCCAGAGGGTGCTGGTGTCGGGGACCCGGCAGAGCAGGTAGCGATACAGGGAAGCAAGAGAAGCCAAAAAACGAATCCACCGAATCCACCGCAAAAAGAAAAAAATAGCACGAGGAAAATGTGATTGCTCAGGCGCAGGAGAGTATGGAACAGAATGATATGCGGAGATTTTACGAAACTGTCAATGGCGTTCGGAGAAAAACAGCGCCTTCTCCCGTCATGTGCAACGAACGTAATGGAAACTTGCTGACAGACAAGACAATGGTGGCTGCCAGGTGGAGAGAGCACTTCGAGGTATTGTTGAACGGTGGGAGTGGAAGAGCGACGGACAGAATTCGAATAGACGACGACGAACAAGCTGTGGAACCTCCAACGCTAGACGAGGTCAAGACAGCCACTAGGGGACTGAAGAACAACAAGGCTGCTGGGAAAGACGAACTCCCGGCCGAGCTTCTCAAACACGGTAGTGAGCAGCTGTATCAACTTTTTGTTGAAGAAATGGGAGGAGGAAGAACTGCCTGCTAGTTGGTTGGATGGTCACATTTGCCCTTTTTTCAAGAAAGGGTATCGAGTGGAGTGCGCGAATTACATAGGAATAACACTCCTCAATTCAGCGTACAAAATTTTGTCTGGAGTTCTGCTCCACAGGCTGAGGCTGATTGAGGAGTCCTTCGTCGGCGAATATCAGGCAGGATTTCGTGAGGGCCGATCAACGACGGATCAGATTTTCACCCTGCGGCAGATTCTCGATAAATTTCGGGAGTACACATTGCAGACCCATCATCTGTTTATTGATTTCAAGGCGGCGTACGATACAGTGAAGAGAAACGAGTTATGGCAGATTATGATCGAACATGGACTTCCGGCGAAGCTGATTAGACTGATTCGTGCGACGCTTGACGGATCGAAATCAAGTGTAAGGGTTACGGATGAAATTTCGTCGTCGTTCGTAACCTTTGACGGACTGAAGCAAGACGATGCTCTTTTGAACCTACTGTTCAACATAGCACTGGAAGGAGCGATAAGGAGAGCTGGTGTGCACAGGAGCGGAACCATTTTTTTTCTTTATTAACGAGATTTTTAGCCCTAGGCTAGGCTAGTTCATCTCGGGACCTACGCTTTACTTCCCTTCCGAAGGAAGAAATCACATTTTTGCGAGTTTGTCGGGAGTGGGATTCGATCCCAGGTCCTCGGTGATGGTCAAGTGTTCTAACCATCACACCAGATCCGCTCCCCAGTGGAACCATTGTCACGAAGTCGCATATGCTCCTGGGCTTCGCGGACGATATTGACATCATCGGAATCGACCGTCGGGCCGTGGAAGAGGCGTTCGTGCCTTTTAAGAGGGAGACTGCGAGGATTGGACTTGCGATTAAGGACGAACGGGACAATCGAGGAAATATCCGCCATTGATCTGTTGCTGCTAAGATGGTAATCTCGGATTCTACTTCATATTTTGCAACAAAAGCTTGGTGGACGTTGAAAGAAGTTGATCGGAGCGCTTTTGGAGTCTTCGAACGTAAAATGCTGCGAACAATACTCGGCGGTAAACTTGAGAACGGCATCTGGCGGCGTCGCATGAACTACGAATTGTACCAGGTATATAGAGAGATGGATATAGTGAAACAAATACAACACGGCAGGCTGCGGTGGGCTGGACACGTAGCTCGTATGCCAGAGGAACGACAAGTTAATATTATATTCAGCAGAAAACCAGGAAGGGATCGTCGGCTTCGTGGAATGCCGCGCACACGTTGGCTCTTTGCAGTTGAGGAGGACCTAAGGACTCTAAACGTTCAGGGCGACTGGAAGCGATTGGCCCAGGACCGAGGCCAGTGGAGGCAGATACTTCATTCGGCGTAGACTTACCGCTACGAGTTGTAGCCCATCAAGTATCAAGTAAGCAAGTAAGAAATACATATGTACGCAGATTGCTCAAGGAATACTTTCAGAAAATCCTCTTTGTTAAAGGATTTCTTCAGGAATTTTCTTAAAAAAATCCTCAATAAAATTTTCAAAGATCTCCACTAACGGTTTCTCGTGTAATTTCACCATAATGATCTAAAGCAGGGGTTCTCAAACTTTTCCATCTTGCGACCCACTTTGAATTATAATTGGATTTGGCGACCCACCAGCAAGTTTTTCCACAAAAAAGTCTTTTCAGGAAGTTGGACAGTTTTTTTTTTAATAAATGCATTTTTTCACATTCGTTGTTGTTAAATAAGCTTATTTATGACAAAAGTGTCAAATTCAAGTCAAATTGAAGGTTGCGATAAGCTTGCGTAACGTAACATTTACTTTTGGTATTTTAACCTTTTTTAATTTCGTTTTCTGAGAATAGTCAAAATAAGGTCAAATTGCACAAGTCATCTGCTTCTGTAAACCTTGCGTCATAAATTGGTTCGTTTCAAATAAAAAATGAATCATTCACAAATTTTTAGGAATTCTGTTACACATTTTAGGAATAAACAAAACATAAAATATCCGCAAAATTAATTGAACATGTGATGGCCGCTTTTTTTAAGTGGCTTCTGCAGTTCTTTCAGATTTTTCCTCAAATGGAGGCGCAACGCGTTGTCATTTTAAATCACTTGTTTTTTCTCAACAAACCCATTGAATAGATTGGGCTGATAAAGCGACACTATATTTACGGTAAGTATGTCAAGAATTATAGTACTGTTGGATAGTCAGATAATTTATTTTAAAAGTTTCAATCTTGTCCTTCGTACACACTTCTTTAACTTATTTTATAAGAGTCACTTATGTTCTGATTTTTTTTTTGTTTTATTAACGACCTTTTAATCCAAAGGATCATTCATGTCGGGCTTTATTCAAAATTCTACAATAATTTCGTATTCAACTTTTCATAGTCTGCCAATTTTTTTTTCCATCCGTCGTGATCGTCTGCTATATACGGTTAGCCATCCTTCCACATCTTTTGGATCGGGTTCAGAGTCAGTATCAATACACGTTTCCATTTCGCTATCCTCTGCTTTGTCCAGCACGTATTGTTTGTCGATCTGCTTTGTTGGTGTCGTTGCCGTTTCGTGGCGAAGTTCAGCTTTTTTCCTTGGTGGTGATCGCTCATTCGATGTGGTTTCAGTTTGCGGTTGTATTTGCTGCGCGTGATCTTTCTTCCGTTTCGCAGTGTGTTGTGCGTCATCAGCTTTGGTCGTTGTAGTTGGTTGTGCGGGGCGAGTATCGCACAGTGGGTCCTTGTTTTGATTTATTGGTTGTGTATTTTTTTTATTGCTCACACAAGATCTTCCGGTATGTAGCGGTTGCTTACAGTACCTACATGATTTTGGCTGGTTGGTACAAGTAACCAGACTTTTTTTTTCTGTTCGAATGAGCCACTGCGACCAGTATTTAGATCTTTTGTAGCAATACCCGTATCCTTAGTATTTAGTGCATGTCGTACTACTCCATTGTCATTGAGAGGCAATGGAGCATCGATTTCTGTACAGATCTTGTTTTGTTACCTCAGAGGTTCGAGAAATCGAATGTGATGAAAAAGTACCGTTTTCACAGGGAAATAAATCCCAGCGAAAGTGCGCCCTTGTTCACACATAATCGATTTTATTTCTGAGAAAACCTAAACGGTAGAACTGATATTTGTCCATGCATCGGAACTCTGGCTTCATCCGTGTCTCGCTTCTAGTTTAGTCCCAGGACAACATTGAAAAACCCGGGGCTTTAGGCTAGTTGCAAAACGCTGTTAAATTTGAGAATGCGTACGGTAATAAGAATTCACGTGAGTCCTTGTATCACCAGTACTTATCAGTCCTTAGGGCCGATTTCTTCACCTCGGCTTAACCGGTAAGCCAGGCTTACCCATATAGTTAAACCTGGTTTAGCGCTTAAGCCAGGGTGAAGAAATCGCCCCTTAGTAGGTTATTACGCAATTAGATACGCAAAGCATGTTTGTTTTTCTTACATCAAGTGTAGTCTCGGCGAGGACAAACCGAGTCTTTAACTATCCGTAAGGCAAAATAAATGCAGTTTTAGAAACTGTCACTAGTAACAAGGGCTTTGTATCATGAATCCTTATTACCAGAACGCATTACCCTAGCTCAACAAGCTGGATGTCACCAGGGTTCAGTTTGGTAGATCTTACTCCGTAACGCAACCCAAAAGGGAGATCTACCCACGTTACGGGCTCCGTTAAAGATCGAGCATGTTTTAAACCCCCTCAACCATTCATCCCTCAGCACGGGTCGCCTGACACCTTGGATTGGGGTTCCCTGTTTGGTGGACTTTTACCCCCGGAACAGGGGGTCCGTAGTGCTATTCTAAGCCGGCAACTACACGGGCACCAGACTTAGTTCTGTTTTTATTGTGACGAATGAGTTGATATGTTCTTTCAGTGTCATTAATGCCACACGCACCCCAGAACAAATTCCGCAGCCGGCAAATTTTCCCCATACACATTCTTTTACACTATGCACATCTCCGTACCGTTGAAGGTATGCAGCAATATCAGCATTCGTTACGTTTTCGGAGAGGTCATGTATCTTGACCTCTGTACGTTGATCATCCATCGCCAGACAGACCATGTACCGTGTTCCGTCGACTTCCAATTCGTGGCGTTCGTTGTGTTGTTCAACTACTTGCAGAGCTGTAGGCAGATCCACACATTTCACATATACACAATGGTGTATGTGGCTCATCTGCAGTCGTTTAACTTGCCATTGTTGCAGTTCAACAGTTCGAAAAACGAAATTGTGAACATCCTCAAAACTTGGACGTTTTATAAATTTGGTGAAATCTACCTTGAAGGTATTCTCACGATATGCCACTTGCACCATCACTTTCTTTGTACTGTTGCAAATTAAATTTGCTCAGCATGTAAAGTATACACGGAGCTCTGTACCACGACGTCTTAGCACATAGAAAGCTTCTGCACAACTGATGTTCTGAATTTCAAAGCTTAACCTCACCGAAGTTCTTAAAAATATACATATGTCTCGATAACCAAGACTTCAATGGTTTGTAATCAAAATTCAGTAAATGTCTGCCTGATTTTCGGTTTCCTGTTTTTTTTTTCAATTTTGAACTTTGCATTGTAAAACTGCAAGCACCAATTCAACTTGAACTCATCTTTCAAGAACAGAAAATAAATAAATTTCATCGTTCCAGAATCGATTTCAGAATGCAGAATAGTTTCAATACTCGATAGACCTAGGACCCTCGACTCATAATACAAACGTTTTTAAACAGTTTTTTGTAAATGTCTTTAATATAAACTAAGGAAGTTAAGGGAGATATTTATTACAATAATGTCCAAACCTTCGCGACCCACTAAAAATCAGCTCGCGACCCACCAGTGGGTCGCGACCCATAGTTTGAGAAACGCTGATCTAAAGAAATTCCTCCTGGGATTCTATCAAGAATTTCGTTGGAATTTCTTCATATAGTTCTCTAAAGATTCATTGAAAAGTATTCTACAGATATTAATGGTTATTCAACTGGACATTTCTTCAGTAATTTGTTTCCGTTCAAAAATATATGTAGAGACTTTTTGGGAATTAAAGACATTTTTTCAGACTTTTTTAAAAATAATCCTTGGAGTTTTTATTTCCAGAAATATTTCTGAACTTAAAAAAATCCTACAGAGATTTCTTCTCAAACTCTTCCAAGGGTTTCAAAGGATTTTACTATAGAAATTGCTTCTGCGGATCTGTCAAAAATATCTCCTAGGATTCTATTAAGGACTCCTGCAAGATTCCTTCCAGATATTCCTCTAGGATTTTTTTCAGAAGTTTTACAAACATTGCAAAAAAAAAAATTCTGGAATTATGCTTGAAAGAAACCCAAATCTTCAAAATACTACTTGGAGAAAATCCAGGTTGCAGAAGCAGACAATTATGGTCAATTCAGTGTTCCAGTCCAGCACCATAACATCGGGAAAGGTCACAGGCACTGTCCATAATCATTTTCGGCCATCTCAGTCCACCCCACCCCTCCCCCCTCGTAGACTTCTATACTTTGGCTAGACCACCACCCACCCTCTCCCTCAAAGAGTCTTCATGGACGGGCCCAAACAAAACCCTATCATGCGACATTTGAAATCACAATAATTATTATAATCTTGCCCATGGTTGACCAATGTTCTTCGGAGTTGGTGACCAGAAAATCTTCGATGGCTGCCCAAAAATTCCAGATCACGACTGTTTTGTGAAGTTTAAGGCTTTAAAACCATACAAAATCGGTAAATTTTGTATGGCGAGGATATCAGGAGTCTAAAAATGTTGACCAGAATCATCAAGATGGTGTGCTAGATACTTGTAAAGAGTACTGTAAATATATTCACAATAGTTACCAACAGCTGAAATCAACAGCAATTTTTGCCTGAAGCCTTCTAAAAATTAATACCACTTTCTTGAACCAGCATTTCATAAGAAATTCCATTTTCCCACTTACCGTTTGATTGGTCGCCTTCAGCTGCCTCTCGTCCATCCACCAGCTTATTTTGGCCGGTGGTCGTGACCCGCTCGACTGGCACTGAATGACGTAGTGCCGGTCGGACGAAAGCGGCGTGCTACCGTTGACGATTTCCACCACCAGGGGTCGCACTGTGGAAACAAAGAAAGAAGAAAAAAAAATCAGCCGTCGGAGAAAACCAAACTCAGTTTGAAACAAAACCCATCGAAAAACACTTAGGTATAGGTAGGTACTGGGTAACATGAGTGAAACTTACACCGCAACTCGATCGTGACGTTGGCGGTCACGTTCCGTTTGAAGAAGTTGCTCGCCTGGCAGGTGTACACGGTATGCTGGTGGTCACGGGATAGATTTCGCACCACCAGCTTGCTGCTGAGCGTCGACTCGTGCGAGTACTCCATCATCGTACTCGGCAGGACCTTACCATTGGTGGACCAGGTGATTTTCGGGGTTGGGATACCTGTGTAGGAGGGAGGGAGAGAAAGCAACCGAATCGATTAATCATTGTGAGTGGATTGTTAGTAATTAGTGAGATTAATGACAGGGTTGAAGAAACGTGTGTACTTTCTGCCAAAGGTCACAGACGACGGGGGTTATGAAAAGCAGTCCAAATGACTGTTCGGTAGAATTCCCGCAGAGACGGTGAGAAGGATCTTTATATTTGAAAGATTTTTATTTTCTCAGAGTCAGGGAAACATGTTATACATATTGATGTAAAAGTAAAAAAAATCAATACACAGTTGAAATCACTGGTAAACCAATTACCCAAAGAATGTTTCGATCAGCTAAAAACCCCTCCCTCGTAATTACCAAATCCGTGCCACCATAATTGAACCGTATCAAATCTGCCACCCTTGCAAATTGGAAATCTCAATCCACACAAAGAGCGTAATGTTGCACGCTTCGAGTGGATCTTCAACGCACCATCCTTGTAGTCACTATCATCCAAAGGCATTATCGTAAAACCGTTTTAATCCACATCAAAACCATGTCGTTCAAGCACCCGAACGGGTCCGGATCTGGAACATGAATTCCGCGAATTTTGTGCCAGTCTCAGCAAATTCCGAAACGAACGGGCCACTACAGAGTGGCACCGATTGCGAACAACGCAGTTTTTTCCGCCACCCTGTCCCTGTTCCGTCCTGTACCGCGTGACTCGCTTAGGTCTACCATAAGCAACCGCCGTCGTTGCGACCAGTCAGTCAGCAGTGTAGTAACATTTGGGCCGATTATCGCGTCTATCCCTAAATTTGCTCTTCTTCATTCGACATCGACGACGACGACGACGCAGCGGCACCCCATGGTGGTGGCAACGATGTCATTTGGAATTGGACATCGTCGTCGTTGTCGTCGTCCTCGTCCTGCGTGGCGGTATGGTCGATTGAGGTTTACTTTGTCCATTCTTCAGAAGGCAAAGCGTTTGAAGATTCGGCGTTGGACGTATCGTTACTCAACCGAGCAGGACAGAGCATACCAAGCGGCGGTTCATGGGTCACTGCTCTCGTAATCTATTCCTAAAATTGCTGCTAAAATAACTAACTAAATACTTATACAATGGTCCATGTAGCCGAAGCAGTGAACGCGCGGGTATTCAGCAAGAGGCTGACGGGTTAGATTCCCGGTCATTCCAGGAACATTCCGTAGACGAAACTTCCTTGAATTCCTTAGGCATGGAGTACTTTCATGACTGCCACTCGATAAACTCATGCATATTGGTCATTGATAGCAGAGTGCTCTTTAGACGTTTAGAAGCAGGTCTTGTCCCAATAGTAAATGTTTTTTCGGTCCTGGGCATCCACGGTGGTGCAGAGGGCCGAATTGAAAGATTTCCATCCTATGCGATTGCCAGCCATCGCCTTGACATGTGGCCAGGTTAAATTTCTGTCGACTTGCTTGATTTCGTTGTTAAGGCTGCGCCGCCATGAGCCTCTGGGTCTTTTTGCATGCATGCTGACGCTTGGCCAGTTTCCCGAGTGGTCCTCACCACTCCCTTTGTCCTCGGAAGGCGGGCAGGGTCACCCCGCCCGCACCCAACTGCTTAGCAGACATCAAGAACTGATGCCCACGTGCAACCTGATCTGACCTGCCCGCAAAGGAAGGGTTTTACTACCCTTCAGGTCCTATCAGATGCACCCGAAGGTTGCAGACAGCAGGGTGTCCACCTGCCCCGACCCTTGCCCTTGGTTTTTGTAACCGAGAAGATAGCGTCTACGGTCGACCTCCCCTTCCGGAAGCCGTACTGGTTACTCGAAAGACCATTTTCGCCCTCGGTGAACCTCAACATTCTATTGAGGATGATCTTTTCGAGCACCTTCTCCGCCATATCTATCAAGTATATTGGTCTATATGCCGATGGGTTTCCCGGTGGTTTCCCCGCCTTTGGCAATAGTACCAGGCTCTGCCTCTTCAAAGCTTCTGGGAAAACTCCCTCGTCCAGGCATTTCTGCATAGCAGATCTGAACATGTCGGGAGCCTCTGCAATAGCTACATCGGTGACCCTCTCCTCATCGCGAGCCCCAGTCCCCGGCTGTCCTACGAAAGGAGGCTAAGGACTAGGATCATGACGTGGAAAAAGCCCGTCGGTGATCCCCTCCAACATCTCTAGAGATTGCTCTGTAGGAGCCATCGCACCTCTCGTCTTGACCTTAACGACCCTCAAAGCAGGCCTTTTTGCTTGCTCTTATCTCGGTCTTAAGCGCGGCTTTTGCAGCGGCGAACACCACCCGCCGTTCGTTTCGCTCTTCCTCTGATCGTGTTCGCTGCATCCGTCGCCTAGCCCGTAGGCAGGCGCGGCGCAGGTCCGCAATTGCGTCGGTCCACCAGTAAGCCTGTGGCCTCCAATTGCTAGGGTGGACTCACGTAGGCATGGTCGCATCACACGCACGTGAGAGCACCGCTACCAGCTCGTAACCGTCTCAACCAAGTAAGTTTCGCTCACAACGGAGCGCCTCCCTAAATACCCCTTCTTCGAAGTATGATGTCTTCCACCTTCGAGGACATAGCCTTGGCCAAGCCGCCTCTTCCTCTACCCGCTGCCTGCTGTTGTTGTAGTCGATACTGTAGCGAACCGCCAGGTGATCGCTATGAGTGTATCCATCGTCTACCCTCCAGTTCGAACTACTTGTTAGGCGAGGACTACAAAAAGTAACGTCAATGATTGACTCCGCACCGTTCTGACTGTAGGTACTCTTGGTACCGACGTTATCCAGATTGACATCTAGCATGCCCAGCAGGATTTGACCCCGCTACTTCGTGAAACGGCTTCCCCATTCCACGGCCCAGGTATTAAAGTCACGCGCTATTACCACCGGCCTTCGCCCTGTTGGCACGGTCGTCATACAGTCCACAACTCCTGTCAGGGCCTTTACAGTCCCACGACTTGTGCCCTGGTTTAAAGCACCGGAAGCAAGTATTCGGTGGCTTATAAGGGTCAGATGGCAAACTGACCAGCACACCTTTATGTTCCCTATCTTAACGGACTTTTTGACGTCCGCCACAGGTAACTGAACCAAGGCTCCCTGCGTCCCTGCAGGGTCCATCCGTAGCCGAATGGCTTTAGCGGCCACCTCTACCTCGCACTGTTGCCGCAGTGCCATGACGAGATCCTCGGCGTCTGTTGACTCGTTCAGGTTCCTCACCTTCAGAGTCACCTCCGCCGTCAGAGCCCTCACCTCCACACCTTCGCCCAGGACTCGAGATCGTCGAGCTTGGCGTGGCTCCGCATCGCCTCCAAAACGTCCGAGTACTTAGACTTTTCCGTGTTGATGACGAGCGCGTCGCCTTTGTCGCGCTTGGCACCTGCTCTATTACGCTGTCGCGGTTTGGCGTCCCTAGCAACCTCTGCCTGCGGATTTTTCTTCTTCTTCCGCTTCCGCTCCACCTTCGTCCAAGGAGGGTCCTTTCCTCGGTTCCCCTAACCTGTGGTACCTGTGGGCCTATCATCGGTCGCAACCTCCCGTTCCCTTCCATCCGGGAGGGGCCAGCCTTTTCAGGCCCACCCTTCCCAGCTTTCTGGGACACCTGGCTGGGGTCCGACTTGCCGGCATTACTGCCGACCTTCGGGGTTACTACCCGCCTAGCCTTGCGGGTGCCGCCAGACAGCTCCTCACCTGACGGCTGCCTCACTCGCTTCTGCGATTGCTTGTCACGACAAGCAGTCGCACCCGCATTTTTGGGACTGCCGGCGAAAGCGAAGGCCTCAGTCTGGGTAGACTTCGTATCCCTTGCTTTAGCCGGTTCCGCAGCTGCCACAGCTTTCACAAGATTTTCGTGATTCTGCTTGGCATCATCAATCGACTTACGAAGTCGCAAATGGGCCGTTTTCAGGTCCTTGCTAATGTTGGACTTCGTGGACGCAAAGTCGATGATTTTGCCGAGCTGCTGCACAGCAATATCCATCGCGGACATCCCCTCATGTCTTTTATTAACGATCCTCGTCAACCACGCTCTGTCCTTGATCACCACGGGCGGCTTGTCGTCGGTGAGATCGGAGCACCCACGCTAAAGCTGCGTACGCTGCTTCCCGCTCCTCCCAGCTAGCAGCTGGGTCTTTTTTTTTTTTTCCTTCTAAACCATAGGGGGATAAATCTGCTCATCAGACACCCTAACAGGAAGGTTAGGGTAGTGTGGGGATGAGGCCGTCTTCTACAATGCCGGTAGAAGCCAGGACTACTCTCTCCTCGACCCACTAAAACACATTCCTATGGTCGCCAAACCCTACGTCTCTCCGGAACCACCAAGAAGGTATTGCTTCAGAGAGGGGCTAGTGCATATCGCACCCTCAAGGTTAGCTGCCGTAGCCTAGCAGCAACGAACATCGATGACTCGCACTGGAGAGTCCATCACGATAGCATGCTGGCGCTTAGCCAGTTTCCCGAGTGGTCCTCGCCACTCCCTTTGTCCTCGGAAGGCGGGCAGGGTCAACCCCGCCCGCGCCCTACTGCTGAGCGGACATCAAGAACTGATGCCCACATGCAACCCGATCTGACCTGCTGAAGGCAAGGGTATCACTACCCTTCAGGCCTAATCAGCTGCATCCGTAGGTTGCAGACAGCAGGGTCTCACCTACCCCGACCCTTGCCGGGGACCCCTTTCCAACCACGGGCTCAGATCCAACCCAGTAGACTGACGCCACGACAGCACCGCTACCGGGACTTCCTCTCCGCGGCCACTTAATCGCTGTAAGGGTCGATCTCGACCGCAGGGCACCGGTATGACCTACGAAGCCGACTTCGAACCCCTGGACCACCTCTTGTACTGCATCTGGACTAGCCATTCTCCGAGTCCACGCGCCACCTCCTTTGTAGCTCCCAGACGATATGGGTGATAGCCGTTGAAACGGCATTCCAGCTAATCTCATCCCTACACATTCTCTGGACCAAGTTGTCCGGAGTTGTGTCCTCCCCGCATGTGGCAAGCATGCGGTCACGCATTATGCGAAAACGCGGGCACACGAACAAAACGTGTTCCGCCGTTTCCTCTAAACCATTGCACACTGGGCATTCGGGAGAATCCGCATGCCCGAAACGGTGTAGATACTGTCGGAAGCAACCATGACCTGTAAGGACCTGTGTCAGGTGGAATGAAACTTCCCCATGGCGCCTATTAATCCAACTATCTACCCTCGGTATCAACCTATGGGTCCACCTTCCTTTGGTGGAACTGTCCCACGCGCGCTGCCATTTGACCATAGAGGCCATCCTGACAGTCTTGCGTATGCCTCTTGTGCCGCGCATTTCGAAGCACTCCATATCCTCACTGATAAGAATGCTGATGGGCACCATACCAGTAATGACACAGAGAGCGTCGTGTGACACGGTACGGTACGCGCTTGCAACACTCAGACACATAAGCCTGTAAGTACTTTCCAGCTTCCGTCGGTAGCATTCAGTACTTAGCGCGGTACCCCACGCCGGGCCGCCATACCTAAGTATGGACGTAGCAACACTAGCCAGAAGCTTGCGCTTACTGGCGTACACCGCTGAGCTATTGGACATCATCCGGGACAGTGCCGCAATAGCTGTGGAGGCTCTTTTACAGGCATAATCGACGTGGCTACCGAAGGTAAGCTTATCGTCGATCATCACGCCCAAGTGCTTGACAGAGCGCTTCGACAGGATAGTGCACTCTCCTACACTGATCTCCGTCTGCTGCGCCGACTGCATGTTGTTAACAACCGTCACCTCTGTCTTGTGGTGAGCCAGCTCCAGTTTTCTGGACCGCATCCACGCCTCCACAACCTTGATCGAGTGGTCGGTAGTCAACTTCACCTCCTCGATCGTTTCACCGTAGACTTCGAGCGTAATATCGTCGGCAAATCCGACAATCACCACTCCCACTGGGTACTCTAACCTCAACACCTCGTCGTACATGACATTCCATAACACCGGACCCAGGATGGAACCTTGCGGGACTCCTGAGGTTATGTGAAAGCACTTCCGACCCACCTCCGTGTCGTATACTAGTACGCGATTCTGGAAGTAGCTTCCGAGAATCTTGTACAAGTACTCCGGTATCCCCAGACGCAAGAGCGCATCAGCAATAGCAGCCCAACTGGCGCTATTAAATGCATTCCTTACATCCAGAGTCACTACCCCGCAAAAGCGAATTCCCCTCCTCTTAGGCTCGAGTGCTTTCTCGGCGGTTTTTGTAACCGACAAGATAGCGTCTACGGTGGACCTCCCCTTCCGGAAGCCATACTGGTTGCTCGAGAGACCATTTACGCCCTCAGTGAACTTCAACATTCTATTGAGGATGATCTTCTCGAGCACCTTCCCCGCCGTGTCAATCAAGCATATTGGTCTATATGCCGACGGGTCTCCGGGTGGTTTCCCCGCCTTTGGCAATAGTACCAGGCTCTGCCTCTTCCAAGCTTCTGGGAAAACTCCCTCGTCCAGGCATTTCTGCATAGCAGACCTGAACATATCGGGAGCTTCTGCAATAGCTACTTTTAAGGCCAGGTTCGGAACTCCGTCCGGTCCTGGGGCCTTACCTACGCTAAGGGACTTAGCTATCCCCGCAAGTTCCACATCGGTGACCATTTCCTCATCGCCAGCCCCAGTCCCCGGCTGTCCTACGAAAGGAGGCCAAGGACTAGGATCATGACGCGGAAAAAGTCCTCCGATGATCCCCTCCAACATCTCTGGAGATTGCTCTGTAGGAGCCATCACACCTCTCGTCTTGGCCATAACGATCCTGTAGGCATCACCCCACGGGTTCGTATTGGCACTCTGACAGAGACCCTCAAAGCAGGCCTTTTTGCTTGCTCTTATCTCGGTCTTGAGCGCGGCTTTTGCAGCGGCGAACACCACCCGCCGTTCGTTTCGCTCTTCCTCTGATCGTGCTCGCTGCATCCGCCGCCTAGCCCGTAGGCAGGCGCGGCGCAGGTCCGCAATCGCGTCGGTCCACCAGTAAGCCGGTGGCCTCCCATTTCTAGGGTGGACTCTCCTAGGCATGGTCGCATCACACGCACGTGAGAGCACCGCTACCAGCTCGTCGCCGTCTAAACCGAGTAAGTTTCGCTCACGGCGGAGCGCTTCCCTAAATACCTCTTCGTCGAAGTATGATGTCTTCCACCTACGAGGGCTTGGCCTTGGCCTGGCCGCCTCTTCTTCTATCCGCTGTCTGCTGTTGTTGTAGTCGATACTGTAGCGAACCGCCAGGTGGTCGCTGTGAGTGTAGCCATCATCTACTCTCCAGTTCGAGCTACTTGTTAGGCCAGGACTACAAAAGGTCACGTCAATAATTGACTCCGCTCCGTTTCGACTATAGGTACTCTTGGTACCGACGTTAGCCAAGTCGACATCTAAGATGGCCAGTGTTTCTAGCAGGATCTGACCCCGCTGGTTCGTGAAACGGCTTCCCCATTCCACAGCCCAGGCATTAAAGTCACCCGCTATTACCACCGGCCTTCGCCCTGTTAGCACGGTCGTTAAGCGGTCCAGCATTTGCGTGAACCGCTCGATCGGCCACCGCGGAGGCGCATAACAGCTACAGAAGAAGACCCCGTTTACTTTGGCGACCACGAAGCCCTCATAGGTAGTAGACACCAACTCCTGCACGGGGTATTTACCCGTCGTCCATATCGCCGCCATTTTCCTGGTCCCATCCGAGGCCCAGTTGCCGTTGCCGGCGGGTACTCGGTATGGGTCCGAAATGATGGCGATATCCGTCTCCCACTCAGAAACCGCCTGACAAAGCAGTTGCTGAGCCGCATCACAGTGGTTCAGGTTCAGCTGCGTTACCTGCACTGTGATTTGTTGCTCACTGCGGCTTTCTTAAAGGCCGGGCACCCTGGACCACCCATCGCGTGTCTGTTTTTCGAGGTTTTCCCGGTACAGATCATGCAGATGGGCGGACTCGTGCAGCTTTGGGCCTTATGGCCTTCAGCGCCGCATCGCCTACACAGTTTGCGCCTGTCGGGGCCTTTGCAGTCCCACGACTTGTGTCCTGGTTCCAGACACCTGAAGCAAACCTCAGGTGGCTCGTGGAATGTCAGGTGACAAACACACCAGCCCACCTTAATACTCCCTACTTTAACGGATTTTTTAACATCCGCCACAGGTAGCTGAACCAGAGCTATCTGTGTCCCTGCTGGCCCCTTCCGCAGCCTGACGGCTGTGGCGGCCACCTGAACATCGCACTGTTGCCGCAGTGCCGTGACGAGCTCTTCCGCTTCGGTGATCTCGTCTAGGTCTTTGACCTTCAGAGTCGCCTCATGCGTAAGAGCCCTCACCTCCACTCCATCTCCAAGGACCTCTTCTGCCAGCCTCTTGTAGGCGGCGCCCTTGTGATCCTTCTGGCGCTTAAGCTCCAGGATCATTTCACCCGTACGAGTACGTCTGACACTGCGTACGTCGGCTCCAAGACCCTCGAGCTTGGCGTCGCACCTCATCGCCTTCAAGACGTCCGAGTATTTCGACTGTTCGGTCTTGATGACGATAGCGTCACCTTTTTCGCGCCTGGCACCTGCCTTCCTACGCCTTGGCTTGGCGTCCTTCACTTCTACCTGCGGATTCACCTTCTTCTTCTTCTTCCGCTCTACCTTTGTCCAAGGAGGGTCTTCTCCTTGGACCGCCCTGCTCTGTGGCTGCTGAGGGCCCACCATTGGTCGCAACCCCTTTTTCCCATCAATCCGGGACGGGCCGGCCTTTTCAGGCCCACCCTTCCCAGTTTTCCGGGAACCCTGGCTGGGGTCCGACTTTCCGGCATAACCACCGGCTTTCGGGGTTATTATACGCCTGGCCTTGCGGGCGCCGCCAGACAGCTCCTCACCTGACGGCTGCCTCGCCCGCTTCTGCGAATGCTTGACACGTTTGTCACGAGCATTCGCATCCACACTCTTCGGACTACCCGCGAAAGAGAAGGCCTCCGTTTGCGTAAGCTTAGACGCTTTCTCCTTTGCGGGTTCCGCCGCTGCCGCAGCCAGCAACGCGACCGCGTGCTCCTGCTTGGCCTCATCGACTGACGCTCTAAGCCTAAGCAAGGCCGTTTTCAGGTCCTTACTTATATTCGACTTAGTTGTCGCGAAGTCAATAATTTTGCCAAGCTGCTGCTCAGCTACCTCCAATGCGGGCCGTCCTTTTCCTGCTACTTGGCTGATGGCCCTCAGCAACCATGCTCCGTCCATAACCTCCGCCGGCTGGCTTGCCGTGGAGTGGACAGGAGCTCCCACGCTTGAGCTGCGTAAGCAGCTACCAGCACCTGACTCCTCGCTTCTCCTTGTTGGAGACCGCATCAACCCGCTTCTTGCGAAGGGGTTGATCGCACCACTACTACCTGTTGCACTTGTTTTTGAAATTTGTTTACTCATATTTGATTCCCACGAGTCGCACGAGAAATCATGTCCACCACGCCAGAGCTCTGCATTAACGCGGTAAGGGACAGCTTACTGTGGGGGGTGCCCAGGTGCCCCACAGGCTCCGTTAAAGATCGAGCATCTTTTTCACCCCCTCGATCACTCATTCCTCGGCACGGGTCGCTTGACACCTTGAATTGGGGTTAGTAGTCCTATTCTTAGCCGGCAACTACGCGGCTGACTCGCAAGCGGGGGGGTGCGTCAGGCCCCAGGACATCCGTCCCTGCTGCCCCCAGTAGCTGGGTCTGCCTCAGCTGCAATGTCCTGCTGTTTTCCAATCTAACGCTTGCTTGCAGATTTCGTTTCCGCCCCTACGTAGAGTGTGGCCGACCCACCTCCACTTTCGCTCTCGATTTTCTGTCGCTATCGGCTTTTGATGGCATCGACGATGAAGCTCCGCGTTGGAGATCCAATTGTGGGGCCACCATTCACGAATTATATACCGCAGGCATCTATTAATGGAGACCTGCAGACGTTGCGTGTTCTGATACACACCTGGTTTTACTGGCGTATAGTAGCACAGATTTCACGATCGACTTGAAAATTCGGATGTTGGTGCGTCGACTAATCTGGTTGTTTTTCCATACATTTCTTAATCTCGCAAAAGCAGCCCTCGCCTTCTTGAACCGTGCATCTATGTCGATCTTGGTGCCGCCATCGACCGCCATTTGGCTACCAAGATATTGGAAGCTTTCAACATTATCCACTGATTGCCCAGCTAAAGTAAAGCCCAACGATTTGGTCTTGTTGACGTTGATGGTAAGACCTGCCGCTGAGAGCCGATTGGCAAGATCATCGAGCTTGCTCTGCATATCAGAGCGCCGTTGAGCTAGGAGAGCAACGTCATCAGCCAATTTGAAGTCACTAAGGTGACGTGAAACATCGTAGAGGAGATGGATGTCGCCGGTGTTTGCGGCTTTCTCGCCTTCATCGGCTAGGGAGTCCGCCCACGCTCTTTTGTCCCGTCTATATGAGCGTTTCACTTCCTTCTTGAGAGCTGAATAGCGCTGACGGGCTACGGCTTTGGCTCTTCGTGTTTTGCTCGCTCTATCGCGGCTTTGGCGTTCCTTCGCTCCTCTATCTTCCTCCAGGTATCATTAGGAGATTAGGAGATGATGGTCGGACGCAATGTCGACGCTACGTTTGTTCCGCACATCAAGAAGGCTCCGTCTCCATTTTCGGCTGATGCAGATGTGGTTGATTTGATTTTCCGTGACGCCATCACGGGATACCCATGTCACTTTGTGCACTGGTCGATGAAGAAAGAGCGATCCCCCAATCACCATATCATTTTTGCCACAAAGCTTAGCACACAGCTCCCCGTTTTCGCTCATTTCTCCGAGACCATGGCGTCCCATGACGTGCCCATAGTCCGAGTTGTCGGATCCTTTCGGAATCATGTCCACGACATCATTCAGTTTACTATAAAAGACCATTCCATAGCTGGAAATGAAATAGCCCTAAGCTATCAATTCATGTACCAAAGCAATAGAAAATGCTTTGGATAAATGCTAACCTAGTTTGATATTCTTTTCAGCCAATTCAAACCTCATAGTCCACTTCGGTTTGTGAACCTCTGTGCCGGGGAGGCTCCCTGCTGATTGCGCTCCGATTCCAAGACATTCATCCACCAGCTCCACGCACAACGCAACGACGGCTACGACAACGACAACGAGCTAATCTAATTAATCTGACTTTTACAGCATAATTTTCGTTTTATTTACAAATCGCTTGGTTTGATGTTGATGCTACGCCATGGGGTCGGTAGCTGGCTGGCTAGCTACTGTCTTGGCTGGTGGTGAGGATGTTCTTTGAAGTGAGCGTTGAGGGAGCATTGGAGAAGTTTGTGCAAACGACGATCGACCAACCCCGAGGGCCGAGGAAGGAAGAAACAAGGCAAATCTCACCAGTTAAGGGTGCTCTGCCATTCGGTACTAATTGAATTAATGAGCACAATTTTGCGCAAATATTTGCATTTCGAAGCAGACGCAGCAGCGGGAACGACGCCAGGGGTGGCGAGGCAAATCTAACTCGAGAGATGGTGATGTAGTGTTCGCTAACCGCTCTCATTTGTGTCACCGGTTTGGTGACAAATGTCCCTTTCTTTAGGACCATATCGGGAGGTGACACGGGCGCGAAGCTGCTTGCGGTGTGTGCGTCTGTGGGATGTTAATGGAACCATTAGAGGTTGGCCATTACTGCCGCTAACTGCTTCCGCTGGTTACGAAATGGCAGTCCAGTGGTGGTTGCGGAAGTCATGACTGTTAATGTTGGAATCATGTAGGTGTGGGGCTTGTGGGCGAAGTGTAAGAATAAGTGTTGTTAACTTAAAAACATTGACGGTACGGAAATTTGCGGGAATGTGCTCAGCTATCAGAATGGCATCCGGATTACAAGTTTGATGTACAATCTGGGACATTCTGTTCAGAAAACAAAAAAAAAAAACGTTTCTAATAAAATAATGCATTGAAATGTCTTAAAAGGTTTTGATTGTGTAAAATATTTTTTGTTAACCTAGGAAATTTGGAAATATAATATGGTTTTTGTTTAACCGATAAACTACACTCAAACTGGATACATACATATTTATTATTCAAAAAGATGGGCGAATCGATGAGATTCTGGATAGTTTTTTTTTAATGTTTTTAGAAGAGTGTTGATAGTTGCATTACTGACAAGCACGTATGCTCGAGCCTTGACATGTAATTTTACATATTAATGTTTTACTCAATTGGGCTTCTACAGTTGACAGTTGCTTTTTCATAAGCGCTTGTGCAGTTGTACATTTAGTTGTGGATGAGTGTGGGTGGATGTAAATTGGTAGGCTCATTCCATATGTATTCTCAAAATTTATGTTTTAAATATTATGTTAAAATTTTCAAAAGTCGTCTGAACTTCTTCATGTTTCCTTTCTCAAAAATTCAAGGCTACGTGCTTTAGTACAAGGCAAAAGCCGAAGATATTGCGTTTCTTAGTTGCAATACCAAAAGCAATCGTTTCTCTTGAGACATTCGACATCATTTTTTCGACTATGTTACTTGTTTCCAAAATTGGGTAAATGAAATAAGACAGAGTAACATACCTCTCAATTTTAACATTTTAACATTTCAAACCCATATCGGTTCATCCATCGTGCAAGACACAAACCTTTCTCTTTCCAAAGAATGTAACCCCAATCCTCCGCGAGCAAACAGCCCACATGAGATCCATTCTGCATCAATGTATCAATTTCAGCCAATTACCGAAAAGCTCTTAAACTCTTCAGCGCGATGTGACGTGGAAAACCCCCTCTCGAAAGCCATAACAGTATTCCCGGCCGTTCCGTGCGCGATGCCAAATCACATCTCCCAATATTGAAATTCCACTTTATTTCGATGAGCTCATCAATTCATCGTTTGCCTCCCATACCACTCATTGTGCCGCAGCGACCTGGGCCGTCAGCAACGATCAAAGGGCACGTTTTCACAATTATGTCATAAATAAGCTTCTCTGGAATATAGAGCGCGCCACAAACGATGCGATACCCATATGCCTCGGCTTCTCCATCAGTATTGTCGTCATCGAGAGGACGACGTTGTCGCCGTTTTCATCATCGTTTCTCATCCACGTTCGAGCTGGTCGTCCTCGGCGTCGTCGTTGACGCTTGCCAGCCGCTGACTGGTGCACCCAACCACGACCGGGACCAATGGGGGTGGAACATTTGAAAAGGGCCGATTTTTGTTTCGTTTTTTGGGTCTAGAGTATTAGGTAGGGTAAACAAAATAATTTGTAGTGTATGCATTTTTTTTTTGGCTGGCTACAATCTCCTTTATTTTGGCTTCCCTAAAACCTCAGGAAACCACTTTGGCACTACGTTAAATCCCCATAATTAAATCCTTTTCTCTAAAATTAAGTTCCCCCATTTAAAGGACTGTCTTGCATAATTCTCTCACTTTATGTCTTGTTGAAATGTACGCATATTCAATGTATACACCAAGCCAGAGTCCACCTTAGTAAGAACTCCTTGAAACCTCTTAGGACTCCTTGAAATCCACTAGAGCTATCCTGAAACTTCTCTGAAATGCCCCTAATACCCGTTAAAACCCTCCTAAATCCTCTTGAGACTTCTTGAAACGCGCTTGAGACCCTCTAAACCCCCTTGAAAACCCCTAAAACGCCCATAGCTCTTCCTCGGGCTTCCATGTAATTATCGCATAAGAAACATTTTTACTGGAACTCCTTTTATGAGTTTTGCAAGAAAAAATCTTAAAATTTCTAGAAAATTATCCAGGATTACCATCATGGAGACCTCCAGAAATTCCTTTGTGGACTCTTTGAGAATTTATTAAAACATTTCTGAAACACAAAGGAGATTCTCTCAGGATTTCTTAGAACAATAATTCCTCTAAAGATTCCTCTTAGTATCTCTTCAAAATGCAACCCGGTCCATAGATTTTTCTTTGAAAATTTCTGCAGGGATTCATCTAGAGATTCTTTCATAAATTTCCCCAGCAATTTTCCATTCAGGAGTTTCACAAAAAAATTCTCAAAAGAGTGAATCTGGTCCACTGGTGGTTTCCTAAGAAGTTTCTTCTGAAACTCTTGCTGGGATTCTTTGATCGATTTTCTAGGAAATTACTTCAAGGATTGCTACATAAGTTCAAGCGTATATTCTTTCTTGTATTTCTCCAAACATTTGTAAAGAAGTATCTCCAGAAATATTGAGAGAATTTTTTTCAGGAGCTTTTCCTTGAGATTTCTCCGAAAATTCTTCTGAAAATTTCTCAAAAAAACTTCTTGAAAGATGCAATTTCCCAAAATACCCCTCGAGGCATCACGCCAAGAGTTCATGGAATATTTCCAAGAATCCCTTCAAAATTTTTTGTAGATATTTATTCAGAAATATCTCCAGAATGTTTTCCAGGAATTCCTCTTGGATTTTCTCCAGTAATTCTTTCAAAAATTAATGGAATTTCTCCAAATTTTTTTTAAGAATTCTTTCAGGAAATTCTCTTTGAATTGCTCTAGGAATCCCCTACAGAATTCCTCCATGAACTTTTGCCAGGTTTCTTCCAGGTATTTCTCCAGGTTCATTTGGAATTCTACCAGAAAATGCTTTAGGAAATTCTTCAGTAACATCTTCAGGAAGTCTTCCAGTTATTCAGTTTTGAACTTTGCTGGAACGCTTTTCTGGGGGTTCTCCCGGGATTTCCTTCTGCAATTCTTCCAAGATTTTTTCCAAAAATGTTCCTAGTTATTCATGAAGAATTTCCCCATGAACTTCTTTCAAGGATTTTCCTAGAAGTTCTCCAGAAATACCACCCCTTCCCGAATTTATTTCCAGAAATTCCTTCAGGAATATCTCCAAGAATTCCTCCTGAAATTTGTTCACAGATTCCTCTGAGATTTACTCCAAAATTTTCTTCGGGAATTCCTTCAGGAATGATTTTGTACTCCTTAAAGACTTCCTCAAAGAATGTCACCAGCAACTCATTAAAAAATTCATCCTAGAGCTTCTCCAGGAATTTTTCCAGGAATTTTCCCATAAATTTCTTCAGAAATTCTTTAATTTATTTCAAAAACTTCTTCAGGAATTCCCACAGAGACAATTCCTCCAGGAGTTTCACCAGTATTTACTCCAGGAATGTTTCCAGATATATCTCCTGGAGTTCCTATAGTTATTTATCTTGAAGTTGTTCCAAGAGTTTCTTCAAAAATTGCTTTAGACATTTTGACTGAAATTCCTCCAAGAATTCCTCCAAGAGTTTATCCATGAACTCCAGAAACGTCAATTCAATTGAATTCACACAATTGCTCCAGATCTTTCTTTGCAATTTTTTCCCGGAATTCCTCCAGAAATTTATCCGGAAATACCTCCACAAATTTTTCAAGGGTTGTCTTTAAGGAGTCCGCCTGGAATTTCTTCAAGAATTCCTCCTAGGATTTTCCCAGGAATTCCTCGAGAGTTTCTGGAAGAAATTTTTCAAGAATTTCTTCTAAAACTGCTCCGAGATTTTTTTTCCATTACTTCCTCCAAGAAGACGTGGGTTTCATGAGGAAAATTCTTCGAGAACATTTTCACGAATTTTACCAGGAATTTGTCCTGCAATTTATAAACGAATTTTCTCATTCTTGAAACCTCCAAGAATTCATTCCGGAATTTCTCTTTGAATTCCTTCTAAGATTTCTCAGGAAATTCTTCCAGAAATTCCCCCTAATTTATATCCAGGCATTCCTTCGGGAACTTCTCCGAGAATTCCTTATGGATTTCCTCTTAGACTTTCACCAAGATTTTCTCCAATTTCTCTTGGAATTCTTCCAAGAATTTCTTCAAAAAATGTTTTAGTTATTTTGACTGGAATTAATCCAAGAATTCCTCCAAGACTTTATCCATGAATTCCAGAAATTTCTCATGAATTTACGCAATTTCATCACAGCTTTTCTCCATTTTTTTTCCCGGAATTTCTCCAGGAACTTCTGGAGGGATTTTCGGAGAAATTCCGGAGAAATTTCTCCGGGGTTTTCTTCCAGCAATTCCTCCAGGACTTCCGCCATGAATTTCTCCAAGAATACTTCCTAGAATTTTTCCAGGAATTCTTCAAGAGTTTCTTGAAGAATTTCTTCTGGTACTTCTACAAGAATTTCTCCTTAAATCACTCCGAGATTTTTTTGTATTACTTCCTCCAGGTATACGTGGGTTTCTTGAGGAAATTTCTTCGAGAATATTTTCACGAATTCCACCAGCAATTTCACCTGTATTTTCTCCTGTTATTTATCCAGGAATTTTCACAGAAATGTCTCTACAGTTTCACGAGGAATATCTTGAGGAACTCTTTATCAAAACCATCCAAGGATTCATCCCAGAATTTCTCTATTATTGCCTCCTGAAATTCCTCCCGCAAAATTCTTCATGAAATTTCTCCAGAAATTCCCACTTAATTTAGGCTTTCCTTCAGGAATTTCTCCTCCTGGAATTTGTTCAGGAATTTACCGAAAGACATTTACCAAGATTTTCTCTAGGAATTCCATCAGGAATATGTTTTGGAATACCTTAAAGACTTTCTCAAAGAATTTCGTCAGGAACTTATCCATAAATTCCTCCTAGTCCAGTAATTTTTACAAGAAATTGAACGGAAGTTTCTCCACGGATTTCTCCCGGAGTTCCATAAGGACATTTTTCCGGAATTTCTCCAGGAATTCTTCCAGGAATTTTGCCAAAAAGTTCTTCAGGAATTCTCAAATGCTTTTTAAAAACATTTTCAGAAATTCCTACTGAAATCCTCCAAGAACTTTTCCTGGTATTTCCCCAGCAGTTTCACCACTATTTCCTTCAGGAATTTTACAAGAATTTTCTCCAGGAATTCTTACAGTAATTCCTCTTGGAATTCTACCAGAAATTTCTTCAAAAATTGCATTAGTAATTTTGACTAGAATTTCTCCAAGAATTCCTCCAACACTTTATCCATGAATTCGAGAAATGTCTCATGAATTTACGCACTTTTTCCGGAAACTTTTGCCGGAATTCCTCCAGGAATTCCTGCGGAAATCCCTCCAGGAATTTCTCCGCGTTTTTCTTTCCGGAATTCTTTCAGGAATCTGCCTTATATTTCTTCAAGAATTCCTTCTAGAATTTTCCCTGGAATTCTTCAAGTGATTTTTTAAAGAACTCCTTCAGGGATTTCTCCAAGAATTTCTTCTGAAATTACTCCGAGATTTTTTCCCATTACTTCCTCCAGAAGACGTGGGCTTATTTAGGAAATTTCTTCAAGAACATTTTCTCGAATTTTACCGGGAATTTGCCCTGCAATTTATCATGGATTTTTTCCCAGGAATGTCTCTAGATGTTTCTCAAGGAATCTAGATGAATTTATTCTTAAATCCCTCCAGGAATTCATCCCGCAGTTTCTCTTCGCCAAGAATTTCTCCAAGAATTGCTACTAGAATTTTTCCAGGAATACTTCAAGAATTTCTTGAAGAATTTCTTCAGTTTTTTCTACAGGAATTTCTCATAAAATGATTCCGTGATTTGTTTTTGTATTACTCCCTCCAGATAGACGTGGGTTTTGTGAAGAAATTTCTTCGAGAACATTGAGTGAAATTTTACCACGGATTTCTGCTGCAATTTCTCCTGTAATTTATTCAGGATTTTTTCCGGAAATGTCTCCAGAGTTCCACGAGGGATATCTTGAGGAACTTTTTTTCAAAATCCTCCAAGAATTCATCCCAGAATTTCTCTATAAATACCTCCTGAAACATACCCGGAAATTCTTCTTGAAATTTCTCCGGAAATTCCAAGGTAATTATTTCCAGGAATTTCTTCAGGAATTCCTCCTCCTGAAATTTGTTCAGGAATTCCTCTAAGACAAGATTTTCTCAAGGAATTCCATTAGAATCTTTTGGAATTCCTTACACACTTTGTCAAAAAAAAAAAAATCGCCAGGAACTCATCCAGATTTTTTTCCTAGAGCTTCTCCAGGAATTTTTACAAGAAATTGTACTAAAATTCTTATTCTCCACGGATTTCTCCCGGAGTTCCATAAGGACATTTTCCCGTAATTTTTCCAGGAATTCCTCCAGGAATTTTGCCATAAAGTTCTTGAGGAATTCTTTAATGCTTTTCAAACACATTTTCAGAAATTCCTACTGAAATCCTCCAAGAACTTTCCCTGGAATTTCTCTTGAACTTTCGCCAGTTTTTCCTTTTGCATATTTTCAAGAATATCCTCAGGAATTCTTACAGTAATTTCTCTTGGATTTTTTCCAGGAATTTCTTCAGAAATTGCCTAAGTATTTAACTGGAATTTCTCCAAGAATTCTAGAAACTTATTCGAGGAACTTTTCCAGAAACTATTGCTTGAAGTTCTCAAGAAGTTTCTTCAGGTATTACTCCATTTATTCAGGGATTTCGTCAAGCATTAATTTGGAAATTGAGCAAGAAAATTTACAAAAGATTCTTCAGAAACATCAGCCATTTCTTTGAATCCATTCAGGGATTTTGTTTTCAGTTTTTTTCAAAGATAATCTCAACAATCACTCCAGAGTCCAGAACCTATTGCTTAGCTATTTTCAGGGATTTTTTTTTCAAAAATGTTTCTTTAAATATCTGAAGTGAGTTCTCCAGTTCTTCTAGGCTTTTTTTTTCGAAGATTCCTCAAAAATTCAAATTTTTCTATTTCTTCAGTGGTTCTCTAGAGAATTCCTCCAGAATTTTTTTATTGTTCCTACAGGATTTCCTTCAGATATTTTTCCAAGTAGTAGTTCATGGATTTTTGTGTATAACTCTCTTCAGAATCCCTTCAGAAAAAGAAAATGAATTAGTTAACAAAAAAAGTTAAAATACAATTGAAAAAAATAAAAAAAAGAAACTGTAAAATTATATTTTCTGATTATTCCTTCAGAGGTGTCTGTAGAAGTTCTTCCAAATATTCCTTCAGAAAATCCTCCGGGGTCCCTTGGAAGTTATTAGGGAATCCCCAAGAGTTTCCTCAAGCATTTTTGGAATTATTTTCAGAGCTTTTCCACAAGTTTCCAATGATTTTTTTTTTCAGAGAATAAGACGGTCATCTACAGGTGTTATATCAGGTATTCTTCAAGGTACCATCTCAGGCATTAATCCAGGAATGGTTTACAAGGAAATTTCATAAATAGCTTAAGGAATGTTTCTTCAGAATTTCAATAACTTTCAATAATTTATTCTTGGAGTTTTCAAAGGTATCCCCAGAAGGATATAAGGGAAGGAAATTCTTGAGACAGTCCGACAGGGATTTCTTGGGGATTCCATCGGCAGTTTCTTAAATAATTCTTCAGTTATTTTTGTGAAATTTCTAGAAAAACTCCTAAAACACTTGGAGGTACATCTGGACGTCAGGGATGTCTGAAAACATCCCAACAATTAAAACAAATCCATGTAGAAAATCCATGTAAGAAAATTTCTCAAAGAAGTCTTGGACAAACCCTGGAAAGAATTTCCGAAGCAATCCCTGTAGGATTTAGAAGAATTAATAAAAATCTCCATAAAAGAACTTTTGAAAAAAAAAAAATTCCCTTGCCAACATTCCTGAAAAAATCTCTGAAAATCTGAAGTTGTCTCTGGAGATCAAACTATCTTCTCTAAGGAACTTCTGAAACCTTGAGGAGTTCCGTGATCATGAAGGCGGACTCTCTCCTGAAGCGAAAAATTCTTCAAGATTTTTCTTCAAGACATTTTCGCCAGAAATTTATCGAAGAATTGTTTTAGGAAGATTTCCATGGGTTCGCCCTGAAACTCCGTCAGGGATTCAGGGAAGTTTCTTCTAGAGATTCGTTTACAAAAGCCATCGGGAATTTCTCCAGGTGTTTCTTCCGAATTTTCTATAGGGATTCTATCAGAAATTCTTTCAAACATTCTCTTACAAATTCGTTCAGTGGTTTCTTCAGCAAGTTTTCCAAAGACTGCTTCAGAAATCCGTACAGGTATTCCTTCAAAAAGTCCTCCAGAGATTTGTTCAGGAATTGGTCTATAGGGATTTCATTTAAAATTCACACAGGAAGCTTCTTTGGACATTCATTCAGAATATCATGCAGAAGTTCCTCCGGATGATTTTGCATGATCGCTTTCAGTGATCCAAACAACAATTTATCCTGAGATTCTTGCAGAAGTTCGAACAGAGATTTCTTCAGTATTTTCTAAAGATATTCCCCTATGCAAATCCACAGAATTTTCTCTAAAATTCCCTCCAAGGAAAACCTTAAGAATATGTTTACGGATTTTTTAAGGAATTTATTCAGAAATGTTTCATTGGAATTTCAACAGGAATTCCTTTAAAAATATCTTAAGAGTTTTTTTTCTACGGATCATAACAGGAGCCTAACTTGGCGTTTCTCCAACTATTTCTATGGGAATCCGTTAAACGAATATGGCCATAAATCGCTCCAGGATTACATATAGGAAATCTTTCAAGAGTTATATTAAGAATCCAGGAATTCTTCTGAATTTTCCTCTAAACTTTCACAAGAGACTTTTTCAGAATTGTATGGATTTCTTCGAGAATTTCAGGAAAGGCTTACTTCAAAAAAATGCCCATTGATTTATTGCGGAAATTCCTTTTACTTCTACAGAGATTCTTTCGGATTTTTTCCCCCAAGTGTCCCTTCAAGAATTCCTTAAAAACTTCCGAAGGATTGCCTTTATAAACTCCTGGTGATACCTTTGGAGATTCTAAGAAGAATATCTGGAACATTTCCGGAAGGGATTCCCTTATAACATTTTCTGAAGCATTTCTGAAGTTATCTCTGGAGGAGTGCCTGGATGAATACCTAGGAGAACACCTAAAGAAGCCCTCTGAAATACCTGCTTAATTGGAAGTTATTCGCAGGAAAAATAGCTTGAAAAATATGTGAACATCCTGAAGAAAATCATGAAGAAATTTCTGAAAAAAAAACTCTCCTCATAATTGAAGCAGAAAACCCTGGATAAATTGTAGACATCGGTACTGGTGGAATTCTCGAAGGAATCATTCAATAAATTTCTGAGGAATCCCTGGAGAATTTTCTGGAAGAATCCCTGGATAAACTCCTGGAGATATCTTTGCAAGAATTCTTAGAAGAATAGTTTATACAAGTTCCGAAGAGATTTGTACACAAAAACCGCTCAGGTAATGTTTGCAGGAGATTCTATAGAAACAAAAACATCTTGAAGGAATTCTTCAGAGAACCACTGAAGAAATGTCTGAAAAGTATATATTTTGGAATGAATCTATGAAAAGAGCTGGAGAACCCACAACAGGTATTCACAGAAAAATATCTTGAAAAATTCTTTAAAATATGCCATGCAATATATTCTGGAGTTTATTCTGCAGGAATTGTTGAGAGAATCTTTAGAGGAAGTTCTGTATATCTACAGAAAAAAAAATCTGATAGAATCCCCGAAGAAAGGTCTGAATAAATCCTAAGCATTCCCTGAAGGAATACCTTCAGGAGCTTCTGCAGAAACTGCTACAGGAACTTCCAGAAGAATATCTTGAGAATTTTCGACGGGTATTTCTAAATAAATGCTTGAGAGAATCTCTTAACTTGTGAAGCAATATGTGAAGGTACCTCTGGAACGAATATTTTTAAAATGAGATCCTCGAAAATCGCTTGTATTTCTAAAGGAAAACCCTACAGAAATTTTTAAAATAATCTCCGAAATTCTGTGGAAAAATCTCCTGGAATAGCAGCTTTCCAAATAGCAGAAGGAATAGCAGAAATTCCAAAGCAAAAACTCTAGGAGAAAAATCTAATAATATTCGTGAAAGAATTCCTTCTAAGCCTTTGGAAAAATACATGAGAGAATACATGCACGAACTTCTGTTTAAATCCTGAAAGAAAATGAATGCCAGGAGGATTTTTTTTAGTTAATCGTTTATTTAAGGCTCATGCGCCTTCAGACATAATGGACCCGATTAATTCTAGAATTTTTTTTACAATTTCATGTGTGTGACTTATCTACTAGGTTAGCTTTGGGGAACCGTAAAACTCGTGGTTTGGCTGAGGTTAGGGGGAACCAGGAGGAATTGCTGAAGAAACTTATTTCACGATAATAGTGAAAAAAAAATCATTCTAGGGAATCTTGTGAGAATCTTGTTTCTAAAAACATAAATCTCGGAGAAATCTTCAAAACAGATCAATTTTGTGAAAAAATAATTCATTGAATATCCTGGATAACCGTGAGTTCCTGAAAACTTGTTAGGGGTTGAATCCCCTTTGAATTTCTACCAGACCATTTCACATGTTACACTCGAATCCGAGCCCAAACAAGCTTGAACGCTTACACTTCTCACCGAAATTTGGATGGCAAATTGCGAGTAAAGGTGGGAGAAATGTTTCCACCCAAATGCCAATATCCGACACCACATCGACCTATCCCGTCCCGGTCGAGCCGCCGACCACCCGCCTCACCCCGTTCAGTCGAACGCGCCCAGCAAAATGATGTGATTGGCATTTTTGGGGTTTTCTGGGCTGGCGATCGTTGCTGCGACACGCAATCAATCCCTCTCTGTTTACAATATTTCTTCATTCAATTATGATGGCGGAGCTCGCGGGTGGTGAAGTCCGGATGTGCGGGAGTCAGTATACCACCCACCACCCGCTGAGATTCTGCGAGTTTCAGCGGTTCGGTGACCGGAAAATCCAACTCATTCGGAATGGAGGTAAACATAATTCAGAAAAAGTTTTTCAACCATTTCCGCAGGGTGGATTATTCATATTTCTAGTGCGTGAACTTTGTTGAAAACCAACACGACGACGGCTAACGGGGCGCGGTGGAATAATTTTCGTTTGCTTTTATGATAAAAGTTTTTTTTTTCATTCTCACTACTGAACATTTTGCCCAGCATGTGAATATATTTTGATTCCACTTTACCTCCCTTGAATGTTATTTTACGTACACTTTTACTGTTGTTACTGTGCTGAACTGCTTTTATTTCGTCGTCTCTCAAGGACTATGTGTGTGAGCTTGAGGGTTTTCATGTATGTAGCCGCCACCCCCTCGTCACGGCCACAATCATGTGGGGGGATCACTATCCATCACGTGTGCAATATTGTTAGTTTTGTACACTAGGGTGAGGTTTATTTTTCAGAATTTATTGAAGCTGACAATGCATGTGCGTTACGTAATGTTCTATGAGCTCTTGCACAGTTATTACCTATTTCAGAGTTCAGCCAACTGACAAAATTTTCATTCGTTTCTCCTTTGACCGACAGGATGTCCATCATAGGGCCCATTATAATCTTTTTCTTTGTAAACCAAGGGAGGGGGGATCACCTGAAGGTCCAGGTAGTGTGAGGTTAAGGCCATCTTCTACAATAAAAACAAAAGCCACGTCTCTCCCAACGTGTCTCCGGAAACATCAAGAAGGCATGGGCATGGGATCCAACCTAGTAGACCGACGCCACGACAGCACCACTACCGGGACTTCCTCTCCGCGGCCACTTAATTGCTGTAAGGGTCGATCCGCAGGGCACCGGTATGACCTACGAAGCCGACTCCGAACCCCTGGACCACCTCTTGTACTGCATCTGAACTAGCCATTCTCCGAGTCCACGCGCCACTTCCTTTGTAGCTCCCAGAAGATATGGGTGATAGCCGTTGAAACGGCGTTCCAGCCAAACTCATCCCTACACATCCTCTGGACCAAATTGTCCGGAATTGCGTCCTCCCCGCATGCGGTCACACATTGTACGAAAACGCGGGCACTCGAACAAAACGTGTTCCGCCGTTTTCTCTAAACCACTGCACACTGGGCATTCGAGAGAATCCGCATGCCCGAAACGGTGTAGATACTGTCGGAAGCAACCATGGCCTGTAAGGACCTGTGTAAGGTGGAATGTAACTTCCCCATGGCGCCTATTAATCCAACTATCTGCCCTCGGTATCAACCTATGGGTGTACCTTCCTTTAGTGGAACTGTCCCACGCGCGCTGCCATTTGGCCATAGAGGCCATCCTGGCAGTCCTGCGTATGCCTCTTGTGCCGCGCATTTCGAAGCACTCCATGTCTTCACTGATAAGGATGCCGATAGGCACCATACCAGTAACGACGCAGACAGCGTCGTAAGACACGGTAAGGAAACGCGCTTACAACCCTCAGGCACATAAGCATGTAAGTACTTTCCAGCTTCCGTCGGTTGCATTTAGCACTTAGCGCAGTGCCCCACGCCGGGCCGCCATACCTAAGTATGGACGTAGCAACACTAGCCAGAAGCTTGCGCTTACTGGCGTACACCTCAGAGCTATTGGACATCATCCGGGACAGTGCCGCAATAGCTGTGCAGGCTTTTTACAGGCATAATCGACGTGGCTACCGAAGGTTAGCTAATCGTCGATCATCACGCCCAAGTGTTTGACGGAGCGCTTTGACAGGATAGTGCACTCAACTACACTGATCACCGCCTGCTGCACCGACTTCGGGTTGTTAAAAACCGTCGCCTCAGTATTGAGGTGAGCCAGCTCCAGTTTCCTGGACCGCATCCACGCCCCCACGCCTCCACAACCTTGATCGAGTCGTTGGTAGTCAAATTCAGTGAACCTTAACATTCTATTGAGGATGATCTTTTCGAGCACCTTCCCCACCGTGTCAATCAAGCATATTGGTCTATATGCCGACGGGTCTCCGTGTGGTTTCCCCGCCTTTGGCAATAGTACCAGGCTCCGCCTCTTCCAAGCTTCTGGGAAAACTCCCTCGTCTAGGCATTTCTGCATAACAGACCTGAACATCTCGGAAGCCTCCGCAATAGCTACTTTTAAGGCCAGGTTCGGAACTCCGTCCGGATCTGGGGGCTTACTACGCTAAGGGACTTTGCTATCCCCGCAAGTTCCACATCGGTGACCCTCTCCTCATCGCCAGCCCCAGTCCCCGGCTGTCCTACGAAAGGAGGCCAAGGACTATGATCATGACGCGGAAAAAAGCCCTTCGATGATCTCCTCCAACATCTCTGGAGATTGCTCTGTAGGAGCCATTACACCTCTCGTCTTGGCCATAACGATCCTGTAGGCATCACCCCACGGGTTCACATTGGCACTCTGACAGAGACCCTCAAAGCAGGCCTTTTTGCTTGCTCTTATATCGGTCTGAAGCGCGGCTTTTGCAGCGGCGAACACCACCCGCTGTTCGTTTCGCTCTTCCTCTGATCGTGCTCGCTGCATCCGCCGCCTAGCCCGTAGGCAGGTGCGGCGCAGGTCCGCAATCGCGTCGGTTCACCGAAAAGCCGGTGGCCTCTCATTTCTAGGGGGACTCGCCTAGGCATGGTCACATCACACGCACGTGAGAGCACCGCTACCAGCTCGTCGCCGTCTAAACCTAGTAAGTTTCACGCACGTCGGAGCGCCTCCCTAAATACCACTTCTTCGAAGTATGATGTCTTCCACCTGCGAGTGCTTAGCCTTGGCCTAGCCGCCTCTTCCTCTACCCGCTGCCTGCTTGTTGTTGTTGTAGTCGATACTGTAGCGAACCGTCAGGTGATCGCTATGAGTGTAACCATCGTCTACCCTCCAGTTCAAACTTCTTGTTAGGCCAGGACTACAAAAAGTAACGTCAATGATTGACTCCGCACCGTTCCGACTGTAGGTACTCTTGGTACCGACGTTAGCCAGATCGACATTTAGCATGGCCAACGTCTCTAGCAGGATCTGACCCCGCTGGTTCGTGAATTGGCTTCTCCATTCCACGGCCCAGGCATTGAAATCACCCTCTATTACCACCGGCCTTCGCCCTGTGAGCACGGTCGTCATACAATCAAGCATCTGCGTGAACTGCTCGATCGACCAACGCGGAGGTGCATAACAGCTACAGAAGAAAACCCCGTTTACTTTGGCGACCACGAAGCCCTCATAGGTAGTGAACACCAACTCCTGGACGGGGTATTAACCCGTCGTCCATATCGCCGCCATTTTACCGGACCCATTCGCGACCCAATTGCCGTTGCCGGTGGGTACACGGTAAGGGTCTGCTATGATGGCGATATCCGACTTCCATTCAGGAACTGCCTGACAATGCAGTTGCTGAACCGCATCACAGTGGTTCAGGTTCAGCTGCGTTACTTGCACTGTGATTTGTTGTTCCCTACGGCTTTCTTGAAGGCTGGGCACCTTAGACCACCCGTTGGGTGTCTGTTGTTCGTGGATTTCCCAGTACAAATCAGACACGTCCACCAGCCGTCGTGCAGCCTTGTGCCTTATGGCCTTCACCGCCGCATCTCCTTCAAAACTTGCTCCTGTCAGGGCCTTTACAGTCACTCCTTTAGACCGCCTTAAATGGCCATGAGACCCCCGAGACCCCCTGAAACACCTCCTGTGTTCCTTTGAAACGTCCCTGAAAGCTTATGAAACACTCAAACACTTCCTGAAACCCCTTGGCTACTTTTGGAACGCCTCTGAAAACCCAATGAAAACTTCCTGAAACCCGCTGGGATCCCTTGAAATGCTCCTAAAACCCCCTGAATCGCCTCCGAGAACTCCAATAAAGCCTCCTGCGACCCCCTGAAACTTCCTGAGATCCCCTGAAACGACACCTTCTGGCTTTCGCCACCATCTGGATGCTGAGTTCACCGTAAAGTGCAGCGATCTCGTGGTTCAACCTTCTCCGCCACACACCATTCTTCTGCACACCGCCGAAGATCGTCCTTAGCACGCGTCCCTCGAAAACTCCGAGTGCTCAGGTCCTCCTCGAGCATGGTCCATGCCTGGTATCCGTAGAGGATCACCGGTCTTATTAGCTTTTTGTACATGGTGCACTTGGTGCGTGTGTGAAGCTTCATCTAGAGCCCATAGAAGGCACGACTTCCACTGATGATACGCCTTCGTATTTCATGGCTAGCAATGTCGTCAGCCGTCAGTAAGTATCCGTGGTAGATGAATTCATCCACCAACTCGAAGGTATCGCCGTCTATCGTAACATTACTACCCAGGCGGATCCGGTCGTGTTCGGTTCCACCTACCAGCATGTACTTTGTTTTTGAGGCATTCACCACCAGTCCAACCTTAAGGTTTGCTGCTTCGCGTTTTAGGCGGGTGTACAGCACTGCCACCGTTCCAAATGTTTTGGCGATAATGTCCATGTCATCCGCAAAGTACAAAAATTGACCAGATTTAGTGAAAATCGTTCACCAGCTGTTGAGCCAAGCTCCTAGCATCACACTTTCCAGAGCGATGTTGAAGAGTGGGTATGAGAGTCCATCACCTTGTCGCAGTCCCCGTCGAGATTCGAATGAACTGGATAGTTCACCGGAAAATCTCACGCAGTTTTGCGCATCGTCCATCGTTGCTTTAATTAATCAGGAAAGCCTCTGCGCGGCAGGGAATGAAATTATCGATCACGATCGCAATCATAGAAAACTCTCTCACGTGCATTATCGGCGAAAAAAGACGTGCGTTAAATTCAGATCCGGTTTTCTCCCGAAATTTGCCTGCTGATAATTATCGCGATAACCGGCAAGGTGATAAAGTTAAATAGCGAAAATGGCAAGAGCAATTTTCAGTTTTCGGCTATCTTCGGTCGTGGACAACGGCAGCGAACGATAAACATTTATCGCTGGAAAAGGAATCGTTGAATTGTTCGGTTGCTGTAAAAGGCCGATTTTTGTCTCAATTTGCTGATAATTGCATTCCCTGCTGCGCGGTCGATACTGTCGTATGCCGCTTTGAATTCGATGAACAGGTGATGCGTTGGGACCAGGTATTCACGGCATTTCTGGAGGTTTCGCCGTACGGTGAAGATCTGGTCCGTTGTCGACCGACCATCGATGAAGCCGGCTTGATAACTTCCCACGAACTTATTCGTTTTAGGCAACAGGCGACGGAGGATGATCTGGGATACCACTTTGTAGGCAGCATTCAGAATGGTGATCGCTCTGAAGTTCTCACATTCCACATGGTCGCCTTTCTTGTGAATAAGGCAGATTACACCTTCCTTCCACTCTTACGGTAGCTCTTCGGTTTCCCAGATCCTGACTATTAGCCGGTGCAGACAGTTGGCGAACATTTAACTTTTCTGGACCCATCTTGATGAGTTCAGCTGTGATACCATCCTTACCAGTTGCTTTGTTGGATTTCAGCTGATGAATGGAATCCTTAACTTCCCTCAGCGTGGGAGTTGGTTCATTTCCGTCCTCCGCTGCACTGGCGTCGTCGATTCTTCCGTTGCCGTGGGCTCCCGTGCCTACGTTCAGGTGCTGATCGAAGTGCTGCTTCCACCTTTCGATCACCTCACGTCCGTCCGTCAAGAGGCCTCCGTCTTTATACCTGCATATTTCGGATCGTGGCACGAAGCCGTTGCGGGATGCGTTGAGCTTCTGATAGAGCTTCCGTGTTTCTTGGGAACGGCACAGCAGTTCCATTTCTTCACACTCCGCTTCTTCCAGGCGGAGCTTTTTCTCCCGAAAGAGGTGGGTCTGCTGTTTCCGCTTCTGTTTATAACGTTCCACGTTCTGTCGAGTCCCTTGCTGCAGCATTACCGCCCTCGCTGCGTTCTTCTCCTCCAAAACCCGTCTGCACTCTTCGTCGGACCAATCGTTCCGTCGATTTCGTTCCACGTACCGTAAACCGGGGTCAAATTGATCAACGGGGTGAAATTGATCATTCGGGTACTACATTGTAATTCCATAAGAGGAACTCCTAAGTGTCGTAATGATCCTAAACTTTTTACGTCATCTGATTCGTAGATGTCTAGAGATGAGTGTAGACTTTTAATTTTTTAGAAAAAAGTTAGTTTTGCCTTATTTTTTTAAGAATTTGCAATGTATTTCTCATTTAGCTGAAATCATTGCTACTAAACAATCGATTGCTAATAGGACTACCCGTAAATTCTCTAATTTAACATTTTTGTGGAGCCTTGGTTGGGAAGTTATCTAGCTAATCACAACATGAAATAGTAAAAAAATAGTTCATTTTATGATGAAATAGTCATTTATTGTGATAGAAATCACTTATTTCAAATGAAATTGCCTGCCTTCAGGCGTTTAAGGGGAAATTTCAAAATTTAATTTTACATTTAAAGTATTAAATTCACTAATTGTAAGATTTAAAACGCGTTATTCGGTTTCAGAAGAGCAAAATTAAGTGGAGACGGAAATTTTCCTTTCCAACCGATGCTTAATTGTATACTGATCAAATTCGCCCCAAAGTGGCACTGCCATTTTTTTTTTATTTTTGGAGTTATTTAACTTAAAGTTTAAATTTGTTGAACAAAAATCTGTCACATGGTTCCATGGAGATCCACTGGGTACTTGTTTTACAGCAATTATTTTGGCAATATTTCAATTGCCACTGATGTTATCCCCAAAAGTTGTTTTAAAGTGATCAATTTGACCCCGGATTACGGTACCCGATGTTGTTCTCGGCTGCGTCGTGGATGGCTGCTTTCACTGTACTCCAGCAGTCCTCTAGAGGGGCCTCATCGAGCTCGCCCTCGTCTGGCAACGCGGCTTCGAGATTCTGTGCGTATGCTGAGGCGACATCCGGTTGCTTCAGTCGCTCTAGGTTGTACCGTGGCAGTCGCCGGTACCGTACATTGCTGATGACGGAGAGTTTTGGGCGCAGTTTGACCATCACCAGATAGTGGTCGGAGTCGATGTTGGCACCACGATAGGTCCTGACGTCAATAATGACGGAGACGTTACTTACCTTACCGGTCAGGCTAAGGCCGGGGTGGCCTCTGCTGTACATAGTAGCCGCCTCCATTCCACTCGGTCCATGGCTGTTTGTCTCCAGTTCCGCACTCTGCGTAGGGTCCGCAGATCGTCCTCCACTTGGTCGACCCACCTAGCTCGCTGCGCTCCACGTCTTCTTGTACCGGTCGGATGACTCTCGAGAACCATTTTAGTCGGGTTGCTATCCGACATCCTGATGACGTAATCCGCCCACCGTAGCCTCCCGATTTTCGCGGTATGGACGATGGTTGGTTCTCTTAGCAGCTGATGCAGCTCGTGGTTCATTCGCCTTCTCCAAGTCCCGTCTTCCATCTGCACTCCGCCGTAGATGGTACGCAACACCTTCCGTTCGAAAACTCCAAGGGCGCGTTGGTCCTCTGCACGTAGGGTCCATGTTTCGTGCCCATAGAGGACGACCAGTCTAATCAGCGTTTTGTAGATGGTTAACTTCGTGTTACGGCGAACTTTGTACGATCGTAGAGTTCTGCGGAGTCCAAAGTAAGCACGATTTCCTGCCACAATGCGCCTCTGAATTTCTCTGCTGGTGTCGTTGTCGGCGGTCACCAGTGAGCCCAAGTACACGAATTCTTCAACCGCCTCGATTTCATCACCGTCGATATGAATTCGGGGAGGCGGGCGCGGTGATTCCTCCCTGGAGCCCTTTGCCATCATGTACTTTGTCTTCGACACATTAATGACTAATCCGATTCGCCTGGCTTCACTCTTTAGTCGGATGTACGTTTCCGCCATCGTCTCAAATTTACGAGCAATAATATCAATATCATCGGCGAAACCAAGCAGCTGAACGGACTTCGTGAAAATCGTCCCACTCGTGTTTATCCCCGCTCTTCTTATTGCACCTTCCAAAGCAATGTTGAACAGCAAGCACGAAAGACCATCAGCTTGCCGTAACCCTCTGCGAGATTCGAAGGGACTCGAGAGTGTCCCTGATACTCGAACTACGCACATCACTCGATCCATCGTCGCCTTGATCAACCGTATCAGTTTATCCGGGAATCCGTATTCGTGCATAATCTGCCATAGCTGTTCTCGATCGATTGTATCATACGCCGATTTGAAATCGATGAACAAGTGATGTGTGGGCACGTTGTATTCGCGGCATTTCTGCAACACCTGGCGGATGGCGAACATCTGGTCCGTTGTAGCGCGTTCACCCATAAATCCAGCCTGATATTGCCCCACGAACTCTCTTGCAATCGGTGATAGACGGCGGAATAAAATTTGAGAGAGTATCTTGTAGGCAGCGCTCAGTAGTGTGATCGCGCGGTAGTTCCCGCAATCCAACTTGTCGCCCTTTTTGTAGATGGGACACACGATACCTTCCATCCATTCCTCCGGTAATACTTCCTCCTCCCAAATCTTGGTAATGACCCAGTGTAGTGCTCTCACCAGTGCTTCTCCACCGTATTTTAGAAGCTCGCTTGGTAGTTGATCTGCTCCAGCGGCCTTGTTGTTTTTCAACCGGCCAACCTTCTCCTCAATCTCTTGAAAGTCAGGGGCCGGAAGTCTCGTCCTGTGCACATACTCCTAGATCTGTTACCACGCCACCTTCGGTACTTGCAACGTCGCCATTGAGGTGCTCATCGTAATGCTGCCGATGACGGAGACGTGCCGTCCGTCAATCAGAACGTGGTCGATTTGAGATTCCGTCTGCTGTGGTGATCTCCAGGTGTAACGATAAGGGAGGCTGTGTTGGAAGAAGGTGCTACGTATGGCCATGTTTTTGGAGGCGGCGAAATCAATGAGTCGTAAGCCGTTCTCGTTTGTCTGCTGATGGGCGCTGAACTTTTTCATCGTCGGTCTGAATTCCTCCTCGTTGCCTACCTGAGTGGACCAACATAATGTGATCTTGAAATAAATATCACATTATTTTTCTTTGTTAAAAATAAGAAAAAAAAATTCAAATTTCAGATATAAGGAAATGAAAAAAGTCGCACCCTACTTTGCACCCCCACCCCCCGCTGAAGGGGTGTGCCACTAGCGCTCGCGGGGCAACCCGCTGGGCACTTTGGCGTTAGCCGGGATTCATGTTCTCGCATTTTGTTTTCCCCGTTGGTTGTTGCTCGTTGCTGGCTCGGTGTCGTGCCTGGAGAAGGGAGGGATTCATTCCGCAAACAGCTTTTAGAGGTATATTTATGTTCGGTCCTTATCGTGAGCGAGCGGGAGCGCATCCGTACCCCTCGCGGGAGTTTATGAAAACAAATTTCAAACGAAAATAAAACATTTCACATTCTAGAATGTGAATGTGAACGGAACACGAGAACGGACGGACGGGTGATGGACGAGGGTCGCTTTCGAGAGGGGGATGTGGTTGGTCGCGTTAGTTGGTGCCTGCCGGAGCGGGATGAATTTATTCAAATAGGAAACAACCGGATGGAAAACGACCATAAAGCGGTGACGATGGTATCACCGTAAACAAAGTTTCAAATAAAATAGTTACTGGAACACTTTGTACGGTGTTGCTGTGAAACTAACCTTGCAAACTGTGTATTTATTTTGTAATTGCGGTGACAACAAACTTGTAACTTCTTAACTTTTCTTGCCTTTAAAGCTTAATGATGAATCCATCAATTTCAATATAATCAAGATTCATGTAAATCCTGGGCTATAGCAGGAGCAAGGCTATACTGAGGTTATCTGGGCTAGATTTTCCCCTCCCAAAATTATTTCATAATGTCTTTGGCTAACTTGATAAACTTGAGAAGCTCAGTCTCAGATAGAACATCATAGAAATACTTAATTAGAAGAAGAATGAAAATTGTGAACGAACTCAAGTGAAAGCCATGTACAGATACCCAGAATTCTAGAGGCTTTCACTTAAAATTTGCATCCATTTCTCTGACTTCCGAGGCAAGATTTTTATGCTTCTTTCAGTCTAAAATATTTTCGCTTCAGCCGTACCCAAATACTTCATACATTTTATGACCGCTTTTAAGCAACCCAACTGCCTCTTTAAACGCTGCTCAAGCGGTCCATAAGAGCATCAGAAAAAAAATCCCTTCCGTTTTGTTCCGCTAAACCTCGGTTCGGAAACTGTCCTTTTTTTCCGAGAGCGTGTCTATCCCGAGGGAAACTGCCCAATAAAGTACAGTAACGAGGGTGGAAGACGATGCTGCGTTGGTTGCTATGGCCCTGCCCCGGCCAGAAGGTATTCTTATTAGCCAGTCAGCAGACTTTCCAGCCGGCCAAATCAGAGGTAGTAAATTCACTTACATTATGCTTCTTGGTTGAACGACTATACGCAGCGAACGAACATAGTCCAGGAACTGGCGCCGGCCACTTTTCTCTCATCCATTCATTGTGTGTTCGAAACGGATCTAATCAACCAATTAATCGACCATTAAAGATGCACAGACCCGTGCCATGGTTGTACTTCATTAGCGTCTAATTGAATTCCGGAAATGGGGAACATCAAAGCTATCGCCGGATGGACGCCCACCGTTCATCAGTTGGCGTGTATGAGGAATTTAATCTGAAACAAGTAATTCCACATGATACTGTGAACCAGCATCCTCGTTTGCGGGGAACGGAGGGTAAATGCACCTGGTAGGTGTTCAGTAATTCTTTCTTCAGGAGGTCTTTCAGGGATCCTTGATGGTCATCTAAACAAAATTTCCTTATAATCTTGAAAGAGGGTGCAATTTCCCAGGGCAATGTTGAACAGCCAGCGCTTGTCCCTGTCTGACAAGTTTTGCACAAAGCCCGACTAGTCAATTGAGTAAACTTCCCGGGAAAGCCGTTATCGAACAGGTCACCAAATTCTGTGGGCTCAGTTAACCTTCATCTGTACCAGCTATATTGTTGACCTTTATCTGGTGAATTTCATTGTTAACTTCCCGGAATACTCCACACTTTGGATAACTCGCCAAACACTTCTTTCAGCCACCGCATAATCTGTCTGCTCCAAGACTGCCACTCTGCTCTTAGTCATCACTCTTGGTGAACGAAATGATACAAGTAGCCGACATTCTTGAGCAGATCTCCCCTACTGGAAAACTTCGTGAAGTCTACGACGAACTCGCAAACTGCTACGTGGTGATTGACCACTCTGACTTCTTCCTGTGGCTCCGCAAACTTCGCTGGTTGACGTGGCCACTCACTTTCTGCGTGATACAAGAATTCAGGTCCTGTGAACCACGGACTGGTTGGATCGAAGCAGGGTCCTCTTCCCCACTTTGTACCCTTGTCCGCAACGTTCAAACTCGATGGTACGTAGTGCCACTTCTCCACGCGTGTCTCTGTCTCTGGCTGGGCCATAGTTCGGGAAGTAGCATTGCGGAGTTTGAGCCTGCGTCAGGTTTGGATCTAGTCTCACTCAGCGCTGCCAGCTTTCGTAGGTTTCCGCCGTTATTGGATCATCCCACAATACACGAGATCTCCAAACGTTCCGGATTAGGATTTTTCCGTGCACAATGTAGGTAGCTACGATCAGTGGCGTAGCAAGAGGGGGTGCGGAGGTGCGGTCCGCACCGGGCCCCCGAGTTCAAGGGGCCTCCAAATCAGTGAAGGTTTCTTACACTAGTTTGAATAAAGTTTTTTAAATAGTGAAAGTTTGCTACAATTATAAGTTCAATACTTGCAGATCTGCTGAAGGGTTTGTAGGGGCCCCTTCGTGAATTTTGAAATGGGCACACAGATGACTTATTTGAAGTTCTTTTTTTTCGATGATTGCTCTTTGTACCTACAGGGGCCCCAAAATACAAGAAAAAATGTGCTAGAAATCAAAATATAATTTTACGAAATTTAGTACCGATATGGAAGTAAAATTCATGAGCTTAATGAAAATGTCCCTGATATTTATCCCAACCACAGGACCAAACATAGCTGTTTACTTAGCTTAGGATACCAGTTGAAATTCAGAGGTCTCATTTATTAAAGTTAAGATCTGAACACATGTCACGTCGAAACTGTAATAACAAAAGTTTGTGGATAAGTTTTACTGTCGTATAAAAAATGCAATCAACTTATTCCAACTATTTCATCAAGTATTTCTTTCTACATATTCCTTGAAGGGTTTCTGCGGGAATTCCTTCAGTTAGAGTCCTTGTCTCTGGGGATATCTTTTACGATTTATCAGGAGTTCTACAAAAGTTCCTCTAAGATTAACTTCAGAACTTTTTTCAGGGATTACTTCAGAAATTACTCTAAGCATTGATTTAGGAAAGCTTACAATGATGCATTCCTTCAGGAACTTCTCCAAGCATGTCTACAGGAACTTCTCAATAAATCCTTCAGGAATTCCTTCAGACATTCGTTCAGGAATACCTCTTCAAACTCCTTCATAGAATCCTATAAGGATTATGTCATGAAGTCCTTCAAGGAATCCCTCAGATGAGCCTTAAGAAATAATCTTGTAGGAGTTCCTCATGGAAAATATTTCTCATGAATTTCGGAGATTACGCTTGGAGTTATACCTGAATGGATCCTTGGACGATTTTCTAAAGAAATTGTGGAGGTATTCCCGAAGGAGTTCTTGTAGAAATGTTTGCAAGAATTTTTGGAGGAATTTCTATAGAATCTTTGTCTTGATGAATTCCAAGACGTATTCGGAAAGAATCATTGGATTGATTTTGCAGGTATCTTTGATGACATTCTTGAAGGATTACTACAGTACAAGGAGTAGCTTGAGGATTTAGGTAAAGAATTCCTGAAGAAATTTTGAAGGCAAAGAGATTTTTGGAAGAACTAATGATGACATGACTATTATTTCTCAAAGAAACCAATGGCGAAAACCTCAATGAATTCCTCTCAAATTCTTTGGAGCAAATCGAAAAATAAAAGAGATTCTGTATATTTGGAGGAATTTATGCAGGAGGCTTTGGGTGAAATTCTGTATAAATCCTTTGAGGATGAATGTGTTCATACTTGTAGGATTATGTAACTGAGCAAGAACCGTGTTACTCCCAGCAAGGATGAAACCCCCGTCTTCAAGCCTCAGGGTCGGCAAGACGCTCGTGACACTCCGCAAAAAGAAAACACTTTTAGGTCGGCAAAGGAAACTCCCTCCATATTCGTGGTCTAGCTACACTTTTATTCCACTTCCTCTTGACAAATCTCATCAATACTGGACGTTACACTGACACTTGTTACAATTATCTGAAGGAAAACTTTAAAAAATCCTTGAACAAATCTATGTATTGTAGCTTGAAAAAAATCCTTGGAGAAAAAGATTAAATCTTCAATGAACTTCCATAAAAGATTATTGAAAAGGACTTCAAAAATTCGCATAAGGAATCTTTGGTCGTTTTTCTACCGCAATTATTGGAGGAATCCTAACGAAATCCCTGCAGGTAGAAGTAAAGGAATGCTTGAACAAATTCTTAAGAAATCCTTTGAAGGACTTCAAGAAAAACCATTTGAGGCATTGCAAAATGAAATTCTTGGAGAAATTTCTTAAAAAAAGAATTCCTGAAGGATTCTTCTCCAAAATTACTGAAGTGAAGAATCATTTGTGGAAATCTTAAAAAACTTTTTATAGAATTCATGGGGATACATATAATTGAAGAAATTGCTTCAGAAACGCCTCCTGCATGCGTCCTCCATTGTAGCAACTTTCGAAGGAAAACTCACAGTAGAATTTTCTGGAGGAATTTCTGTGAGAATTCTGGAAGGAAATTTATTTTTTTATTATAATTTCCGATGCATTTCTTCGGAAATTTCTTTTGGATTTTTTTTTCACCAATTACTTTGACAATCCGTGCAGCAATACGTTAAGGAATATCTTGATCTCTTCAGCAAATACTCTAAAAATTTTCTTCGGAAATTTCTTTGGGAATTCTGATTTCATTCTGCATTATTTCTAGAAAATGTCTGTGGCTATTATTTTGGAAATTGTTTCAGCTATTGTGTCGAAAATTGAGTGTCATATCCCTTTGGTAAAATTTGTCAAGCTTTTTTTTTAGGATCTCGATTAGAAGTATTATTGAAAATTTCTGCGGCAAATCTATTGAGAAATTGTTAGGCAATTCCTTTGAAAACTTCTTTAATGAACTCTCGGCAATATTTCAGCAATGACTTTACGAACTTCAGATTTTTATCTCTACGGAAATTTCTTTAAAAAACTTGTCTGCAACCTTTTGCTGTTTTTTTACTATTCATTTGAAAAATCATCTGATAATTACTATGGGAATAACTTTAATACTCTTTTGCAAATTTCTTCGCCAATTCATATGGAAATTGGTTGGTTAATTCATTTGGCATTTTTTTCGGCAATTCTTTTGGAATTTGTTTTGGTAGCTCTTTTGATAATTTTTCGGCAATACATATTCGAAATTGATTTTAGTTATTATTTTTGAAGTTTCGATATTCTTTGGGCAATTGCTTTGGAAATTTTTCAGGAAACTCCTACGGGATTTCAGCAATTTCATTGAAAGTTTCACCGGCAGTCCCTTTGCTAATATGCCTGAAATATACGTTTGTTTTTATTTCAATAGTTCCTTTAGAAATTCATTCGACAGGTACTTTGAAAATTCCTTAATCAATTCGTTTGACTGACTCCGGTAATTCCTCAGAAAATTCCTTTGGTAATTCCTCTGGATTTTTCTTTCCATAATTCTTTACGAAATAACGTCTGTTGTGCAGCTAGTTTTTGTCTGGTTTTGCAGTTCTATGAGATACACTCTTGCGAATTGAAAAAAAAAATCCAAGAATTTGAAACGGAACGGCTGAAAAAAATCGCAAAGGAATTACCTAAGGATTTAAAAAAAAAAATAACCAGAGAAGTTTACAAACATATTCCTAAGAAAATCACAAAGCAATTTCTATAAATGTTTTTTATTTTATTTCTTGAAAAAAAATCTTTTTTAATTTCTTATAAGGAGTTCTTGAATCCTTGAATAAATTATTGGAGGAATTTCTTAAAAATCCTCGAGAAAATCTTGCTGAAGTAATTATATAAATACATGAAGAAACCCTTGCATGAAAGATGAAAGATTTGTTGTAAAAAAATAATTTGTGAAATACTTGGGGACATCAGTTTAACCCTTCAGGACGAGCGTCGTTGTAAAAAGTACAACAATGCAAAAAAAAACCTCGCTCGTCGTATACAGCGCAAGATCAGTGTATTTTTAATCTCGAACAGGCATGCGTCCTGAAAGTTTAAGTAAGAATGAATGAAATCAATTGAGGAAATTCTAAGAGAATACTTTAATAAATTTTGAACGAATCTTTGGAGAAATCGTAAGAGCATTTCTTGGATGAACTACTAAAGACATCTTTAGAAAAATTCCCGAAGAAAGTTTGGGAGGGATTTCTAAAGGCCTCTTTGAAGGAATTTCTTCAAAATTTTGAATGAAGCCCTTGGAAGAATTCCTAAAGCGAGTCCTGGAAAAGTCCCAAGAGTAATCCTCGGTAGAATTCTTGGAGAAATTGTTAAATAAATTAAACAAGGAAAGCTTTATCCGATTGATGAAACCCTTGCAGTAGTTTCTAACAAGATCCTTAAAGGAATTCTGAAAGAATTTTTTGATAATTTTCGAAAGTTTTGTATTGGAGAAATATTAAAAAAATCCTTGGAAAAATTTCAGTAGAAATTCTAAAAGCGATTCCTGAAGAATTCCCTATGGATATTCTCTATGAAATCTTAATCTTGCAATAATCACTTAAAAAATGCTTCTAGGCATTCTTAAAGAATTCCTGAAGAAAGTAGCAAAACAGTCTTAGGAGGAATCCTTGGAGTAACATGAGAATTTTGTTTTTATTTGATAAGATAGGGCATCTGTTCCTTTACTATTTAAGCATATACGCTCCAATTTTCATCCGTCTTAAATCAAAGGAATGAAGCGCTTTTTGTCTTGTTTCTTTTTTTTGTATTTTTGTTCGAAGTGAGCACGAATGATAACAAAAATTACGTAATCATCGGTTCCGTAATCGCTTTGTTTTCGAATAAAATTTATTTGCGATTGTAGGATTATTAAGGGCATGTTGATCCTACCAGGAATTCTCAGAGATTTAATCATTAATAACCATTAATAACCTGGTAAAAGAAGGTCTCGAAAGAATTTTGAAAAATCACAATAGATTTTTTTAAATAGTGCCCAGAGAAATGTTAGCAAAAATTCCTGCAGGAATCCTTGGAAAATGTCCTTGAGTTGATGAATATTAAAGAATTCGTTGGAGGAATTCCAGAAGGATTTTTCGAAAGAATTTCTGCAAAACTCCTACGAAGTTCCTCTGAGAATATTCTTAGAGGAACTTCTGTAGGAATCCTTGGAGATTTAAAAAAAATATCCAACGGATTCTTTGGGACTTGAAGAACCTTTGCAGATTTTTATCGAAACAAGCGTTCTTTAAGGAATCATTGGAGGAATATCTGAAGAAATCCTTGGAATCCTTGTGAGCATGACGTGATTTTATTGCGTTTCAATTCCTTTGTGTTCGCGGTTAAATTAACTAAACAGTTTTAATTTCCGTGGGTAGAATGACAATTCAATCGATAAAATGACAGTTCACCCCGAACAAAAAAAAATCCCCATACAAACTTTAAATGGATTTAAAAAATAGTTCCCGGGCACCAAAAATGATGAAATTTTGGATTTCGACTATTTTTTGGACGGAGATTCCGGTTATGAAATAATCGGGATACCCCTACAGAACCCGATTCCGATTTTATTTTTTCGGAAGAATATGTGGTTCCAAAAAAAAATCTTTGGAGAATTTTTTGTAGTATTTTTTTCTGGAATCTTCTAAATGAATCCTCAGAGATATTATTGACAGAAACCCGGGTAGACTTCCTGAACAAATGTTTTGAGAAATACTCGATGAAGCCTTTGCAAGAATCTTTTGAAGAACTTTGAAGTATTTTTGAAAACATCCTCGGAGACAACACTGTAAGAACTACTGAGGGAGTGCTTATAGAAATACTGAATGACATCCTTGCAAACGACTGGAAATATTCTTGAAGACAAATTGGATTCTATACCATTACCCGGAAAACCATTACCCGGAAAACCATTACCCGGAATGCCATTTACCGGAAAACCATTTACCGGAATGTACAATTTACCGGAATGTACCATATACCGTAATGTAGTATTTACCGAAAGACCGTTTACCGGTATGTTCTATTTACCGGAAACATATTCATTCTCAAGTAACACACTTGCCACAGAACAGTCACGGTGGCGCAGATTTTTGTTGCACAGAAGTCATGTTGACTTACTTCTAGCAAGTAGGTATTTATATGTAAGAAGTAAGTCACAATGACTTCTGTGCAACAAAACCCTGCGTTGCCGTGACTTTTCTGTGACAATTATGTTACTTTGATCGTCTACTCCCCCTTGGTTTGAATGACACCTCATGCAAACCAACGGAATTCATTTTTAATTTGAACTTGTAGTAACTCTATGGGGCATCGAAAAACACACTAATGGAAATCTTTTTGTTGTTTTGTTTTGATTCTGTGTCTCGTTTCACCCCGATCCCTGAGCAAAGTGACGTTTGAACAATTTGAACAAGATTAGCGAGAGTCAACCTAAAAATTGATCAGATGAGATGCGGTCATACTAATGGGGGTGGGCGGTACTAAAATGTGCATGTTCAAAAAAAAAAAAGTGAAACTGACCGAAAACAGGCATCGAAAGAACAGCCTGTTGCTAGAAGAAGGGCAAATATCTAAGAGTGACATAAACAGTATGTTATTTAAACAATTCTGTAATAGGCTTAGTTGAGAGAACAACACATTTTAAAAAAGGAAACATATCAGACAAAGTTAATAGTTTCGCTAATCAAGTTTGCAGCGAGCAACTTGATACAATTAAAGCAGGGCAAAAACCTACATTAAAAGCAGCAAATTCCAATAAACAATATGGTAACCAAACGCTCTATAACAATTTAAGTCAAAAGAACAGCCCATTCTTTTTAAGAAGGAGAAACACTAGATGGAATTAATAGATTGGCCGCTAACCAACTATGTAACGTTAAATCGTTAGAAAGAACAGCCTATAATTTGAAGAAGCGCAAATCTCCTATACAGTAAACAGTTTGACTGCTAATAAACTTCGTAAATGAACCTAGAAGAACAAGTTTCAACGAAAATGAGGAAAATGTCATTTGAAAAAGCTACAGTTTCGCTGCCAGTCTAAAAATGTTCATTCAGCTTAACGATGCTAACTCTACTTTGCTAAGTGAACTGCACCGAGAATTTAGTTCTAGTTCTATATTCGTGAAACAAATATTCAGAATATAGTGTTAAGGCTCAACTGATAAAATTATTCCATATAGGAAACAAAATATCGGGTAATGTTTAAAGACACCAAAACATCTTTTGAGATCTTAGGTATTCCTACGCCTTTCCAGGAAATGGATTATTTCGGGAAATGGGGCAGTTCGGAAAATTGCTTTTCTAAGAAATTCATTATTCCGGAAAATGTCCTTCCGGGAAATAATTTGAACTGTTCGACCATAACAGTAAACCTAGAAAGAACAGCCATGTTAAAAGAAGGGAAAACATCTGCTGGAAATATTAGCAATCACATTCAGCACATTATTTATAAACACGTAGATCCACATGTAAGTAACTATATAAAAATGACAGCTCTGTCGAGTTACCAATTTACTGCTAATCATAATAAGGCGAAACTAGTGTTCATCTAAATGACCGGGTCATGGTTTGGGTCAAAAGATGACCAGTGCAAAAGGCATGTGATCAAATGTCTGGATATCGCTGTGCAATCTCTAAACAAATTTCGGGAAAAAATCTTTTCTGATAAATGGTTTTCCGGTAAATGGTACATTCTGGTAAATGGTCCATTCCGGTAAATGGTCTTTCCGGTAAATGGTTTTCCGGTAAATGGTTCATTCCGGGTAATGGTTTTCCGGTAAATGGCATTCCGGGTAATGGTTTTCCGGGTAATGTCGTAGAACCGACAAATTGATCTTCAAGAAAGATTTTTTTTTTAAAGAAAACGGTAAAGCAATCTTTGAAGGAATTTCTTAAAGATTACTTGGTACAATTCCCAAATAATTTGTTAAAAAAATTCGTCATAATTCTTAGAAAAAATCTTACGTTCATTGATGGATTTCATTGGTTTTTTCATCGTTTTGTACAAAATACAACAGTGCGATCAGTAATTTTCATAGGGGCCCACGAATTTTGTTCCGCACCGGGCCCCCAAATTCCTAGCTACGCCACTGGCTACGATGCCCAGAGGATCAACATGGCTCATAACCACGCGAAAAACTTGTCGTTTAGTGGGAGCGATGACTCCTATGAGCAACGGTAGAAGATCTTCACGAAATTGTGTATCGAACACGAATAAACCGTCCTTGGGGTCCCATCTCATTCCAAGGACTCGTTCGGCAACCGTAGATTTTTCCACTGAGTAGGGTTTCGCAGTTTTGTTGATGTCGGCTCCGACCCGTCAAAAAACGTCCTCGGAATTGGGCTACCAGTTTCAATTTTCGAATCCAGCCTGGTCGAAAATCCAGCGCACCTCGTTGACTATACGGTCCATCTCTTCGATACTGTCTCTACTATCCAGGAAATCGTCGACGTAGGTTTTGTTGATGATTACCGAGGCCGCATCTGGATACAGGTCCGTGTACTCCTCAGCGTTTGCATTCTTCACGTGTTGAACTAGGCAAGGAGAACACGATGTTTCGAAAACTACGACATCCATTACGTAGATTGTCGATGCTTGTTCCGGATCTATCCGGAATAGAAAGCGTTGAGCCTGCCTGTCTTCCTGTCTAACCAACAGCTGGTGAAACATTTGTCGTACAGTGACCCCACACCGATGAATCACCTTAATTTTGTACACTATTTATGAATCACCATGTTAATCATATGAGTGATCCATAAACTGTGGTCATTTTTGCCGATTCATAAATTATGGGGTCACTGTACATCTCCTACTGCAGCATATTGTTGTTGCCGGAATCCATACATAACCTTCAGAAGTGGAGTCAAAAGGTCCGGTCCAGTGAGCAGCATTGAATTGAGTGATGTATTTCCGATGCGTGCAGCCGCGCCCAATACGATTCGTACTTCCACGGGTTTCCGGGGATTCTGGACGATTCCGATGGGAAGCCCGACATTGGTCGAAATCTCGTAGTTCGTCCTCAGTAGCCTTGTGGGCGTATCTTTGATTCAGGTACTCGTCAATCTGCTCAAACATTTGCATTTTCAGAGCTGGATCTTCTTCTCCAAACAAGCAATCCATCGTTCCGCCATTTTGAAGCTATTACGGAGTTCAAAGTCGTCGCTTTTCCGCATTCGAATCTTCCTGAGATGATGCGTCGAGTAGTTTGGTCCAAAATCTGCCTAGCTCGCTTATCTTCAGGTGACTCTAAAGGCATCGTAGGGTTACCACCAATGGTCTCTACCGAAAAGTAGTCGTTGCCGAGATTGTGAAGAGTCTCGTCTTCATTACAGTTGCATACGTGCAGCATGACGCGATCATTCCGTTGTTGTCCTCCTTGTGTACCCAAGTTTCGTTTTGGCAGCTATTGGTTCCCTGCTTCGTCTCTCGCACTTGTCCAGTGTCAGCTTTAACGCCGCGTTATCTAGTTCAATAAGAACCTTGGGCACCGCATTCGAAAAGCTTCGTACTGGAAGTCCCCTTAAGTGTGGGAATTCCTTGGAGAGTTTCTCATAGTCCAGACTTTGTTGATGCAGATCCAAGTGAGGCACTGTTTGGACTTCGAACATGGTATACTCCGGTCCACCATAGAAATGCGCAATTCAACTTGTCGTGAGGTCGGTTCTTTCCTTGTTACGCTACCGGTCCATTGGATGCATAATAAACTTACGTTACCCTGCAATCCAAGCTCATCGGCAATTTTCTCTTCCATCAGCGTGAGATTGGATCCGTCATCCAGGAAAGCGAAGTTCAAGACAGATTTCCCGTTACTAGAGAGAATGACGGGAATGACCTTGAATAGTATGCCGGCTTGCCGTGAACAGTGGCCGGAAATAGTATCAGAAGAACCTGTTGGTTGGACGCTGCTGTTGGTTTTCGGTTTCGAGGGATGCAGAAGTTTATGATGCGGCTCTGCACAGCCGTCGATGTCGCATGGCTGCTTCATTCTGCATGGCCATTCGTCGTGACTTCTTAAACAACGCTGACACAGCTTCAATTCACCGACAATACGCTTTCGCTGATCCGCATTGAAGCCGATCAACTTTTCGCATTCTCGAAGCTTGTGATCGTTCCGGTTGCACGCAGGGCATGACTTGGGTTTGAAGGTTTCAGATCTAGACAGAAACTCCCTCTTGGAAGACGATGTGTTAGTCGTGTTTCGCGTACTGCACTCGGTTACGCGCTTCTCATCGTCGGAGTGTGCATTGACGGAACCACCCTACTCCTTTTTTTCTATGACGGCTTTCCTCCTGACTGCTTTCATTTGGCAATGAAACCTTGCACGCAGCAGCTTTAATTGACGTTACGTAATCGCTAAAAGCTTTCAGCGTCACCTAGGGGACTTTCTGCGTATGAGGCCCCCAATCTAGCCGAATGCTTGAGGGCAGCTTCGCTACAAGCTCCGAAATGATCTTGCAAATTTGCAGCTTCGATGTAGGTTACCATGTTCCTGATTTCCCTGCCGAAGATAATTAACGTGTCGAGTTTGTAATCATTCGGAGCAGGAGCGTGTCGAATCTTTACCAGGAGGCAATGAACCAGCTGTTCTTGTAGTCTGCATTCTTCCCGCAGTGTCTCAATAATCTCGGGTAGCGCAGCCGGCAGCGTTAGAATGCTGAGAACTTTTTCCCTGGCGCCTCCTACCAAACATTTCTGGAGCCTGGCCAGGTTCTCGTCCGGCTGAATCCCACACATGGCCGTCGTGCACTTATATGCGCTAATGAACATTGCCCACTCAAGGGGATCACCAGAAAATCTGGGAAGATCACGGGATACAACTTGACGGGCGGCCAAATGTTGTGCTCTCAAAACTCCTTCAGCAGCTGGAGCAGGGTAGAAGCTCGGAGCTTGTCCTGCAAAGGACTGCTGAGTGTTATGTCCAGGCTCCCACTGAACTTGTGAAGTGTTGGTTCTTATTGCGGCTTCCTGCACCGTATTCGACCGCTGATGTGCTGCATTCGGTAGTTCTCAAGTCGGTATTGGACCTGTGGGTAGAAACTTGTGGGACAGCACACGCTGGCTGGTGGCATTACCGGATGCTGGTTGACCGTTGGGTATTGATTACTCACGAAACTCTCATTAGCATTTGGTGGTCACTGTACGGGAAACGATGCAGCTGGATGTGCCGAAGTATTCAGGTTCATGGCCACCAATCATTGGTGGAACGTCAGGTTCATGCACAAGCCTATGCTGAAGGTGAAGTTCATGCGGGAACAGTAGGTTCGCAGCAACAGAGGGTTCTACAGCAAGTCCAACAGCCTAACCAACCATTCGGTCCCAATACTGGTTAATACGTTCCGCCAGCCATGAACCTGATTGCAATGGTTCCGCATCCGACAACGCTGATTCCTTTGGACCTGACTGATTCGTCGGTGGATGTTGTCATCTGATCGGACATGGTGGAGATGGTTTCTGCTATTCTTGCTGGAAGACGTTGTGATTCGGGGCTGAGATCGACTGCGCGAACGGAGGGGTGGTAACAACATTGGTTATTGTTGCTGTTCCTAACGGATCTCAGTCAGCTATCGAAACTACAATCACAAGATTTGTTTGAACTTGGGCGTTCGGAGGATGTCTACCTGGGGCTTGAACGATGTTCGTTTCGGTAAGTGAACGGTGACTGGCGATCTCTTGAACTGCCGTCAGATGATCCGAGAGAACAGTTGACTGACCTAGCGGAACAACTCGTTGGACCGGTACCGCTAAAGCTACGTTACCTGAGGATGCAAGCGGCGTTGATGTTGCCGCACAGACTTGACGGTCTTCTCTGGAGTGTCTTCTGTCTGGTTGATCCCCTTTCGAACCTCATTCTTGTAGATGAGACGACTCCTGCTGCTGTGCCTGCTCCTAAAGCTTGAAGTACTTCCCCTAAGCTGCCGTTCTGCCTGGATTTCTGCCTCTAGCTGGTGTTTTTCAGCTAGAAATGCTCGTTCTCGATCGGCCTGCTGGAGCAGAAGGCGGTCGCCGAGTGCTTTCGACTCTTCCAGTTGTCTCAAACGTAACCGAGCACTAGAACTCGAGGAACTAACGGATATCGCTGAGCTGCTGCCGTCGCCTTGGCTAGAGCAATAGCCACAATTCGAAGACTACTTTATCAAGAAGACATGCAACTCTGTTTTCCCATACTAACTGCAAGCGTCACCGACGGTACCGCCGCCTGGTGAGCTAAGGTGGTACCTTTGTGTAAAAGTGTAAGAGTGTATTGGTGCGAGTATGAAATTTACACACACTATCATGAATAGTACCACCTTCATCCGGAGTGGCGCTGCTAACAGTGACTCCCGATTTTCAGCAGTGCTGCAAGTCTTCCTGATAATGTGGTCTTCGCACAATTCCAACGATTGAGCAACATCCACGATTGCACTCCCGGACAAGTGTGGTGGAAACAGATTCCACAAATATCACATGCGATCATTTCGCATTGTATGAAAATCCAATAGGAATTTCTGCTGCTGTGCCTGAAGTTACGTAAGCCGTACTAATAAGGTTAAAATTTAGGGTTAATATTTTACCCTTTTTTATAATTTATAATGAGATATTTAATCAACTTTTAATATTTTAGCTTAATCATTACCTCTTCGCTTACACAAGGTTGTTTATCTATCTTCTATTTTGATGATCTCACCATCGCGACACTTGCCAACGACGTGTCAACCATAACACGCCTCAGTGTAGACCCGATCCATAGGGCCTATCGATCGCAATTCGCAACATATGCCTTCATGTGTCACGGTGTTCATGCATCGCAGTGCAACTTCCACCTTTTGAGACCGGTTTTACGTTGTAACTATCTTGATTGATTTTTTTATGATGGGTGTTCTACCTTGTAGAGGCTTCAAATAAAATACTGACTGTTGGATACTTAGGATTCTTTAAAAACATATGCAAATGACATGCAAAGAAAAACCTCTGAGTTTGTGAAAAAAATATTGAGATTTAGAGGTGGCTCAAACGCCTCAAAGTTCAATTTTCGAGTAATTCAAAAGTGTTTTCATATTAAGTGTCATAACTTTATCAATTTTGTTCCGATATTCAATCTGTTTTATGAATCTCTCTTACAAGGATTTTCGAACAAACTTGTAGAACCTCAAACTTTTCCAAAGTCACGCAAAATACGATTTATGAAGATTTTACTTGTTTTTTTATTCTTTTACTAGAAATAAAATACTTTTGGACCGATAACTTTTAACCGTTTGATCAATTTTTAATTTTTTCGGGCGCGTCTTTTTAGATGTTTTATTGCCTAAATATGTCCTGAACAAATTATTCGCCAAAGTATTCATTTTTATGCTACTTTTCACTAAATACTGTCAAGATATGCCTTTTTTTTATCTTCATGTAAAATTTGAGTTTAGGAAAATTTTCTGTCAGTGTTTTTACTCAAAACCAGATACCATGCATCATATTTAGGGATATAGAACACAGTGGAGAATTTTTCTCTTACATTTAGAACATGAAAGTATTTTTCAATTCAGAACTATCTAAAAAGTGAATTTTTAGGCTTCTTTATTATTTTTCAGAATACATTTTTCACTTTAAGCCTGCAATGCATGAAAACAAAATTAAATTTTACCAATTTCCTTATTTTTCTTTTGAAATTCGTTATTTTAACGGTTTTTAATAATTATTTATATTGAACCCATTTTTAAAAGTACAATTTATAAACAGCATTCTTAGGCAACAAATTGATTGGATTGAACAAGGATTTGAAATTGATCAAGCGGTTAAAAAATTATCGGGCCCTAAACATTAAAAAAAAAAGAATAAAAAAAAAATAAAATCCAAAAACTGTATACCTACTTTACGTGACATTGGAAAAAATTATGGTTCTACAAGTTTGATCGAAAATCAATATAAAAGAGAGATTCATAAAAAAAAGTTTGAAAACCGGTTGAAAATAGAAAAAGTTATGGCAGTTAAAAGTACCTGGAAAGCACATTTTCATTACTTGAAAATTCAACTGAAAAAATAAACCACAAGCTACTGCTTAACTTATCCAGATGAACAGGATTCCTGAATCCCACATAACTCCTTGTTAAAACAGCAACAACGTAAATTCACCATGCACCCCAAACATCTCATTTTACCCCACTCTCCCCCCAACATGGGATTGCTCGCACGAGAGCATCGTTAAAAGAGCGCCTCCCATCATCGATCGTAAAGTGAGCGGATTAGCTTTCAATTATGGGTCCACCAGACCGAATTCCAACGGAAATCGCATCCGCCGTCGTGTCGCAGCCGCCGATGGATTCAAGTACGGCTTCCACGGGCGGCGCAAAGATCTCATTACAAGCCATGAATCTTTACGACTGCTGCAACACTCTTCGGTGGCCATAGCATCGTCATCGTGGTCCTCGCTTGCTCGCTCGTCCGTTGGTGGTTTGGCTGATGAGCCCGACCGGATTAGAAACCAACAATGGACACACAACGACGGCGCCGCCGTCGCTCGGCTGTCCAATTACTGGAGAAATAATTACCCCGCACCACCAGCCAGCGGACTGCTCTCATCGAGGCGGGCGGACTTTGATGGTTGGGGATTGCGGATTGTGTCCGTCCAACTACTTCCCGCTAAACCGTGATGAGCAGCAAGATACGGTGGCCGACCGGGCGTCCCAGTCCAGTAGTGGAAGCGGCAATCGAAAGCATTCCAAGGGCAATAACCGTAAAGCATCCGCAGTGCTTCCGTAAAATGGCGAACAGAAGCGTTACTGTTTCCGCTTCCCTCGGTCCGGTAGAGCGGATTTCTATTTGGAGATGTTATAGCTGGTGTGGTGATACAATTACAAAAGTGCTTTTATTGGACAAAGCTTTTAAATTTCACACGAGTTCAACAAAATGTAACTTCCTGCTCATTTGCCACGTACACAAATGCGTATTGGACAAAGTATGAGCCATTGAGGAAAAGTGAAAACGTATTATCGACCATCACGGACTTGAACCAGTATCCCTGCAGCATGATTCTGAAGAATCATTGAAGCAGGATTCTGGAGAATCCCTTAAACAGGATTCTGGAGAATCCCTGAAGCAGGATTCTGGACAATCCCTGAAGCAGGATTCTGGACAATCCCTGAAGCAGGATTCTGGAGAATCCCTGAAGCAGGATTCTGGAGAATCCCTGAAGCAGGATTCTGGAGAATCCCTGAAGCAGGATTCTGGACAATCCCTGAAGCAGGATTCTGGACAATCCCTGAAGCAGGATTCTGGAGAATCCCTGAAGCAGGATTCTGGACAATCCCTGAAGCAGGATTCTGGACAATCCCTGAAGCAGGATTCTGGACAATCCCTGAAGCAGGATTCTGGACAATTCCTGAAGCAGGATTCTGGAGAATCCCTGAAGCAGGATTCTGGAGAATCCCTGAAGCAGGATTCTGGAGAAACTCTGAAGCAGGATTCTAGAGAATCCCTGAAGCAGGATTCTGGAGAATCCCTGAAGCAGGATTCTGGAGAATCTCTGAAGCAGGATTCTAGAGAATCCCTGAAGCAGGATTCTGGAGAATCCCTGAAGCAGGATTCTGGAGAATCCCTGAAGCAGGATTCTGGAGAAACCCTGAAGCAGGATTCTGGAGAATCCCTGAAGCAGGATTCTGGAGAATCCCTGAAGCAGGATTCTGGAGAATCCCTGAAGCAGGATTCTGGAGAATCCCTGAAGTAGGATTCTGGAGAATCCCTGAAGCAGGATTCTGGAGAATCCCTGAAGCAGGATTCTGGAGAATCCCTGAAGCAGGATTCTGGAGAATCCCTGAAGCAGGATTGTGGAGAATCCCTGAAGCAGGATTGTGGAGAATCCCTGAAGCAGGATTCTGTAGAATCCCTGAAGCAGGATTCTGTAGAATCCCTGAAGCAGGATTCTGGAGAATCCCTGAAGCAGGATTCTGGAGAATCCCTGAAGCAGGATTCTGGAGAATCCCTGAAGCAGGATTCTGGAGAATCCCTGAAACAGGATTCTGGAGAATCCCTGAAGCAGGATTCTGGAGAATCCCTGAAGCAGGATTCTGGACAATCCCTGAAGCAGGATTCTGGACAATCCCTGAAGCAGGATTCTGGAGAATCCCTGAAGCAGGATTCTGGAGAATCCCTGAAGCAGGATTCTGGAGAATCCCTGAAGCAGGATTCTGGAGAATCCCTGAAGCAGGATTCTGGAGAATCCCTGAAGCAGGATTCTGGAGAATCCCTGAAGCAGGATTCTGGAGAATCCCTGAAGCAGGATTCTGGAGAATCCCTGAAGCAGGATTCTGGAGAATCCCTGAAGCAGGATTCTGGAGAATCCCTGAAGCAGGATTCTGGAGAATCCCTGAAGCAGGATTCTGGAGAATCCCTGAAGCAGGATTCTGGAGAATCCCTGAAGCAGGATTCTGGAGAATCCCTGAAGCAGGATTCCGGAGAATCCCTGAAGCAGGATTCCGGAGAATCCCTGAAGCAGGATTCTGGAGAATCCCTGAAGCAGGATTCTGGAGAATCCCTGAAGCAGGATTCTGGAGAATCCCTGAAGCAGGATTCTGGAGAATCCCTGAAGCAGGATTCTGGAGAATCCCTGAAGCAGGATTCTGGAGAATCCCTGAAGCAGGATTCTGGAGAATCCCTGAAGCAGGATTCTGGAGAATCCCTGAAGTAGGATTCTGGAGAATCCCTGAAGCAGGATTCTGGAGAATCCCTGAAGCAGGATTCTGGAGAATCCCTGAAGCAGGATTCTGGAGAATCCCTGAAGCAGGATTGTGGAGAATCCCTGAAGCAGGATTGTGGAGAATCCCTGAAGCAGGATTCTGTAGAATCCCTGAAGCAGGATTCTGGAGAATCCCTGAAGCAGGATTCTGGAGAATCCCTGAAGCAGGATTCTGGAGAATCCCTGAAGCAGGATTGTGGAGAATCCCTGAAGCAGGATTCTGGAGAATCCCTGAAGCAGGATTCTGGAGAATCCCTGAAGCAGGATTCTGGAGAATCCCTGAAGCAGGATTCTGGAGAATCCCTGAAGCAGGATTCTGGAGAATCCCTGAAGCAGGATTCTGGAGAATCCCTGAAGCAGGATTCTGGAGAATCCCTGAAGCAGGATTCTGGAGAATCCCTGAAGCAGGATTCTGGAGAACCCCTGAAGCAGGATTCTGGAGAATCCCTGAAGTAGGATTCTGGAGAATCCCTGAAGCAGGATTCCGGAGAATCCCTGAAGCAGGATTCTGGAGAATCCCTGTAGCAGGATTCCGGAGAATCCCTGAAGCAGGATTCCGGAGAATCCCTGAAGCAGGATTCCGGAGAATCCCTGAAGCAGGATTCCGGAGAATCCCTGAAGCAGGATTCCGGAGAATCCCTGAAGCACGATTCCGGAGAATCCCTGAAGCAGGATTCCGGAGAATCCCTGAAGCAGGATTCCGGAGAATCCCTGAAGCAGGATTCCGGAGAATCCCTGAAGCAGGATTCCGGAGAATCCCTGAAGCAGGATTCCGGAGATTCCCTGAAGCAGGATTCCGGAGAATCCCTGAAGCAGGATTCCGGAGAATCCCTGAAGCAGGATTCCGGAGAATCCCTGAAGCAGGATTCCGGAGAATCCCTGAAGCAGGATTCCGGAGAATCCCTGAAGCAGGATTCCGGAGAATCCCTGAAGCAGAATTCCGGAGAATCCCTGAAGCAGGATTCCGGAGAATCCCTGAAGCAGGATTCCGGAGAATCCCTGAAGCAGGATTCCGGAGAATCCCTGAAGCAGGATTCCGGAGACTGACGGATTGGCTCTGAAGAGAATCCATGCGTTAGGATTTCGAAGCATCCCTGAGTGAGGATCTTGAAAGCGCCTGGACCATAAGAATACCTGAATCAAGATTTAAGAGAATCTTTTGATAATGACTCTGAAGTATCCCTGTCTCAGAATTCTGAAGACAACCAAAAATTAAATTTCATTATACCTTTTGAAAGCATTCGTATCGAATCTTCTTCAATCTATAATGTATACGTGGTGATGAAATATCACACTCTTTAGCTGTGATGCAGACGAGCAACTTATACATCTTTGATGAATTTTGCGCACATTTCGTCTTATACTGCCCTTTTTAGGTGACCTTTCATTCCAAAGTAACTGCAAGGCTTGGCAAACTTCTGAAAATTTAAAATAACTTCCGATGTTCGATTATTCATGTTAGTCTGTACAGGATGCGAAATAAAATATTCAGTGAAAACTTCCCAGATGGAGCTGTTTGCTCCATTACAAACTTTACCGTCCTGATGAAGGATCAGCTTTTGGAAGTCAAAGTTCAACCCGGCTGCCTTCCGGCAGTGGAAATCAAGTATAACTCAAATAATGGATATTACCAAGCAATCATCTAAATTGGAAAGCCCCGAGGCAAAGCCCACCAATGTGCAGGAAGAACGATTCTTCTTTCGGAACCGGATAATCCTCAGTCTTCCATTGAAAGAATCACAATTCCTATCGGACGCTATCGCCCACAACCCCCAAGGGGAGCCCAGCCATGGAAGTCATCGAACAAGGATATCCAAATGAAGATTCCTCTCGTTCAAATACCCATCCATTATTGTGGTAAACCCCGGTGTGCGATGCGATGTGGTAGTGCATACCAAGGTGTGGCTCTCGGTAGGAAGTCCTGGGACCTTACCAGCTATAGCCTGAGCCAATCTAATTGATGACCTACAACACTGTTCCCTCCGGTCTTCGTCGTCGACGAAGTCATCGTCGGACAACTAATGGCGAAAGGGTAGAATGAAAGGGGGGTGGCACAGTGCCACAAAACCATTCTCGGTGCACAATTGTCCATGAGCTGAACGAGGACTGAGTAGTGGACAGAAAGAAACGAATCGACCGACCGGATGCAGGATAGGCCAGGTAACCGCAAGCACATGCTCGTTACCTTTATTCGTTTCATTTAACTTTTATATATGTGACAACACATGCACGTTAGTATGGGACAAACATCAAATCCTCGCTCCAGTTGACTTTTTCGATTCCATTTAGGTCTCATATGAACTGTGCAAAATTTCAGCGCAATCGGTGAAACTATAATTTAGCGCAAGCGGTTCAAAGTTTACATAGGATTTACTATGGGAAAAGTTACACTTTCAAACAAAAAATCCCAGAGGTCGCCCCTTGTCTCCTTAATTCAAATCGATCAACGCTTCTTGTAGACAAATTATTTATGAAACTTTCCTTCGAAGACCGCAAAACAATTAGATGCTTGTGGAAAATGTTATTGATTTATTACCAATTAGTGATCCAACGAACGGCTTTTTGTTTTGTTTTATCAGCAGCACTGCTGCTGCCGTTGCTGTATGGGGTGGCGGGTGGCATCACCACCCCCAGAAACAGCAGCAGCCAAGGCAGCAGCTACAGTGCTGCTAATAAAACAAAACAAAAAGCCGTTCGTCGGATCACTAATCGGTAATAAATCAATAACTTTTTCCACAAGCATCCAATTGTTTTGCGGTCTTCGAAGGAAAGTTTCATAAATGATTTGTCTACAAGAAGTGTTGATCGATTTGAATTAAGGAGACAAGGGGCGACCTCTGGGATTTTTTGTTTGAAAGTGTAACTTTTCCCATAGTAAATCCTATGTAAACTTTGAACCGCTTGCGCTAAATTATAGTTTCACCGATTGCGCTGAAATTTTGTACAGTTCATATGGGACCTAAATGGGATCCAAAAAGTCGACTGGAGCGAGGATTTATTTTTTCCATACAAGCGTGTCCCATACTAATGCACGTACACTATATTTCTGGTCTCCGGGGGCACGATGGTTAAGGTCGTGAAAATTTTGAGACTTAAGAGGATTTTTTTTTATTATCGTACCAATTGGTACGAAGGTTCTCAGAATTCAATGGAATTTTTTTCTTAGGTAGGGTTCATGTATATATATGAACAAAAACTTCATTTAAAGAAATCAGGGTCGTCTAACTTTCCGAAAATCCTAAGTGAAAAACAAAAACAATTTCACAGACACTACCTACTTTAAAAATCATAACTCAAGAACTAAGAATCGTAGACACAATTTTTTTAGTGAAATAATAATCAAATTTTCTCAGCAATTTAAAAAAAATCAAAATGAAAAATGTTTTCCACAAAAAAATTCACTTCTGAGGAAAATTGGTTGGAAAAGTTGGGAAAACTAATTAGAAAGTCCAAAAAATAAAAAAATGGAAGGGAACTACATAAGCCATGATCTGTGATATTTTAAAGATGTGGTTTTTCTCCGTTCCTGTGTTGTGACTAATTGTGTGGAAATGGTCCAGATGTGCCATATGAGCCGTTTTCTTTGAAAAATCTTAACTTAAGAACCTAGCATCGTAGACACAATGCTTTTTCGTGAAATCGTAACCAAATTTTCTAAGCAATAAAAAAAAAATGAAAATTGTTTTCCACTAAATTTTTTCACTGTTGAGAGAAAACGGTTGGAAAAGTCGGAAAAAAATTGGTCATTACTCAGGAACGTAGAAAAGCCATATCTTGAAAATGTCACAGAATATAGTTTATGTAATTTTCTTCCAAAAATATTTCTATTGAGAATTTTTCCGGACTTTAATTTAGTTGTACCAATTTGTATGATAGTAAAAATAACCCTTATCTGAGAACCAGAAAGACTGCAATACAAAACCACTTGGTTTGAATATTCCTGGATTTATAAAGCCAGTTAAGCAGTAGTTTAATTTCAAGTCGAAATTGACGTCACGAAAAGTTTCGTCAATTATTTTATGCAATTCAGTATCGTAGTTTATATTTTATCTAACTCATTTAAGTATCATAATGGCCAATTTTTCCGAACTGGTACATTCATTCATTCATTTATTTAGTTAACATCAAATTCATGATAATACTGAATCAACAATTTGCCGCCATAATACTCGATTTGCAGCTGCAGCTCTCCAACCTCGGTCACGCCCAACACTCGCCAGATCACGCTCCACCTGGTCCGCCCATCGTGCTCTCTGCGCTCCACGCCTTCTTGTACCAACCGGATGGTTAGCAAACACCAACTTTGCAGGGATGTTGTCCGGCATTCATGCAACATGCCCTGCCCACCGTGTCCTTCCGGCTTTGGCCACCTTCTGGATGCTGGGTTCGCCGTAAAGTGCAGCGAGCTCGTGGTTCATCCTTCTCCGCCACACACCGTTCTCCTGCACGCCGCCAAAGATCGTTCTTAGCACCCGTTGCTCGAAAACTCCAAGTGCTTGCAGGTCCTCCTCGAGCATCGTCCATGTCTCGTGTCCGTAGATAACCACCGGTCTTATTAGCGTCTTGTACATGGTACATTTGGTGCGGGGGTGAATCTTTTTTTACCGCAGTTTCTTCTGGAGCCCATAGTAGGCACGACTTCCACTGATGATGCGCCTTCATATTTCACGGCTCACGTTATTGTCCGCCGTTAGCAAGGAACCGAGGTAGACGAATTCTTCTACCACCTCGAAAGTATCCCCGTCTATCGTAACATTGCTGCTAAGGCTTGTCCTGTCTCGCTCAGTCTCACCTACCAGCATGTACTTTGTCTTAGCCGCATTCACCACCAGTCCGACCTTTGCTGCTTCACGTTTCAGGCGGGTGTACAGTTCTGCCACCGTTCCAAATGTTCTAGCAATAATATCCATGTCATCCGCAAAACAGACAAATTGGCAGGATTTCGTGAAGATCGTAACCCGGGTGCAGAGCCCGGCTCGTCGCATAACACCTTCCAGGGCGATGTTGAATAGTAGGCAGGAAAGTCCATCATCTTGTCGTAGTCCCCGTCGAGATTCGAATGAACTGGATAGTTCACCCGAAATCCTTACGCTGTTCTGCACACCGTCCATCGCTACTCTTATCAGTCTAGTCAGCTTCCCGGGAAAGCTGTTCTCGTCCATAATTTTCCATAGCTCTGTGCGGTCGATACTGTCGTATGCCGCTTTGAAGTCGATGGACAGGTGATGCGTTGGGACCTGGTATTCACGGCATTTCTGGAGGATTTGCCGTACGGTGAAGATCTGGTCCGTTGTCGACCGGCCGTCGATAAAACCGGCTTGGTAACTTCCCACGAACTCATTTACTTTAGGTGAAAGACGACGGGCGATGATCTGGGATAGCACTTTGTAGGCGGCATTCAAAATGGTGATCGCTCGAAAGTTCTCACACATTAACTTGTCGCCTTTCTTGTGGATGGGACAGATTATCCCTTCCTTCCACTCCTCCGGTAGCTGTTTGGTTTCCCAGATCTTGACTACTAACTGGTGCATTCAGGTGGCCAACTTTTCCGGGCCCATCTTGATGAGTTCTGCTGCGATACCGTCCTTACCAGCCGCTTTGTTGTTTTTGAGCTGGTGGATGGCATCCTTAACTTCCCTCAGCGTGGGAGTTGGTTCGTTCCCGTCCTTTGCTGCACCAACATAGTCATTTCCTCCGCTGCCTTGGTCCTCCGTGCCTACCATCTCTTCGCAATTCAGGTGCTCGTCGAAGTGCTACTCCCACCTTTCGATCACCTCACGTTTGTCCGTCAGGAGGCTCCCGTCCTTATCCCTGCAGATTCCGGCTTGCGGCACGTAGCCTTTGCGGGATGCGTTGAGCTTCTGATAGAACTTACGTGTTTCCTGTGAACGGCACAGCAGTTCCATTTCCTCGCACTCCGCTTCTTCCAGGCGGCGCTTTTTCTCCCGGAAGAGACGGGTCTGCTGCTTCCGCTTCTGTCTGTATCGCTCCACATTCTGTCGGGTTCCAAGCTTCAGCATTATCGCACGTGCTGCATCCTTCTCCTCAAGAACCGCTCTACACTCCTCGTCGAACCAATCGTTTCGTCGACTCTGTTCTACGTACCCGATAGTGCTCTCGGCTGCGTTGTTGATGGCTGCTTTGACTGTACTCAAGCAGTCCTCTAGAGGGGCCACATCGAGCACACTCTCGTCCGGCAACGCTGCCTCGAGATTCTGCGCGTATGCGGTGGCGACATCCGGTTGCTTCAGTCGCTCTAGATCGTACCGGGGCGGCCGCCGGTAATTGTACGTTGTTAATAACGGGGAGTTTTGGGCCCAGTTTAACCATCACCAGGTAGTGATCGGAGTCGATATTAGCGCCACGATAGGTCCTGACGTCGATAATGTCGGAGAAGTGCCGTCCATCAATCAGAACGTGGTCGATTTGCGATTCCGTTTGTTGTGGTGATCTCCAGGTGTAACGATACGGGAGGCTGTGCTGGAAGAAGGTGCTACGAATGGCCATGTTCGTGGAGGCGGCGAAATCTATGAGGCGTAGGCCATTTTCGTTCGTCAGCTGGTGGTCGCTGAACTTTCCAATCGTCGGTCTGAATTCCTCCTCCTGGCCTACCTGAGCGTTTAGATCCCCTATGATGATCTTGCCGTCGTGGTTTGGGCAGCGGTCGTACTCGCGTTCGAGCTGCGCGTTAAATGCGTCTTTGTCATCATCAGTGCTTCCGGAATGAGGGCTGTGCACGTTTATTATGCTAATGTTGAAGAATCGGCCCTTGATCCTCAACCTGCACATTCTTTCGTCGATCGGCCACCAACCGATCACGCGCCTCTGCATGTCGCCCATCACTATGAAAGCTGTTCAAAGCTCACGTGTGTTGCCGCAACTCTGGTAGATGGTATGATTACCTCTAAACGTTCGCACCATGGATCCTGTCCAACACACCTCCTGCAGCGCTACGATTCCGAACCCGCGGTCCTTCAGTAGATCGGCGAGTAAGCGGGTGCTCCCGATGAAGTTGAGAGATCTGCAGTTCCACGTACCGAGCTTCCAATCGCAAGTCCCTTTTCGTCGCTGTGGTCGTCGCCATTGGTATCGGTTCGCATTCTTCTCTTGTTGATTTTCCGGTGCCAGTCTTTTTTACGGCTGGCTCGCAGGGCCTGACACCAACCCACTAACCCAGGGAGCTGGGCTTACCTTCCCGGAAGCTACGGGTTCTGCATTGGCATTTCCTCCAACTACAGTGCTAAATAGCTAGGCTCGAGCACTAGTCTTCGCCGGGGGTGGTGTTTTTAATGGGCGCCCAGGAGATAATATTTTACCTGAGCTTCCAATAATACAGATAAAAAAAAATTTTCAGAAAATTTTCCACAAATCCCTTTAGAAATTACACTAGTTTACAAAATAAAACGAAAGTCGTAAACTTCTGTCAACGACCAAAATTGTTTAAGCATGATTTAGCGCTGATTTCGAAATCGTGCTTCAAAAAATTTAAAATAGAACAGTTTTTAAGTTTTAGCTTAATATCGAGTTTTACAACTTTTTAAAATATGGAATATTAAAAAAACTCATACATCTTGCGTTTTGTTCAACCAAATTTAAATATTTTTTCATAAATTAATAGCTGGATATAATACCATTCGATTATCTGAGTGCTAGTTTTGCGTCGGATTGATGAAATTCAAGATAATAGCGAATTTTAGGGACGATCTCCTTAAATTTTTGCAAAATTTCCAAAAATATATGAAGAAATGAATTTTTTTCAACAAGAAAAAATAATAATTTAAAAATTCTTTCTCAACGTTTATTTGACATATCATATGTAGGCGAGTTACAGTAAAAAATCAGCTCAATCGGAGCATTGATTACGGAGAATGAGATGTGTGAAGTGATCAACTTTGCTTAAAAATAGAACAAAAATCGATTTCAAATCATCAACCTTGTATGGAAAGTCGAAAAAAGAAACGCTCTACTGTAATTTTTCTCCTTCGCGTTTCCGAACTCTGGACGTGATTCTACACCAAAAACGATCATTAGCTTACCGAGTTCTAGAAATGCTGTAAACTAGCGTTATTAAAAAGATTTTTTTGAAAATTATTCCAGAGATCCATTTGATAACTTTCAACCGCTACTGCTTTAGGAATCCTTTCTATGATTCCTTCAGAATATCTTGCATGAATGGCATCAGAAATTCATCCATGAATTTCTTCAGAAATTCCTCCAAAAATTTCTCCAAAGATTTTTTTTATAACGCATTCCTTTAGAAAAATCATCCAGGGAATCCTTCAAAATCATGTTAGGAATTCTTTATGACTACTTCATTTTTTCCAGGTGTCCTTTTATTAAATCTTCCATGGATTGCGTAGGAAATTCTCCTATGAGTTAATGTCAGAAATTCCACCAGAGTTTCTCTCATAATTCCCCTTAAAACCCTTCCTTAAGTTTTAATAGAAATTCGTCCATTGATTTAGTCAAAAAAATTCTTCGAGAATTTTTGAGTAATTTGCTTTTGTTTTTTTTTTCGGAAAATTCTTCAAAAACTTCCTCATAGAACCCTTAAGAAAATCGAAAATTCAGAAATTCCTTCAGGAATTCCAGCAATGATTAGAATATTCCAAAGTTTTCATCAGAAATTTCTGCAGTTTCTTTCAGAAATTTTTCCAGGAATTCCTCTGGAAACTCTAACATAAACTAATTTGGAAAATCTTTTAAAACTGCTTGAGAAACTTTGCCAAGTAATCCTGCAGTTCCTTCAGTAATTTTACCAGGTATTCCTACAGCACATCCGTTACAAAATCCTCCATGAAATCATTTAAAAATTTCTTCAGAGATTGGGAAATTTGTTCAGCAATTACTTTGGTAATTCTTTCAGAAATTCCTTGAAGGATTCCTTCGAAACCATTTATGGATATTGGAGATGAACCAGCCTCGGGATGAAAGTCTCCCTAATAAAGCTAATAATAATTTCATGGATAAATTCAGAAACTCTTCCATGTGCTTCTGCATAAATTCCTTAAGAGTAGCTTTCAGGAAATTTTCCATGAACTTCTTCAGACATTAGTCATCGGATTTCTCCAGAAATTTCTCCATTAAAAAATCTTTCATTGATTACCTAAGAGTTTCCTTCTGGCATTCTCTCTGAATATTTTCCACCGATTTCTTTGGAAATTCTTCTGGAAATTCTTTCAAAATGTTTTGCAGGATATTTACCTTCCAGGGATCCATTCAAAAATTCCTAGAAAAGGTTCAGATATTTTTTGACGTTTTCTGATAAAAAATAAATGCTTGAAAAAACCTTGTTGAAATTCTTTCGATTTTTTCCAAAATTTCTTCAAGAAATATTTCTTAAGAATCCATCAGTTATTTCTCTAAGGATTCCTCTATCAAAATTTCTTCGGAAATTCTTGAGTTTTTTTCTTTTGAAGATATTATTTCGGAAAATCTCACAAGGATTCATGCTTCCGGAAATCGGATGTTTAAAATTCCTTCAGAAAATTCTCAATGATCAAAATACTACAAAGTTTCCTTCGGAAATCCCGGCAAAGTTTCTTATATAAATTTTTTCATAGATTCCTTGAGAAAATTCATCCCGAAAATCCAACAAGAAGACCATTAGTTATTTCTCCACGAATTGCTTCAGAAAGTTCGCTAAGAATTCAAAAAGCCTTTCATGAAACTTCTCTAAAATTCCCTTCAAAACCTTGGGATTACTT